>NC_057812.1:305674996-305974996 GCF_018294505.1 Triticum aestivum
GTTGTACGTGCAATGCACGGTGATGTTATGGAGTACATGCCTAAGTACTCTACTACTACTATATTAGTTGGAGGCACATATTAGCTTTTATATTTGTTTACGTGTATGCCCCGAGACCTTCCAACTAGACGTGTCTTTCTCTCCAGGTCGCACTTTGTATCGTTCATACCACTAGTACTACTACGTGTGGTCTCTGACGCAGAAGTGGAATAAGTGGAGACGCTCTACCATGCTGTTTTTTGCGCTGGGCTCTACCACGTTGTTCATGTCCCACTCCTTTCGCTGACGTGTGGGACATCCAGCACGTGCCATGTTTGGCACTCTTCGTCGTACAAGTTGAAACGCTAGCATTCATCATAAATAAATAAAAAATATAAAGCAGCATTGATACTTTTTAAAAAAAATTATCCTGGTCTACCCCGATCGTATCGCAAGCCCAACCTTTCCCACTGTAAGTTGGTCGGACGAAGGAACCATCATGACTTCATTGAATTCTACTTCTTCAAGAAAACTTACTGTACCCGCAATACTGCTACCACACGTGAAGACTGGACAACACTGTACCATGTCATATCACTAAAACCCGCTAGGCCAAACTAGCCCGCCTATAGGTCATCTATTTTGGAATGGAGGGAGTACGTATCTGTACTGCTATGATTTTTGTTGTACGTCTCTGTACTTTCTCTACGATTTTCCTAACCTATGAACCAAATGAGGCCTGAATGTATCAGTGTCGACTAAGCCTACAATTTTAGGAGCTTGGGCTATTGGCCGATCGACGACGGATAAGTATAAGCGTACCACGAGCTCATCAGCCCCAACATTTCTCTTCGGCGAGTGTTTTGCAAGTACTATAGCTCGCACAGTAGCTAGCCTACTAACACAAAGAATCGTCAAACAAGCCCTGCTGATATCATAAACAATTCAAACTTACATCTAAGCATGCCATATATTACATCAAAAGCTGGTGAGGATACATCTGTTTCCATAACTCAGAGAGGGTTCGCATGATTCACTATCAAACAAAAGTAGCAAGTACCGCCCACACAAGACAATGCACTAGCCTTCCGTTTCAAAAAATACAGTGCACTAGCCCTAAGATGGTTTGATAACATGCATCGTTCTGGTAATTAAACACAGGGCAATGCAAACTACCCTGAAGGATTAGCGCGACCAACTATTTCTTGTCATCGATCTCTCGGGCAATGACCACAGCACGGACAGCGGCATGGGAATCGATCTCTGGGGCGATGTCCACAGGACTGACCGCGACATCGGAATCGATCTCTGGGGCGATGTCCACAGGATGGACAGCGGCATCGGAATCGATCTCCGGGGCGATGCCAACAGGACGGACCGCGACATCGAAAACGATCTCTGGGGCGTTGTCCACAGGACGGGCCGCGACATCGAAATCATCAAGGATGTCCATCGGCACCTGCACAACCCTAACATATTAGCAAGCACATTGCAAATAATCAAAAACCACAACTATGGTAATAAGCCATTATTTTTTACCTTGTGCAGCTCACCGGGGGATCCCATCCCTCCGGGGGCCATCTCCTCGTCCTCGATGGGGGCCATCACCTTGCCAGGGGAATACTGCTTCTCAACGGCGACTATCTCCTCAAACTCGGCCTTGAGCCTCGCATAGGTGGCCATCAGAGTTTCTGGGGTAGGCACGGTGGGGCCCTTGCTGTTCTTCCAACTTTCTTTGAGGAGTTCGTCCGCCAACGTCGTCAACTCTTTGGCCAGTGCTTGTTTCTTGGAGTTCTTCGTCTCCATGGGTTGGCCCGCCAACATGGTCAACTCGTTGGTCGGTGCTCGCTTCCTGGAGATCGCTGTCTCCAGTGGGTTGTCCGCCGGCAACTCTTTGCCTAGTGCTCCAGGATCCATCAATGAACTGACAAACAAAAAGCAATCGAAAGGAAACCACAATCGCAATGAAAACGGGAAAAGAATAGGCTGTGAGAATCGGTCGGTGCTTCGCAAAAAGAAGATTCTTGGAATGAAAATATAGCAGCATCACTGATTCGCCCACCTTTCCTTCGTCGGTACAGAAGAAAAATGGCAGAAGTGAGTAGCCTGGAGTGAGGTTTTCTTCAAGAAAGGGGAGAAAGGGCTTCAACGTGCATTTGAGTGAAATGATGGTTGCTTCGTACAGTCCAACTTCGAGGCCACTTTACCACTGCTGGTAAAGGTGTGGGTTTTGTGATATGACGGGTCATGACGGCCACACCGGGGTGACCGGTGAGTTTCGACTGTAGCACCTCGCTGTGATTTGGTGGATGGCACGCGGGCCCGGATGCTTTGATGTCCCGCATGTAGATAGAGCGGCTAGTCATATAGGAGTGCTCAATATTGTGCACCGCGACCAAGGCAGAGAGGAAAACGAGAGAACTATGTAATTAATGCATGAGTTTAATTAGGGTAGTTTTGTAAAGTACGAGATAGATTCCTCCAATCGCAAAATGCCTTGGTTGATGAGATTTGAGATTTGAGCCCTATAAGAGCATGGTTAATAGTATATCCAGATGCTAGCTATAAGCCAGTGCCATGTCATCTGCAACCCATCTTATAGCCAAGATGTACAATAGTACTAGATCAAAAGAGTGTACTACTTTTTTATTATGTGGCCCACCTTTCATTCTCACAAAGTGCCTAGGAGCACGTGCTAGAGCTGGCTCTTCACGAAGAGCCCACTTACATTCTCTCTCCTCTTCTCTTTCCTCCAACTAAGCAGAAATATACTAGTTTAATCCTTATAGCCCGCTGACTCAGCTCTATTGTACTTGCTCTAAACCGGAAGGGAGGGAGTACTGCACGCAGTGTAGTCTAGTCACTTGTTGAAATCTCTAGAAAGGAAAATACTCCTTTCCGGTTTACAGGGCTATAGCAAGTACTAGTACTACAATAGTGGGATCAAATAGCAATTTTGTCTCATGCAAGAGTCTGGCTATATGCCGATATGCGTGATGCAAGGCACCGCACCACGCGAGCATTCGCAACTGCCACGTTCGGGTTGCGCTTGGCTCTTCGCCTCTTCGAGAAGACGAACAATGATGTTACTCCTACTTCTACAGTATCGAATCCACTGTTGCATGTCCGTCCACCTCGTGCGGGAGGTATAGCGTGTAGCAAAAGCTCCTACTAGTCATGCCAGCCACCACGCTCATGCGCGAGGGAGGGACGCAACTTCGTTGACTTACTTCTCCTGCCTTTGCGTCTATAACAGGTGGGCCCAACAGGTGGTTGGCCCACCTACCATGCAGCCAAAGGCAGGTGCAGTTAAGGCACCCGAGCTCAGTCCGCGAGGGAGAGGGCGTCGTAGTAATCAAACTTCTCAGTCTTGTACGAGTTGACGCGACACATCAAAGCATTGCACTCGATATAAGTCTTTTTACACATTTCAAATGGACTACAACATACAGATGTATGTAGACATATTTTGCTTCGTATGTAGTCACTTGTTGCAATCTCTAAAAAGACCTATATTTGGAAACGGAAGGAGTACAACGCATGCATGCATGTCATGACTTCCCTTTTGATACTTGCATGTGTTGATTTGAAGCACCTTGCCAAATTTTGACTATAAATTTAACTAACCAAATTTTCATGCATGTCACAAAAAATTACGGGGCTGTTTGGATTGTGACTATGTTTGTCTTATGTTGCCACATTATTTTTCCCACACTTGCCACACTTGCCTAACTTGAGTTGCTCAAATTGTTAGACACACTTTGGCTTGCCTAAGGGAATCTTGCCACACTTTTTGTGTCTATGACATGTGGGGTTCACTGCTAATAAAAAATTCTTGTCTTAGGTGTGGCTAATAAAAAAGACTTATATTTAGGAACGGAGGGAGTAGAAAATATAAATAATAATGCATGTTGGGGCAACCCACGTTTCCGATAATTTTAGCCGTGGGCTTGTTCACAATTTTTACGAGGGGGTGGTTGTTCATTTAATGGAGGGACTTGTACCAGACTTGAACGATACAAAGTGCGACCTGGCACACCGTAACACCACTTGGAACAAGCGGGTAGCTATCTCAAAAAACAATCAACAACTAAAAAACGGCGACCTGGCACGTAGTACACAATTTTAAACGATTGTTTTGATGGAGTGAAAAAGGAAAACTACCCCACTACGTATATATAGGCCGGAGCCTCCGCGCTTGCTTGCTAGGGTTGCTCTATTCACACACTCTCATCCTCTCCAGATCTAAACAAGATAGGGGTGGTAACACTGTCTTTCTCCCTTCAAAAAACACTGTCTTTCTATCCTCACCGCTGGTTACAGATCCGGACGTATCCCCCTCCGCCGGTGAAGGGGAGGAGGGGCAGCGTTTAGGCCGTCGTCGACAGCGAGGGAGGAGACCCACTGCCGGCCGCACCGTTATCTCTGGCCGAGCGCCGGCGCGGGAGGTCCTCCGATCCCTTCGTCGTTGCCCTAGTGTGGGCGGATCCGGCCTCCCGCCGCCCACCTATCCACATCCCGACGACCTTCAGGTATATCTTCCTTCGAAACCGCCTTAGCTCTACTTCCCCAGCTCGCTACGTCGCTGCATGTGCATCATTTTCTACCTCTCAGCCCCTCTCGATCGGATGGTCCAACGTCACCTATTTTTTCTTCTATTGTTAGAGGTAAAGCTACTTCATGGAGTCGAATCTTGTACTTGGTTCAAACAAGAAATAAAGTGGGGGTGGGGGAATTTAGTATGTACATCGGACTTGGTACAAACAGGAAGGAAAGGGGGTGAAAGTAGTACAGACTGGTCATCCAACTGGTCTCTTGGTCGAAAAGGGAAATATCGGGGTAACGCTGTACACAGTGGTATGACCAGGACTAGATTTGCTATCCACACATAGGAGTAGGTGGCTAGAGTGAACAAAAATGGGACCAACCCAGATATGTTTCTTGGATGTTTGTTTCTCGGGGCAACAAACTCTGAATCACCACTTTATGCCCCTGTTTAGGTACATGGTGCTGGACTGCTGGTGCACCCACTGTCCCATGCCCTTATACCAAATATTTAGCTGTTCTTAATCTAATGCCCCTGGTAAAATGAAGCCATGCCACTGTTATAAGCCATGACAAGTTTAGCCAAATGTTTTTGCTTGTAATTGTTTGAGACTTTGACTGTTTCCATTGTAGCTTTTTGTGCAAACAGGGATATCCATTTCACCAGGTTGCTGTTGTGACCTTTTGGTGCACTGCACAAAACACTTCTTAAAAGAAGTGACTTTTGTGTGCTGTTTAACTGGAATGTCAGAATGGAATAGTTGATTCATTTCGGTGGAACTGCACAAAGGAGATATGTGTTCCAATCCTCATCATCCATATTGACGCATAACCTTCCTTTAGGTAAGAATGATATTTAATGCATGTTTCATCTCTATTTTGCGACTCCCATGAGAAAATAATGCTATTGTTTACTAGTACACTTGTACTCCCTCACTAACAAAACCAATTTAGAAATAGAAGGCCAATCATGTATTTGGTTTCACCAACTGGTGAGGAGAAAGGGAAACATAGGATGAAGTGGAAGAAGAAGAAGAATAAACAGTGCCAAGGTGATCTTGCTGAAGCCAGAGGCCTCAGTCGAGGCCATTCAAGGGCTCCAGCAGCGTCTACCTTACATGTGAGACCATCTTGTGTAAACAGGGATCATGTTGTGCCAATCATACATTTTAGTGGAACTACACAAGACAATACAATGAACTGTATCCCAGCCAGTGCTTTAACTCTGCTAGAAGTTCTTGGTAATATTTCGATATGATCTCAGCACTGGTAAACAAGAGTGATTTCAACCATACATTTGAAGTGCACAAAAATATACACTATTGAGTGATTCCAGTGAGTGCTTTATCATCTCTTATGGGACTAGATGAATAAGCTTTTTTCCTCAGGTTTGTACCAGCCTAAGGCCTTCATCCATATTAGTTTGCTGTCATCTCTATTTGTATCGTGCTACTGTCATGAGAAACTCCATTATCTTTGCACGTTAAAGTTTTGCAACCTATGATACATGGCAATGCTTTGAGTGTTGAGCTAATTGGCACTGATTAAATAAACAAATACCTCTCTTTAAGCAAGACTACTATGTTGCTAACTTTACCCATTAAGATAATGAGGGTGCTTCTATTTGTTAGTGTATGTTTCATCAACTAGTCCCACTATTACAGTAATCTCACTCTCTCAATATATGTGCCAACAGGGATGCTCGATTTTGGTGGAACTGCACAAAAACTTTGGGTGTTTCATTGCCTCGACAGCTTCCTTCCTTTCCTGTCAGTCGCTAATCTGGGCTTGCATTCTTCCTTTGCTGTCAGTCGCTTGGCTTATCTCGGCTTCCAGTCAAAGGAAATAGTAATTGATATGCTACCTCACACAGGTTGGTACTGGTCTTTATCCTGATTATTGTGCTTGTCATATGTATTGGTAATTTGGTATTGTGCTACTGTTTGCCGATTTCATAAAGGAGTAACTTGGAGCCTGAACTCGCAGGCAAATCATTACATTGGGTGATTTCAGTAGAACTGCACAAAAAGATCAGATGGACAGGTACTTATGCTGCTGCTATGTACTCCAAAGTTCACTCAGACAAGCATCGATGTTGACAAGAAGAAGTGCCTATATTCATTCGAGTATCAACCGGCGTCAACCAGTTGTCAAACTCCAAGTATTAGGAGAGTGAACGCCAAAAATATTGCTTGGCGCATAGCCCAGAAAAACGCAGTCCAGTCTTTGGTCCCAACTTGTGCCTTTTGGTTATCGGCAGATATGGTAGCGAACTGTATGGCATGGAGTCTAAAGATTCCAGACAAGTTGGTTGACGCGTATATTCATCTGGCACTTAATCAGTCTGCACGCCAGGGATGCTCCATTTCAGTTGAACTGCACAAAAAATTTGGGTGGTTCATTTTCTCAACCGCCTCCTTTCTCGTCTGCAATGTAGAATTTTGGCGAGCTACAGGACCAAGATGAGCCAGTAAACTAGTTGGATGAAAGTAGTGGCCAAGTTGCTCAAACCTCCCTCGGCACGAGGCCACTATTTGAGGATAAACCTACAAGCAAAGTTCAGATTGTCTGTGCTGCCTCTTATGTACTCGAAAGTTTACTCATACAAGCATTAATTTTAGCAAGAAGTACCTCTGACTGAACACCATTTACTAGTCTGCAATGTAGAATTTTGGCGAGCTACAGGACCAAGATGAGCCAGTAAACTAGTTGGATGAAAGTAGTGGCCAAGTTGCTCAAACCTCCCTCGGCACGAGGCCACTATTTGAGGATAAACCTACAAGCAAAGTTCAGATTGTCTGTGCTGCCTCTTATGTACTCGAAAGTTTACTCGTACAAGCATTAATTTTAGCAAGAAGTACCTCCGACTGAACACCATTTACCATTCTGTACCCTAGGTAATTAAAGTTCGTCCATGGAACATATTGGCTGTGATCTCAATCATTTGGATGCATAAACATACTAAACATGTGTATATCTGAATCTTTTTGTGAATTATCTATGAATATTGTTGTGTGATCTATCAATCATTTGGATCCATAGACATGCTGAACTTGTGTATATATGAATCTTTTGAGTTGTTGATAGTGAATGTTGGCTATGAATATGAACGTGTCCTGTGAACCTGAGTTTGATACGAATGTTTACCTTTTCTGTTGTACTTGTGTGTGAACTTGTTAGTATGCCTACTGTGGGGTATGTGACGTGTGGGTGTCAACGGCACACCTTCTTCCCGAGAAGAATTGCACCTGCTTTGTTAGGGTAGCAACGGCGCATCAGCTCTTTTTAATCTTTTTGCTCTGTCTTGCCCCCTCCCCCGCTCAACCCCTGCCGTAATGTTTTCGGCCTCAAAACAAACATAGTACTGCGTTGTTTTGGGGCTTGATGAAAAATCGAGTGCTGGTTTCTGTAGGTTGGCCCGCCCAGCAAATGGGCTGCTGGTCCACCACGGACTGGGAGGCTAAAAATACAAGTTGTATGGTGCAGAGGCAAGTAAAAAAACGCCATCGAGAGCCATCCACTGAAGAAAAAAAATCGCTCCTGATGTGCTTCTTCAGTCGTGCCGTCGGCCCCTCTTTAATCCAGTTCGCTCGGGGATCTGGTATCATTTTTTTCCAGAGGGCGAACAAGTATCAGCTAGGCCTAGGTTTTGTATTTTAACATGCGTAGCCCACGACATACGGTGACAGTGGTTTCAACTTATTTTTTGAGGTCCATACCGGCCTATGGGCTTTTTCTTAAAGATCGGCAGCCCAATGTATTTTTTAACCACATTATATATATTTATATTATTACTATTATCGTATATTTTATAGAGACTTATATATACATTATAAAAACATCCCACGTGTTATTAACTTATAAAAGTAAATGTTTAACAGAAGTTGGCAAGGAAAATCCTGGTTGTTTTTGACTCACAGGCAAGGAAAATCCTGGTGATTGCGTACAAAAGCTTGCGAAGATTTTAAGGACCAATGTAATAATAACGCGCTCATTTTTATTTTGAGCAATAACTCGCTAATTTGTTAATTATGTATATAAAAAATGTGCCTCTCCGGTTTATTTTTTGATATTAATTGCTCCTTCTAACATAACATTATATATATAACGAGCCCAGCTAATTCGTGTATTTGAAGGAAGTGCAAATGGGCTGGGATTCCTTAGAAAATATAAATGGGCCGCATTGACGCGAAATTATTTGTTCACCCAGCCCAGCAAATGGACTGTACATTCTAGAAAACATGGGTTAAATATATGCCACATTTTTGCAGGCTGACATGTGGGCCAATAGGTCGAAGCCTACGCATGGCGTTGTCAACTTGGTCAACAAATGATTATGACATCCACAGCCATTGGATTTATATCCAACGGCCGGCATGCACCTCCAATCTCTTGTCTTCTTCCTCCAGCATCGCCGGGACCGCCTGGTCCGGCCTCCGGCGGCTAGCGGCTCTGCTTAGCACGCATCGCTGCAAAGCACTACCCCACCGCCGGCCAGGCTATCCCTCCACCCCTCCACACCTCCTGTTATTCTCCACCGACTGCAGCCCCACGCCGCACCAGAACCAGTTATAACCCTTCTCCTCCTCTCAATCTGTGACTCCACTGCCGTGTCTTCCCATCTCCGAGTCGTTCCCGTCCGGGGCCTCGCCGTCGTCCACCGCCTCGCTGCGCTTGGTGCGGCGTGGTCAACAAACCAGAGTCATCGGAAGAGGACTGTACGTGGAGAGCCTGACGGCTGGGACCCACGAGGTCCATGGTCGCACGCATGGAAAGTTCCTCCTTATTAAGCTGAAAAAATGTTTCCTCCACCTGACAGCTGGGACCCACCGGCTGTATCTTCGCACGGAAGGAAGTGCCTCCTTGTTATGCGAAAAAAATTATTCCTCCCGTTGACAGCTGGGACCCGTCAGATTTGGTGGCTGACTTGTGGGCCTACTAAGCGGACGTGTACGCAGGGCTTTGTCAACTTAATCAACAAATGATTCTAGCAGCTGGACCGTTGGATGTTAATCCAACAGCCGTGCTCCTTCTTCAACCTCTGTTCTTGCTCCTGTCTCCCGTGGGCGGCACCGCGGCTGTGCTGCCGCACACCCGAACCAGTCAAGTTTCCCACTCCTCTCCATCTGCGACTCCACTGCCCCGTCTTCCCCATCTCCGGGTCGTTCCAGTCTGGGGCCTCGCCGTCGTCCACCGGCCTTGGTGCGCTCGGCACGGTGTGGTCAACATGGTGAACAACCGAGAGTCATCGGAAGATGACTGTACGTGAGAGGCTGACAGTGGGGACGCACCACGCCCATGGACGCATGCATGCAACGGAACGCGGCGTGGTCAACGTGGTCAAGGAACGACTTCCATCGGAAGTGTACTGTACATGGAGAGGCTGACAGCTGGGTCCACGGCCGCAGCAAGGAAGTGCCTCCTTATTACGCGGAAAATAATGATTCCTCCACCTGACAGCAGGGACCCACCGGACGGGCCACCGTATTTTGTGAAAAAAAAGTTTCCCCCTTGACTGCTGGGACCCACCGGACGGGCCACCGTATTTCACGAAAAAAACGTTCCCCCCGCTGTCAGCTCGGACCCACAGGAAGTGCCTCCTTATTACGCAGAAAAAAATGAATACTCCCCCTGCTAGCTGGGACCCACCTTGGTGGGAGGCTGACTTGTGGGCCTACTAAGTTGACGGGGACGGAGGGCTTTGTCAACTTAGTCAATATGAACGATTCTAGCTCCAGTGACCGTACGATGTCCATCCAACGGCCGTAGTGCTTCTTCAACCTCTGGTCTTCTTGCTCCAGCCGCCCAAACCAGCGCCGGTCGTGCGCGTGCTCCTGCCTCCCATGGCCGGCTGTGATGCCGCGGAGGCCTCACCGCCCCTACTACTCCCACCGCTGGCCAGGCCATCCCTCTACTCACCCACACCCCCTGTTATTCTGCGGCGACGGCAGCCTCACACCGCAGCCGAACCAGTGAACCCTCATACTCCTCTCCGCGTGGGCATCCACTGCCGCGTCTTCCCTGGCTCCGCGTTGTCCCCTTCCTAGGCCTCGCCGTCGTCCACCGCCTTGGTGCTCTCGGAGCGGCGTGGTCAATGTGGTCAACGACCGACTTCCATCGAAGAGTACTGTACGTGGAGAGGCTGACAGCTGGGTCCACGGCAGCCGCAAGGAAGTGCCTCCTTATTACGCGCAAAATAATTATTCCTGCACCTGACAGCAGGGACCCACCGGACGGGCCACCGTATTTCCGGAAAAAATGTTTCCCCCCTGACTGCTGGGACCCACCAGCTACATCTTCGCACGCAAGGAAGTGCGTCCGGGCAAAAAAATGATTCGCCCCCTGACTGCTGGGACCCACAAGTTATATCTTCGCACGCAAGGAAGTGCCTGACAGTCGGACCCACATGGTCGAAGCGTACATAGCATTGTCATCTGGTCGTGAACGTGTACGTGCATACTGGTCGATGTAGAGCACGCACATGTCGTAGTAGAGTGCGCATGTAGCATGTACACGTACGTACAGCGGCCAGTGTGCAAGAAAGAAAATACGGCCACGTACGTACATATGGGCGGGGTCTGAACGCCAACTCGCGCATACGTACGGTCAGGCTCGTGTACATGGCTGGGTCGGAACGGAGAAACTGCATCATCGTCGTGTTCATGGGGAGCCAACCGCTGGGGTCGGAATGGAATGCGTCGTCTTGTTCATCAAGAGGGCTTGGGCGGAACAGACGATGAAACGAGGGCTGGCATACCGCAGAATGGAGGAAACGGCCTTGTGTTCGACCGGCCACATTTGAAATGGATCCTGTTCATCAGGACGGGTCTGGCGTACCACAAAACGGAGGAAACGGACCTCCTACGGTCGAAACAGGGGTCTTGTTCATCAAGGGGGTGTGGCGTACCGCAAAACGGAGGAAACGGCCTCCTACGGTTGAAACGGGGGTCCTGTTCATCGGGAGGGGTGTGGCGTACCGCCAAACAGGACTCCACGAGATACTGTTCATCTCCACCGTCGACCCCCTCCAGCATCCACGGGCTACTGTTCATCCACTGTTGACCTCCTCCAGCCTCCACCTGCGACTGTTCATCCACGGGCTCCTGTTCATCCAGCCTCCATCGCGCGCTACTCCATCGGCTACTGTTCAACCAGCCCTCTCCACGGGCTCATGTTCAACCACCCCTCCATGGGCTACTGTTCATCCAGCCCTCCACCGTCTACTGTTCATCCAGCCCTCCACGGGGTGGTCCTGTTCATCCAGCCATCCACAGGGTCCTGTTCATCCAGCCCCAACCGGCTCGATCGATCGGGGTCCTTTTCATCCAGAGGCAACACCACGGGGTCCTGATCATCCACCCCCACTAGGAACTGTTCATCCAACCCCCCAGCAACGCTCACTATTCATCTAGAGGCAGCATCGATCGGCTTCAGTTAGCAGTAGTAGCGAAGGAATCGCTCAATCTGGTTCAGTTAACAGCCATCGATCAATCGCTCGGGTTCAGTAGCGCGTAGCCTGCAGGCCAATCGCTCAGGTTCAGTAGGTGAATGCCTCGCTCGGGTTCAGTTAGAGCCCAATGCCTCGCACCCACGTGCGTGTGTGTATGATAGAAACACGCATCGCTCGGCCCCGACCACCCACCCTAACCGAGAACACCCCGATATTTTCCTCGCCCATGCTTCTACCATGGTTTATTCTGTCATGGACGGCCCAAAGAATGTCATGCAGCTGCGTCTCCGGCCCGCCCAGGACAAAAAGCCCATTTTCTGTCATGATTTTTTGTCATAGAAGTAGGAGCCCACCACATCTATAATGATACCGGGTTTTGTCACAATTATCGTCATAGAAGTGTCATAAGTATGACAGAAAAAATTTCGTTCAACCCAAAATGTCACGGATGTGTCTTCTTTTTGTACTGAAGATCCATTTATCTATATGGTGGTAGATATGTGTCGGTTCCCTTTCTGTCACTGGGATCAAGCACCATAATATCAAACCCACTACCGGGCACCTCTTCCCATTGCAAGATAAATAGATCAAGTTGGCCAGACAAAACCCAAATATCGGAGAAGAAATATGAGTCTATAAGAGATCATGCATAAAAGAGATCAAAGAAACTCAAATACTTTCATGGATATAAAAACATAGATCTGATCATAAACTTGAAGGTCATCGATACCAACAAACACACCGCAAAAGAGTTACATCATAGGGATCTCCAAGAGACCATTGTATTGAGAATCAAGAGAGATGGATGAAGCCATCTAGGTACTAACTACGGACCTGACGGTCTACAAAGAACTACTCACGCATCATCGGAGAGGCACCAATGGAGGTGGTGAACCCCATCTGAGCTGGTGTTTAGATTGGATCTGGTGATTCTGGACTCTGTGGTGGCTGGATGAATATTTTGTCGACTCCCCTAGGGTTCTGGTATTTTGGGGGTATTTATAGAGAAAAGAGGCAGTCCGGGGGGCACCCGAGGTGGGCACAACCCACCAGGGCGCGCCTGGGCCTCCTGGCGTGCCCTGGTGGGTTGTGCCCCCTCGGGGCAACCCCCAGGTGCAACTAGGGCCCATTGCCTTTCTTCTGGCCCATAAACAATCTCCGTAAAGTTTCGTGGCATTTGGACTCCGTTTGATATTGATTTTCTGTGATGTAAAAACATGGAAAAACAACAACTGTCACTTGGCATTATGTCAATATGTTCGTACCAAAAAATGATATAAAATGACTATAAAATTATTGTAAAACATTCAAGATTGATAATAAAACAACATGGAACAATCAAAAATTATAGATACGTTGGAGACGTATCAGACGCCGGGACGCCATCTGGGCGATGTCGTCCGCCTCCTTGTTTGTGCCTCGCGGCACATGCTCCAATTTTAAGCCCAAGAATTGTTTCTCAATTATGCGTACCCTCCTCAAGGTATGCCTCCATGTGCTTGTCTTTCAGCTTGTACTCTTTGTTGGAGAAGTTGACGAGGAGTTGCGAGTCACCCCTGATTGTGAGGCACTTGACCCCCAGAGCCACGGCCACTTTGATTCCAACAATCAAGGCCTCGTACTCTGCAATGTTGTTGGAGACCTTCTAACCGTGCTGAAAACAGAGTTGCACGACGTAGTAGAGCTTGTCCTTGGTAGGCAAAATGAGCACTGCTCCAACCCCCGCGCCCTGGCGTGCGAACGCGCAGTCGAAGTACATGACCCATCCATCTGGTTCCTCATCTCCAGGCAGGAAAGAACGGTTCTTGCAAACTTCACAGCTGGGGACGTCGGTCCATTCTACCACGAAATCTGCGAGGGCCACGCACTTGATGACTTTAGTTGTGCTGATCTCTAGCTGGAACGCTTGCAGCTCGATGTTCCACTCTGCGACCCTTGTTGAGGCGTTGGGGCTCCGGAGCACCCTCTGAAGTGGGTAAGCTGAGAAAACCTTGATGGGGTGGCCCTGGAAGTAGTGGCGCAGCTTCTGGGAGGCGATGAGGAGTGCGAGCAGGAGATTTTGCGGCATCGGATAGCGCGCCCGTGCCTCAAGTAACACCGTGCTGATGAAGTACACTGGATGCTCGACGTGGGAGGAGGCATCCGTGAGGTCTTGCCAGGGTTTTGAAATTCGGCCGTAAAAAATGGATTTCGGCCGAATTTCGGCCATCTCGGCCTAGGGCGAAATCTATTTTCCGCCGAAATTGGTCAAATTTGAGAAATTTTGGTCAAATTTTAATCAAATTTCAGTCAAAATTTGGTCAAATTTCGGCCAAAATTTTTAAAAACGACCGAAATTCGGCCATCTCGGCCTAGGGCGAGAAAAATCACAAACCGAAAATCAAAACGCTGGGTCTTGCACCACCTGGGTCTGTGGGCCCTTAGGAGCCATGTCATCTGTCATGGTAGCCGTGGCCTTAGGAGCATCGTCCTCAGGATCCCCACTGTCTTGGGGGGGGGTCAAGAGCATCGTCCTCAGGACCGTCTTCATGAGGTTGTAGTTCCCTAACTGGGTGCGAGGTGCTTCGACATGGGCCCTTTGTCGGGCGCTCCTCCCGTACCGCCACCAGCGCTGCGCTGGCAAAGTGAGGCGTGGCGGCCAGGTAGAGCACCAAAGGCTCAAGGGGGCGCATCGCTACCATCACCGGCGGGCTTGTGAGGTACTTCTTGAGGTCTTGGAAAGCTGTGTCAGCCTCTGGAGTCCACTCGAACGGGCCTTTCTTCTTCATCATCTTGAAGAAAGGGAGGGCGCGCTCCACTAGCTTGGAGATGAAACGCCTGAGCAAGGTTATGCAGCCCGCGAGCTTCTGCATTTCCTTGAGGGTTTGCGGCGAACTCATCATTTCTATGGCCTTGACCTTCTCCGGGTTGGCCTCGATCCCTCTGTGCGACACTAAGATCCCCAGCAGCTTGCCGGATGGAACGCCGAACACACATTTCTCCGGGTTGAGTCGCAGGTCCACCTTGCGCAGGCTGGAAAATGTCTCCTCAAGGTCTTTGATAAGGGTCCTTGCCTCCCGAGATTTCACCACTATGTCGTTGATGTATGCCTTGGTGTTCCTCTCGAGTTGCCGACACAAAGCGATGTGCATCAACCACTGGACAGTTGCTCCAGCATTACGTAGCCCGAACGGCATGCACGTGTAGCAGTACACCCCGCATGGGGTCAAGAAAGCCGTCTTTTCAACATCCTGCATAGCTATCTTAATTTGATGATAGCCCGAGAAGGCATCCAGGAAGCACATCAGGTTGCACTTGGTAGTGGAATCGACGATCTGATCAATGCGTGGAAGTGGAAAGGGGTCTTGTGGGCAAGCCTTGTTGAGGTTGGTGAAATCGACGCACATGCGCTCCTTCCCTCCTTTCTTAGGGACGATAACAGGGTTTTCCAGCTACTCTAGATACCGCACCTCCCGAATGATGCTTGCCTCTTGTAGCCTACGGGTCTCTTGGACGATGAATGATTGCTTCTCCGTGTACTACCGTCGCGCCTTCTGTTTCACCGGCCACGCGTGAGGGCACACCCTCAAGTGGTGTTCGATTATCCCCCTCAAGATCCCGACCAGATCCTTGGGCTCCCATGCAAACACATCTTTGGTCATGCGTAGGAAGCTTACCAATGCTTCCTCTTGGTCTGGGGGGAGGCCGGCGCCGATGGTGAAGGTGGATCTTGATGCCCCGTCTTCATCGACCGACACCTACTTCATCTTGGCCGGAACTTGAGAGAACAACTGCTTCTTCTTTGCTGGTGCAGTGCCTGGAGCTTCCGGGGCTCCCTCCTCGCTTGGCCACGTGGCTGCCGCGGCTTTGAAGGCGAGCTTGAGGGCCAATAGCGCGTCCTTGGTGTCCCCTCCTATGGTGAGGACGCCACTGATTCTTGGCATCTTCATGAGGTTGTAACCGAGGTGGGTTGTTACCATGAACTTGGCCAAGGCCGGGTACCCGACGATGGTGTTATACGAGAGGCTGATGCGGGCAATGTTGAAGTCGATAAGCTTGGTGCGGTAGTTGTCACACGTGCCGAAGGTTACGCGGAGGCGGATCTGCCCCAGGGGCAGGTGGAGCCGTCAACGACTATAGAGAACAGATTGGTAGGGCGGAGCCATCCATGGGGCACATGAAGCAAGCCGAACACCTCCACAGAGAGCAAGTTGAGGCCTACACCACCGTCGATGATCCACTACAAAAAAAAGACACATCCGTGACATTTTGGGACTAACGAAAAAATTTCAGTCATACATATGACACTTCTATGACGATAATTGTGACAAAACCCGGTATCATCATAGATGTGGTGGGCTCGTACTTCTATGACAAAAAATCATGACAGAAAATGGGCTTTTCGTCCTGGGCGGGCCGGAGACGCAGCTGCATGACATTTTTGGGCCATCCATGACGGAAAAAACCATGGTAGAAGTGAGGGGGAGGAAAATTTCGGGGAGCTCCCAGTTACGGTGGGAGGTCGGGGCCGAGTAATGCGCGTTTCTCTCGTACATGTACACGCGTGTGTGTGAGGCGTTGGCTCTAACTGAATCCGAGCGAGGCGTTGGGTTCTAACTAAACCCGAGCGATTGCACTGCAGGCTACGCGTTACTGAACCCAAGCGATCGATTGATGGCTGTTAACTGAACCCGATCGAGCGATTCCTTCGCTACTGCTGCTAACTGAAGCCAATCGATGCTGCCTCTGGGATGAACAGTGAGCATTGTGGGGGGTTTTGGATGAACAGTGAGCAGTGGCATTGCCTCTGGATGAACAGGACCCCGTGGTGTGGAGGGCTGGATGAACAGTAGACGGTGGAGAGGTGCCCATGGAGGGGTGGTCGAATAGGACCCCGTGGTGTGGAGGGCTGGATGAACAGTAGATGGTGGAGGGGTGGTTGAACAGTAGCCGATGGAGTAGCGCGCGGTGGAGGCTGATTGAATAGGAGATCGTGGAGGCCGGAGGAGGTCGACGGTAGCCCGTGGAGGCTGGAGGAGGTCGACGGTGGAGATGAACAATATCCCGTGGAGTCCTGTTTTGCGGTACGCCACACCCCTCCCGATGAACAGGACCCCTGTTTCGACCGTAGGAGGTCCATTTCGTCCGTTTTGCGGTACGCCACACCCTTCCCGATCAACAGGACCCCCGTTTCGACCGTAGGAGGTCCGTTTCCTCTGTTCTGCGGTACGCCAGGCCACGTTTCCATCGCCTATTCTGTCCAAGCCCTCCCGATGAACACGACCACACATTCCGTTCCGACCCAGCCGGTTGGCTCCCACGCGTTCCGTTGCCTCCTGATGAACATGACGCATTCCGTAGCCTCCCCATGAACACGATGCATTCTGTTGCCTCCCAATGAACATGACGCATTCCGTTGCTGCCCCATGAACATGATGACGACGTTGTTTCTCCGTTCCGACCCAGCCATGTACACGAGCCCTGGCCGTACGTATGCGCGAGTAGGCGTTCGAGACCCTGCCCGTATGTACACATACGTGGCCGTATTTCCTTTCTTGCACCCTGGCCGTTGTACGTACGTGTACATGCTACGTGCCAGCCTCTACAATGACATGTGTGCGCCTCTACTACGACACGTGCTTGCCTCTACATCGACCAGTATGTATGTACACGTTCGCAACCAGAATGACAATGCTACGTACGCTTCGACCAGGTGGGTCCCGACTGTCAGGCACTTCCTTGTGTGCGAAGATGTAGCTGGTGGGTCCCAGCAGTCAGGGGGGCGAACGTTTTGTTTTTTTTCCGGGACGCACTTCCTTGCGTGTGAGCTGGTGGGTCCCAGGTGTCAGGGGGGAAACGTCTTTTTCACGAAATACGGTGGCCCGTCCGGTGGGTCCCCGCTGTCAGGTGGAGGAATAATTATTTTGCACGTAATAAGGAGGCACTTCCTTGCTGTGGTCGTGGACCCAGCTGTCAGCTTCTCCACATACAGTCCACGTCCGATGGAAGTCGTTCCTTGACCACGTTGACCACGCCACGCCGAGAGCACCAGGGCGGTGGACGACGGCGAGGCCTAGGAAGGGGACGACACGGAGCCGGGGAAGATGCGGCAGTGGATGCCCACACATAGAGGAGCACGAGGGTTCACTGGTTCACTGCGGTGTGAGGCTGCCGTCGCTGCAGAATAACAGGGGGTGTGGGTGAGTAGAGGGATGGCCCGGCTAGCGGTGGGACTAGTAGGGGGCGGTGAGGCCTTCGCCGCATCGCAGCCGGCCACGGGAGGCAGGAGCACGAGGCATGACCGGCGCTGGTTTGGGCGGCTGGAGCAAGAAGACCAGACGTTGAAGAAGCACTATGGCTGTTGGATGGACATCGTACGGTCACTGGAGCTACAATCGTGCATATGGACTAAGTTGACAAAGCCCTCCGTCCCCGTCAACTTAGTAGGCCCACAAGTCAGCATGCCACTATACTGGGTCCCAGCTAACAGGGGGAGTATTCATTTTTTGTGCGTAATAAGGAGGCACTTCCTTGCGTGCGAAGATATAGCTGGTTGGTCCGAGTTGTCAGCGGCGGTAATGTTTTTTTCACGTAATACAGAGGCCCTTTCGGTGGGTCCCTGATGTCAGGTGGAGGAATCATCATTTTACGCGTAATAAGGAGGCATTTCCTTGCGTGCGGCCGTGGACCCAGCTGTTGGCCTCTCCACGTACAGTCCACTTCAGATGCATGTCGGTCGTTGATCACATTGACCAGGCCGCGCCGAGAGCACCAAGGCGGTGGACGACGGCGAGGCCTAGGAAGGGAACGACATGGAGGCAGGGAAGACTCGGCAGTTGTTTGCCACGCGGAGGCGAGTACGACTGTATGAGGGTTTACTGGTTCGTCTGCCGTCGCCAGAGAATAACAGTAGATGTGGCTGAGTAGAGGGATGGCTAGGCCAGCGATGGGAGTACGGTGGGGCGGTGAGGCCTGCGCGGTAGCAGAGCCGGCCACGGGGAGGAGGGAGCAGGCAGTCTTGCCAGCGCCTGTTTGAGCGGCTGGAGCAGGAATAGCAGAGATTGAAGAAGCACGACGGCCGTTGGATGGACATCGTACGCTCACTTGAGCTAGAATCGTTCATATTTACTAAGTTGACAAAGCCCTCCTTCCCCGTCAACTTAGTAGGCCCACAAGTCAGCCTCCCACCATGGTGGGTCCCAGCTAGCAGGGGGGTATTCATTTTTCTGTGCGTAATAAGGAGGCACTTCCGATGGGTCCGAGCTGAAAGCGGGGGGAACGTTCTTTTCGTGAAATACGGTGGTCCGTCCGGTGGGTCCCAGCAGTCATGGGCAAACATTTTTTTCGTGAAATACAGTGGCCATCCGGTGGGTCCCAACAGTCAGGGGGGAAACATTTTTTCCGTGAAATACTGGTGGCCCATCCAATGGGTCCCTGCTGTCAGGTGGAGGAATAATTATTTTGCGCATAATAAGGAGGCACTTCCTTCCGGCTGCCATGGACCCAGCTGTCAGCCTCTCCACGTACAGTACTGCTCCGATGGAAGTCGGTCATTGACCACATTGACCACGCCGCGCCGAGAGCACCACAGCGGTGGACGACGGCGAGGCCTAGGAAGGGGACGACGCGGAGCGAGGGGAGACGTGGCAGTGGATGCCCACGCGGAGAGGAGTACGAGGGTTCACTGGTTCAGCTGCGGTGTGAGGCTACCGTCGCCGCAGAATAACAGGGGAGTGGGTGAGTAGAGGGATGGCTTGGCCCACGATGGGAGTAGTATGGGGACGGTGAGGCCTCCGCGGCAGCACAGCCGACCACGGGAGGCAGGAGCATGCGGCACGACCGGCGCTGCTTTGGGCGGCTGGGGCAAGAAGACCAGAGGTTCAAGAAGCACTACGGCCGTTGGATGGACATCATTGACCACGCCACACCGAGAGTACCAAGGCGGTGGACGACGGTGAGGCCTACGAAGGGAACGACACGGAGCCAGGGAAGACACGACAGTGGCTGCCCACGCGGTGGAGAGTACGACGGTTGAGTGGCTCGGCTGTCGTTGCCGGAAAATAACAGGAGGTGTGGGTGAGTAGAGGGATAGAGAGGCCAGGGATGCGAGTATGATGGGGCCGTGAGGCCTGCCCGGCAGCACTGCCGGCCACGGGAGGCAGGAGCAGGCGGTTCCGACGGCACTGGTTTGGGCGGCTGGGGCAGGAAGATCAGAGACTGAAGAAGCATGATTGTCGTTAGATTGACATCTAACGGTCTGACGCTGGTACAGTCGATTCTTGACTAAGTTTCTTTTTTGAGAAACCTTGTGTACGCATGAACTTAGTAGGCCCACAAGTCAGCCTTAAAATCTGTGGTAGACAACATAAAGCCCATTTGCTATTTTTTATAATTTGCAGCCCATTTTCTAATTCTTAAGTAATTTATTACAGCTTTTGCCCAGGACCACGGTCAAAAAGTTCAACCTTATTTTGCATATTTCGGTGGAGTCCGAACTGTTGTAATCCCGAAATGATCAACATTTTTTAAGAACTTATTGATTTGCCAAAAAAATCATTTTGTTTTTGTACGCAAATAAGACGTGGGACAATTGAGTTGGTTTAAGGGAAAACTACTGGTAAAAAAATCAGCGTTGGGTGGGAAAAAACAACAAAAATAAGGATGTAAATATGAAAAGGGAATTTTATTTGTTTTCAATATAATGATACGTGTATATGAACTAGTAAAAATATAGGTAGAGATTAGAAAACAGATGTAGGACATGCGTTTCAAGAGGATAATAGAACTGGGCTGTGTGTTTGATTCAGTAAAAAAACTACCTACGGATGTTGTAAGACAAAATATAACTAACGTTGGCAGGCCAGAGGCCAGTAGATACCTGCTGGATCTTGGTGTCGCGTTGTCGTCATGGGCTGGGCCTATTAAAAACAAAACCAACCCTGGGCAGTCTACAGCCCAGTTGAAACTTGCTCGACCTGAAAAAACAATATACGTGCTCAATAAATGAGAGAATTCTGCAAGTACAAACTGATATCTGGGATGCAGCATGGATATTGTTTTTTATTGTGATAATAAGTGCATGCACTTGTTTTGAAAAAATTGGAGAACAGGGAATTCGAACAGCGGGTGCTTATGCTGCCCATCAAATAAAAATCAGGTGCCTGAAAATTCGTTTCGAAACAAATGATTTAGCTTTATATCCACATCGACCCTCGGCATGATGGTTGGAAGCAAATGCAAGTTCATACCAAAAGATCGTTAACAACAATACCAACTTGCGGACGACAAGGTAGTACAACTACCAATACCAAACTAACTTATAATCTTTTTACTCCTGGACCTAGTGTTCGTCTGGCAGAAAATCTTGCAGAGGACCAGCTCCCGCTCCTTCTCTTGCTCCAGGTCCTCGAGGTGGTATTGGTGCATCACCCAGTTGGTCCTCTGCTGGTGGAAGTTCTTGTTGGTGTGCAGCACCAGAACCTTTTTTTCTGCCCGTCTGCCGGCTGTTGACCATCACCGGCAAGGTATTGCCTGTCTTGTGCCACATCGCGTGCATGATGCACTCTGACTGTATCTTGCAACGCGTCCACGTGCCCCTTTTGAATGCCCTGGAATTGCGCTGGAAGAAATGCTTCCTTAGGCCACTCAGTGTGATACCTGCAGTATTGTGGAATACATGTTTTAGTGTACCTAGTTGGCATTTTCATAACATCTTTGGCATGTTGCAGTCACTTGTTTCACTTTTTATTAACTGTCAAATTGTAATTGCTTCACCAAGTCTGCGTCTAAAAATAAAAATAGAGCTATAAACAAAGGAATATGTTTGTGCAAGTAGACGGCCGATCACTGTCTTACCTGGAAGTTTCTCAAGTTGGGTGTAGCATATGTCGTGCTCGCTGTCGATGGTTGGTATGAACAAATCGATGAGAGACTGAAATCTCGCGCTGTCAGCACTCACTTTGGCCTCGAGGTGCTCGATCAGCTCCTGATCCGTGGGATCGAACTTGACGCCAGCCGGCAACACCGGCCGATCCTTCTTCGACTTGCATAGGTAATTCTAGTTATATGGTACTCAATGTATGATCAATTGACTGTTTTAAGTGAATGATGAAAGATTTCGATAGATAAGTGGTACTCCAAATCTGAACTCCAGAATACCCAAACACGCCGTCAGGATTCTTGTGTCACCTCACGTGCAATGTGTTGTCACGTCAATTCAATGTGTGGACATGATGAATAATTTGACCGACGTATACTAGTACTGCTACTTTACTACTTACTAGTCATATTTAGTGTCACAATTTATACATATGTTTAACTAACAAGTACGCACTTGAAGCCTAACTGATATATATATGCCTTCTGCACAGCATCTCAATCATCATTATCAGTACATCCTACGTAGGTGAGTTAGGATGCACTTGATCCCAGGAAGGTATCTATCCTTCAAACCAGAGGAGTGCTTCAAACTAACAAGAGTACATAATGTCCAACAAAAGAGGGTCGTGCTATAGCAGCAGAATACATGGCTCATTCTAGATATCAGCACGAATGAAGTTGTGCATATTTGCTGTTGGCATGAACCACATTGCCGCATGTCGGGTTTGCAAAAGCCATCCATCGCATGGAAGCTTGATGCCTTTCACACACTGAATATTATCTGGCAACAAGTTGTGTCGACGAATCTCTGGATATGGTGATTCATGAAACCCATGGTGTGATGTGTAAACACAGCCCCCCTCGTGAATGGAAGTTGCATAGCACAGTAATCATCGCCAGTGATATGATCGATCGATGATTGGTTGGATGATCGGATAATTGAGCCCGAGGAACAAGGAGTGGTTGCTGAGGCTATAAACCCGCCTCCAGTTGAATACGCCTGGCCCAACGGAGTTGGGATCTTTCTCGAACACGAAGCAGCCATAGACATCAATGTCACGAACGCCCCATGCATTGTACTGCATGTGGTTTGATGTAATGGTTTGGTCAATTTGGTACGTGCGAATGAGCATCACATGACCGCCGTCAGATGAACGAGCGATAAACCACCACCCATCGACTGGTATGATTCCAGGTCCTGGAATCATGAAGGCCAGCGCATTTGCGTCTGCTGGAACAATTCAAATTGGAGACCAAAATCATGAAGGCCAGCGCATTTGCGTCTGCTGGAACAATTCAAATTGGAAACCAAAAGGACAAAAATAAACAATCATGTTCAGAGTATGTGTGGAATTAAGATTATTATAACAGTGACACATATCATAGACAGAGAATTGCAATGTCGTGGTCATAATCATACCCCAAGTTAAAAAATAAGCCAATGGCTTTCATATTATAGCAATATGTCATGGTTCAAACATCATGTAACAATGAGAGGAAAACAGCTATGCCAGCGCCTACTCATATTCTACCATAGCACTTACTACTACTGTTCTCATATCAACTCTAAGCAATAACATGTGTTGTTATAAAAATCTTGTAAACGAGAGTAACATATAGCAATCATGATGTTATGCTCATAATATGTATTCTAACAATCATTAGATGCCAATTG
The DNA here is from genome assembly GCF_018294505.1 of Triticum aestivum. Classification (NCBI taxonomy): domain Eukaryota; kingdom Viridiplantae; phylum Streptophyta; class Magnoliopsida; order Poales; family Poaceae; genus Triticum; species Triticum aestivum. The sequence continues at coordinate 305,698,504 of NC_057812.1, forward strand.
TTCTCATATCAACTCTAACAATAACATGTGTGGTCATAAAAATCTAGGAAATGAGAGGAACATATAGCAATGATGTGGTTATAGACATGCTATGCATTCTAAATTTGTAACAAATGAACAGGCAGTCGTATTCATAAGGTAAAGATGAGATGAGATAGAACAATTACACGATGATAGATTCCACCAGTATAGGCAGCCAATCTGTGTGTCGACCGCGTAAACGATGCCATCGTGCACTATAGCATCAGACAGAAATGTTGCCTCAATAGGATTGATGATGAGCCATAACCATGTATGGCGATCGGATTCCAAATAGACTAATCCCATGTTGAACAAGGCAATGAGCTTGTAATCCATGTAGTCTTCTGATGGTGTGGGCACTTTGCAGATTACAACTTTCTGTAAACAGAGGTTGAGCCAAAAGCTTGACGCGTCTCGTGCGTAGTAGGCAGGAGTGTCCGACGGGCCGCGAGGCTCGATGGCGGCGGTATCCAACGATGGAAGGGTGATCTCTCGCTGGGTGTAGATATCCATGAGACGCCATGGACTACCGGTGTGGTGGATGAGGACGATCCAGTTGGACTTCATGCCCGCCCAGTAGTGGCCGCGCATGAAGGAGAGGTGGACGGGTAGTGGTAGCATGTCGAGGGGCACCACGGCAACCTCCATAGGATCGTCAAGTCGGTGTCTGGGCCACCTACGAGGATCGGGCATCAGCAAGCAGGGTGTCTTGAAAAGAGCTGGTCGGTTGCAGACGAGTAGACGGTACAAAGACACCGAGCATGTGGCCAGACGGACGGTGCTGAGTAGGTCCATACGACTACAGATCTGCTCCAAGAGAACATCGAGGAGGGAATTCCAATCGCAGCTCTGCGTGTCAGTCGGTTCTGCCATTGGGGTTTTCAGTGCCTGCGAGCCAGCGGGGAAGTGGATTTGGGCGGGCGAGCGAAGAAGCTTCTCCTCGTGTGGCCGAGCAGTGAGCGGGGGGATATGGTACGCGCGAGCTACCAAGGAAGATGGCGCGGGCGAGCGAGCAGTGAGCGGGGGTAAATGGTGTGCGGCCAACGATGGGGAAGAGAGGAGGAAGAAGAAGAGAGGAGGACGAAGAAGAGAGGAGGAAGAAGAAGAGATGGCAGTACTGGGTAAGGCTGATTTAGAAACACCAACACACTGGTTCAGCTTATTAATTACATGTCCCATCTGCTGCAGCGTGTATTTTCACTTCACTGCGAAGACTAGTTGAATAGTTCTCTCTGACCGAGATGGGGAATAATGGATCGTGAGGACTTCCTTTCTACAGTATCCCTATGCCTCTATGCTCACTTCACTCATTTTGCTCCGTACCTAGTCACTTGTTGAAATCTGTAGAAAGACGAATACTCCGTATTTGGGAACAGAGGGAGGCTTTTACTCTGTACTATTTGGGAACAGAGGGAGTATCACCATATGGAGGGAACAGAGGAAGCTTGAAATATGAACATGTCAATGGGAGGGAGTAAGCCCCATGCATGCATGCATGCATGCAACATGCAACACTCACACGTACACATGGACGCACGCAACACTCACGCACCCATGCGGCACACAGCACACGACATAACACACACGCTCACGCTCAAGTGCTCAACCTACTCCCTACGTCCGTGAAAGACTGTACATTTAGAGATTTACACATTGACCAGGGCATAATTAACGCCCAAAAGTAGCAGACTTATGTGTGCATGCGACCATTGAGATAAGAAGATTAAAATAAAGGCAGTTGCATGTTGTAATTAAGGATAGACATGTAGCCTATACCTATAGCACAAGTTGGTGCATTAGTCAATCAATATCGATTTAGATTAAAGGCTAAATGCATTGGAAGTGTAGATGTACATCATGTACTACACTCTTTGTTTTATAGCCGATGTACACTCTTTGTTGGAAGACCGAGGGAGGACACGTGCATGCACTCACATACATAGCCAGGGCGGTTCGCGCGCAAGGTTTGGACTCGTGTCGCGCCTGCGTAAAGTTTTGTTTAACTGATTTCTTTGCTCTGCCAACTGAAAGGTGGGACCCAGAAACCAGGTGACAATTTAACCAGTCAACAAAGTGCCACGTCGACTATGTGGCCGGTCAGTAGGGTGCAATACTGTGCTCTATGATGAGCTAGTGATCGTATAATCGCCACAAAACTATATATAGTGACCGTAAAGAGCATATTGTTACATACGTTGACCACCAGTGTATTTTTCTCGTTTCAAATTAAGCCATATTAATCGGAAAGGATGCAGTATGGACTACTAATACTAGTACTAGTACTGCTTTGATGTGTCCCGTCAACTCGCCGAACAAGGAGAAGCTTGCTTACTATGCCTCTCCCTCGCCCACGCGCGCGGTGGTTCACAGGACGAGGAGAGGATTTTGACTACATCGCCCTCTCCCTCTCCCTCTCCCTCTCCCTCTCCCTCTCCCTCTCCCTCGCCCTCACCCTCGCCATCGCGGTGGACGTGCAATAGTTCAATCGGTGTCAGATTGCCAGAAGCATATTGTATTATAGTATCATCATTGTTGGACCTTCCGAAGAGGCGAAGAGCCAAGTGCAAGGTTCACACGGGTACGAACTGTTGGACCTCCCGAAGAGGCAAAGAGCCAAGCGCAAGCTTTTATCGGAGTTGTCATCCTAGTAGGAGTGTACTACAACTATAGCGAACGATGCTACTGTATGATGCCCCAACGTCACGTATATCCAAAGTTGTGCCACCTTTTTTTCTCAAAGAGCATGTTGGAGCCCATGCAACAACCACACAATTTGCACGTACACATAACACATTTACTAGTAATAAATTCTAAAGGACAAATGCCAGTATGCCACACAAGTTCATCTCCAATTCATGTGATAAATTTGTACACGACTAGTCTACATATATTCACAGCGCTATCGTTCACAATTATCATCTCCACTTACACCTTATAGATGGGCTACATGTCCTCCTCCAGGTTCCAGTCCCAGGTGCTCTTCATGGATGGCACGATCCATAGCGGTGGGCAACGGGAATCATTGTCGCATCTTTCTAGTCCGGTTCCACACGATGGAGACTCATCCAAGCTGAAGCGGCATAAATCAGGGATAGCATGTCCCACCATGTCGTTCATCCGGTGGTGCGCACTGAAGACACAACCATGCTTCATGAACGGAAGGCCTTCCGTGTCGTGCACGGAAGGTGGCATCCACTTCACAATGGGGTAGCTGTCCCCGATGAAAAGCGAGTACTCTCCAAGAGTGTTCCTCAGCACCCACATAGCATCACGGGAGTCGAACTCGGCGCCGTTCATCTGGTACACGCAGCATCCCAGATCTGGACACATGGTGACATACATAGTCAAGGTCCATGCATAATAATGTTGTGCTCAAATATGGCGGTCAGTAATACTGTGCAGCAAATAGTACAACTCCGGTATAGAGGAAGTAAAATCACTGGCTTATTATATATAGCCACTCTTAGCTACATGGATGAGATAGTAAGACATGGAAAAACAAAAATGGTGGCAGCTAGTGGGTTCAAGTCTTCAAGGGCCTAGCTAGCTATACGCGTCCACCAAGGTAAAAAGTACTCCTACCAGTACTACAAAGTATACTACTAGTAGATGGTGAGGGTCCAATCGTGGTAGATTGTGTGACCATGTTGCACATCGGTGGTACCATGGGTAACGACTGCTAAGATAGTTGATCCCAATATGCCAAAGTCAGCTACAAGGTTCCAGGTTAGACCGAATCGCGGATGCAAATGCACATCCAGGATCGGCGATCTTATTTTGATCGGGGGATGACTGGTCCCTGCAAAATAATGGAGTACCGTTAGGGATGCAAATGATGGTTTGTGCATTCCGTTTGTAATTTCTTGTACCGTAGGATGGCAACCAGTTGAAACAAGTCCCCTGGCTTGTCACCGCAAAGATGAGGCCTAGATGGCACATGGTGTCTTCGAACATGTAGGGGTACAAATCTGCCGCCGCCAACATGCGCCAGCCTCTGCCGTTACTGCCTCTTGCATTGATGGCAATCCTTATGTTGAACACCGCGATGAGATAGTAATCGTCGTAGCCGCGTCGCTTTGTCGGCGGATCCGCAATTGCTATCTTCTTCAATCTCATGTAGGCATCATCATACGTATTCAAGCCCAGCCAGTCCGGAAGGCCGATCCCAATGGTGGAGAAGGGGTCTACCAGAACGGCCGCACTGCTATGGATGTTGTGCAAAATGATGGTGGTATCTAGCCGGAGGTATGCAAGCCAATCTTCGTTGGCACCGACCCAGACTTATATATAAGACGGTGGGCAGCAGAGAAATTACAGGATGGAAATGGAATAACTAAGTACTACATGAGCAAACTCCATTACTGACCTGCTCATCGGACAAAAACCGACTACCTCTCAACGTTGGCAACTCTAGCGGAGTCAACGTTCAACCATGGCTAGGGAGCGGTGGACTATTCGAAGGATTGTCCCATAGAAGAACCTTCTCCTTGAGGACACATGGAAGACCAACAAGCATGGCCTGTTTAAGCAGCGTCTTGAAAAAGTTGGTGCATGAAGCACCGAGTCTTGCAGCGGTGAGGACGTCGGAGCGGCATGCGATTTCTCCCACAGGATTGTCGTCCAAGGTCTCCTAGCCCCGACGAGGAGGAGAACCGCGTGGCGAATCCATGGGAGCAACGACGAACTGCCTTCTCTTCGAGGGAAGGGGAACTGGCGAGGAGGAGATAAGAGCATAGTAACCACAGGGCCTCGTCCCTTCCAATTGTAGATCGTTCCTCAGCGAAGGGGTGAGGCTATTATTTAGTACTAGTACTCCCCCCGTCCAGGTGCATAGGGCACCTAAGAAATGGCACCGTGAACTAGGCATATGTTGATTGGACGCTCATCATGATTTTCTCTCCCTCTAGTTAATCCCGCATTAAGTGTAATGATGGTAGGACTAACCATGCATAGGCTAACGAATTGTTTTAGACAATTCTTTAGGTCCAGCTTGCATGCATGCAAATAAAAAGTAAATGGTAGAGGCGGCTGATTGGTTTGTATATGGAAGGGTGATAAATGTGAAGCTGAAAACCCTAAGTGCATTGGGGTAGGCATACGAGTCATTAGTGCTAACTAATGAAGGGCGACTAATATACTTGAAAATCCTAAATTCTCTTAGGTGCCTTATGCACCTGGACAGAGGGAGTACTAGCATTATAAAACATTATGGGATTGCATTATACTATAAATAATAGCACTAGTAAGAATTTTTTGGCACTAGTGTTGGGGATATTACCACTGGGTGTAAACCGGCCTACTTGGGCCGGGTTAACTTCATAGTGGTGTAAGCAGGTGAAGGCCCAAGGCCTATAGTCGGTTTAGAATCTGTAGCTATAAAACCGACCTGATGTATAACTTGTATTGTAAGTTAGGAATAGAGAGATACGGACCGGGATACGAATATGAACCGGCTGGGACTCTATGGACCGACGGGCGTCACCCGTGTATATAAGGGGACGGCCCGGCGGCGGTTCAAGGGGGGACAACGACAACTCGGGCCTAGGCGAAGCTTGTTTGCTCCCTAGCCATCGAGACCACATCAATTCCATCACAACTAGACGTAGGCTTTTACCTTCATCGAAGGGGCCGAACTAGTATAAACCCCACGTGTCTTTGTGTCCGCTTTAACCCCTTCAAGTAAACTCGTAGCGATGGCTCCACGACTAAGTCCTTTCGCTAGGACATCTGCCGTGACAAATCCACGACAGTTGGTGCCCACCGTGGGGCTATCGCACGATGGTTCGACGATCTTGGAGGGCAAGCTCAAAGGACTCGAAGGCTATGTTGTGGGCCGGATGACCAAGAGTCGTTGGGGCAGGATCTACATCGATGAGGCAGGATGGGGTCCTGAGGCCGATTCAATTGAGTATGGTTACCGGGTCCCCTTTGGCAGCGTACACGTCTTCATTGGCAAGATTGGTGAGCCTGGGCCTGAGCCGGACATCTACACTGACCCCATCGAGACGGCTCAGCGTGCGAGATTTACTTAGGTTAAACCGGCCATGAAGCGTGCCTTCGTTGGAGTCATCTACGGAGGAGAGTGCGAGGACGAATCAGAGCACGATAGCGAGACCGTCGTCTATTCTGGCGACGAGTCCTCGACCGGAGAGACTGAGTCGCTATACCGGATGCAAGACGATCAGGTTAGGGGTTGTTCCGATGGCGACAGTATTCCGGACCCCCCAGGCCAGATCAACCGGGTTGGAATATTCATGGCTGGCACCCAGGCGACGAATTATTCTTCGACTGCCGCAGCAATGCTCTCCGGATCCGCAGCGGCAGCGGCAGCAGGGGCAGGAGGCCTTGTGCGCCCACCGGTTCAAGTTCTATCTGATCTGTTTGACGCACTGGCCGCGCTTATGGCAGAGGATGACCCGGCGGATCAAGATGCTCATAATGCAGAAATCGCGAAGGTGAGAGAGCAGATCGTGCAAGCCAAAGCGGATCTGGCAGCAGAAAAAGACCGGATGGCCGCAGAGCGGGCCGCTTTGGACGCATAGGCCTATAAACTCATGCTTGACCGGAATGCATCACAGGAGGTTTTAAAGCGAAAGCACAGATCACGCCTGCCGTTAGGGTTTGACCCCCGAAATCTCTTTCACACTCCGGGAGCTGGACCCAGTAATCCACCGCGGTACCAGGAGACAAACCGGATTGAGGCGCCAGGGCCAGGAGCGACGGTCCAACCTCGCCTGATGGAGCCCCCTCACCAAAATATTGCGGTGCCTCCACCGGTCCAGACGCCCCCGGGTCATTATTCGAATCCTATGGACAACCTTGTTGCGGCCGCAGCACAGTTAGAGGCCATCCCAGTCGAAGGGGATTCTCCGCAAGCAGTAGAAACACGCCGGGTTAAGGAGCTTCTCCGGACTGCGCTGATGCAGCAGGAGGCATACTCATACAGCCGTGATCGGATTCATTCTACGCCCCGTCTGAGCCGGAGTTACAGCAGGCGCATAGATGAACCGGCCATATCAAGCAATGCGCACGGCCGTGAAGCGGCCCGTGGTGATGACCCGGCAGGTGGTGTTGCCGACGCTCGGGATGCGGTGAACCGGGCCCGGGCACAAAGGGAGGCCGAGTTAGCAGCACAGGATAATGCGGGCCAACTTACACCGGTTTGTTCTGCCGCCTTTGCCGGACCAGGAATCACATACGCTCTGGGAGTGCCTTGCTTGATCCCTGCTTTACGTAGTGTGCGCCTGCCTAAAGATTTCAAGGGCCCACGCAAGGTGCCGAATTATACCGCTGATTTACCCCCTGAAGCGTGGATAGAGAGTTATGAGATGGCCATGGAAATGCTGGATGTGGATGAGGCTGCATGTGCAAAATATTTCACCATGATGCTCGAGGGCACGGCTCGTACTTGGTTAAAGAGCCTACCGCCCAATTCTATCAGCTCTTGGGCCCAGTTGCGGAGCCGGTTTATACAGAATTTCAAGGATACATGTAAGCAGCCCAAGTCCATAGTAGACCTGGCGGCTTGTGTCCAGGAAGAAGGAGAATCAACGACCCATTGGGTGCGCCGCGTTTCAGAAATTTTGCACTCGTCTGACAGGATTAATGCTGACTCTGCGGTCTTAACTTTGGAAGGCAACTGCCGGTTTGAGCCTCTAAAATTGAAACTGGGACGCATGAAGCGACTCTGTAATGACATGGGAACCCTCATGGCTGCCTTAGTGAAGTATGCCGATTCGGACAGTACCAAGGATCCCGAGCTTAATGATAATGAAGCAGGGAAGGGAAAGAAGGATAGCAACTCCAAACAGCAGCAGAATAAACTAGCGGGTCATGGAAATGGAGGCAAGCGCAAGGCGGACGGCAATGTGGACTTTGTGGCCAACACTAACGCACAGGACAGGGGGCAGCGGCGCAGAGGTAAAGCGGCAAATCATAACGGGGCTCCCAATCCTAATGCAAGCCGTTTGAACTATTTGTTGAATCAGCCTTGCCCAAAGCACGGGACGAAGGAGGCACCGGCTAGCCATCTTTGGAAAGATTGCTACAGCATGCAGGAGTTCAAGAACTCTAATGCTTTCCGGTATGATCACGGATCAGGTGGCGGTTCAGGATCCGGTTTCAGCGGGCCGGATCACGATGGGGTTTCCGGTTCAGGACGTAATCAGGGCGGTCACAACTACCAGAATAATCAGGACAGCCAGCAGCAGCAGCAGCAGTCAGGCTATCAGAGCCAGCCAAAGCAGTTGAGCAATGGGCAATACCATGTCTTCACAACGGGCTTGGATAAGCGTGACCGAAAACTCCACCAACGAGCGGTGAATTCTGTTGAACCGGCCTTACCGCGTTACTTACGCTGGTCAGAGCAGCCCATCGTGTGGAGCAGAGAAGATCACCCGCCCCGGGTTGATAATTCGGGTCAGTTAGCATTAGTGGTGGACCCTCAGGTGGGGGGTTATAAATTCACCAAGGTACTCATGGATGGAGGAAGTAGTATTAACATACTATATTATGAGACATTCAGGCGCATGGGACTGACAGACAAGGATCTCAGACCGTCGAACACGGTATTCCATGGTGTTGTGCCAGGCAAATCTGCATATCATGTTGGTAAAATAGCTCTAGATGTGGTTTTTGGAGACGAGCACGACTCCCAGTCAGAAAAATTGAGCTTCGAAGTGGTGAAGATCCAAAGCCCGTATCACGCCTTGTTTGGGCGACCGGCTTATGCCAAGTTCATGGCGCGGCCTTGTTATATCTACTTACAGCTCAAGATGCCGGGTTACAAGGGGACGATAACGGTTCACGGGAACCGTAGGATCGCTTTGGAATGTGAAGAGGGTGATGCGGCTTACGCAGAGTCGGTCTGTGCCACGGAAGAGTTGAAGTATTATAAGGACAATGTCGATCCGTCGGATATGACCCCTTTAAAGAAGCCAACTACAGAGCATGATTCAGATCTAAAGTTCAAATCGGCAGCTGAGACCAAGCTTGTTGACTTCGTGCCCGGCGATTCATCCAAGCAGTTCACTATCAGTGCCAACCTGGATCCCAAATAGGAAAGCGCGCTCATCGAGTTCATCCGTGAGAATCGGGACATTTTTGCATGGAAGCCGTCTGACATGCCAGGTGTACCGAGGGAACTCGCTGAGCACACTCTTAATGTGGATCCTAAGTATAAACCGGTGAAACAGTTCCTCCGCCGGTTTAACGAAGAAAGACGCAAAGCCATTGGAGAGGAAGTGGCCAGGCTTTTAGCAGCTGGTTTTATTATTGAGGTGTTCCATCCAGAGTGGCTTGCTAATCCGGTGTTAGTTCTTAAGAAAAATGGCACTTGGCATATGTGTGTGGATTATACAGATCTTAACAAAGCCTATCCGGCAGACCCTTTTGCTCTCCCCCGTATTGATCAGATCATTGATGCCACGGCGGGTTGCCAGCGTTTGAGTTTTTTGGATGCATACTCTGGATATCATCAGATCAAGATGGCGGTTAAGGACCAGGAGAAAACAACATTCATTACTCCCTTTGGAGCCTTCTGCTATGTATCTATAACCTTCGGGCTCAAGAGTGCCCAAGCCACCTATCAACGGTGTGTACAGAATTGCCTGCATGAGTAGATCGGCCGCAATGTGCACACATATGTGGATGATATTGTAGTAAAATCAAGGCAGAAGGAGACACTGGTGGATGATTTGAAGGAGACCTTTGATAACTTGCGAGCTTACAGGATGATGCTTAATCCGACCAAGTGTGTTTTTGGCGTTCCAGCAGGCAAGTTACTGGGTTTCTTGGTGTCTAACAGAGGAATTGAGGCTAATCCGGAGAAGATTACAGCTATTACATCTCTAGCTAAACCGGAGTGTATCAACGATGTTCAGCGTTTGGCGGGCCGAATCGCTGCGCTGAGCCGGTTTATCAGCCGCCTCGGGGAGAAGGCTATCCCTTTGTACCAAATGCTGAGGAAGACAGACAATTTCGTCTGGAGTCCAGCTGCTGACAAGGCATTTGAGGATCTGAAGCGGCAGTTAGCCAATCCGCCTGTTCTTGCAGCTCCGGTCGACAAGGAGCCGCTATTATTATACGTAGCGGCTAATGCTCGGGCAGTTAGCGTGGCTATTGTGGTAGAGCGCAAAGAGGCAGGCAAGGAATATCCGGTTCAGCGGCCGGTTTATTATATCAGTGAGGTGCTGATTGAATCCAAGCAAAGGTATCCGCATTGGCAGAAGCTGGTCTATGGGGTTTTTATGGCCAGTCGGAAGTTGAAGCAGTATTTTCAAGGGCACCCCATCACAGTGGTCAGTTCAGCTCCCTTGGGTGATATTGTACAGAATCGGGAGGCGACTGGCCGGATTGCCAAGTGGGCTATAGAGCTGGGGCCGCACGGACTGAAGTACGTGCCTCGGACGGCAGTGAAGTCTCAAGCACTTGTTGATTTCATCAATGATTGGACGGAATTACAGGCACCAGAGGAGAAGCCGGATCACACATATTGGACTATTCATATTGACGGATCCAGGCAATTGGAAGGCTCGGGGGCTGGAGTCGTATTAACTTCCCCATGAGGGGATAAGTTTTGTTATGTTCTCCGCTTAATGTTCCCTTGTACTAATAATGCAGCTGAGTATGAAGCCTTGCTCCATGGTCTGCGGATGGCTAAAGAGATGAATTTAAGCCGGGTTAAGTGTTTTGGTGACTCGGACCTAGTGGCTCAACAGGTGTCTGGCACTTGGGATTCTAAAGACCCGCTCATGGCTGCGTATCGTCGGGAAGTGGATAATATTGCAGGTTGTTTCAAGGGTTATCAGGTGGATCATGTGGACCGTCGGAAGAATGAAGCGGCGGATGCTTTAAGCCGGTTGGGCTCTCAGCGTAAACCGGTCCCGCCTAACGTCTTCTTGGATGTGTTGCACAATCCATCAGTCAAGCTCCCAGGTGAAGCGGATTTAGCTATTCCTGATCCGGAGTCTCAATTGGTGGCAGCCCTGCGTGTTATTCCGGATTGGACGGTTCCTTATCTTGTGTACATGACAAGGGGGGAGTTGCCAGAGGATGAGATTCTGGCCAGGCAGATAGTCCGGCGATCCAAGTCTATGACAATTGTCAATGGTGAATTACATCATTGCAGTGTATCAGGGGTGTTTCAACGTTGTGTTTCTCCTGAGGAAGGCTGTGAAATCTTAAGAGAAATCCATGAAGGGGATTGTGGGCACCACGCCGGTTCAAAGTCTCTGGTTGCAAAGGCGTTTCGTCACGGGTTCTACTGGTTGACAGCACATGCTGACGCGGAGGATTTGGTTAAACGGTGTGATGGATGTCAGAAATTTTCAAGGCGTGCTCATGTGCCGGCTCAGGAATTGAGGATGATCCCAATAACATGGCCATTTGCAACTTGGGGGCTAGACATGGTTGGACCTTTTAAAAGATCCAAGGATAAGAAAACTCACCTTTTGGTGGCAGTTGATAAATTTACCAAGTGGGTTGAAGCGGAGCCTGTCAGCAAGTGTGATGCAGCAACAGCGGTACAGTTCATCAAGAAGGTGATTTTCCGGTTTGGTTTTCCACACAGTATCATTACTGATAATGGTACCAATTTATCCAAGGGTGCTATGAAGGAGTTCTGTGAACGTGAGCACATCCGACTTGATGTGTCGTCAGTAGCACACCCCCAGTCCAATGGACAGGCAGAACGAGCTAATCAGGAAATCTTGCGAGGCATCAAACCCCGGCTTTTGGTCCCATTGCAAAGAACACCAGGATGTTGGGTTGAAGAGCTGCCATCTGTATTATGGAGTATCAATACTACGCCAAACCGGTCCACAGGATACATGCCATTTTTCATGGTCTATGGAGCAGAGGCAGTTCTCCCTAGTGACATCTGGCACGATTCGCCTCGTGTGGCAGCTTGTGTTGAGGCAGACAATGAGACAGCACGACAAGATGCTTTGGACCTATTGGACAAAGAGCGTGATATAGCGGCTGCCCGTTCGGCGATTTACCAGCAAGATCTTCGTTGCTATCACAGTCGCCGGGTTAGAACCAGAACTTTTCAAGAAGGAGATTTGGTGCTTCGATTCATCCAAGATCAAACGGATATGCACAAGTTATCCCCACCTTGGGAGGGACCTTTCATAGTCAGCAAGAATCTGCACAACGGGTCGTATTATCTGATTGATATTCGAGAGCATCAAGACTCACGTACATCAGAAGAGGAGACCAACAGACCGTGGAATATAGCTCATCTTCGGCCTTACTATACTTGAGCCATTGGCTCTATCTATGTACATATCATGACAATGTATATATTATCTTTGATATATCAAACCGGAGCCTCAGCTGAAGCGGGGTCTCTGTCTTTCTCATCTTGCGAGGTTACACGGAGTGGTTCTGTCTAAAGCGGCCTCCGGTTTACCCCTTGACATTTGTTTTTATATCACTGGGGGCTTTGGTTGTGTCCGAACCAACGAACACCCTTTGATAGGCGACAACCACCAGATCATTTGGGGACTTGGTCAAGTCTGAACCAGTAACGCCTCTTGGTCGGCCTAAGGCCACAAAATCACTTGGGAGCATGGTCGGGCCCGAGCCATTGCTACGCCTCTTGATTTGGCATATATGCCACGAGTCATTTGGGGACCTGGCTGACTTGAATCATTGTCACCCCTATTGGGGGCCTTGATCCTGTCCGACCATGGTAATGCCATCTGAACAGCTCAATGTAGCGTATTTTTGCGAATGGGTTTTATCATTACTTTCGTTTCCATGTTGTTTTCATGGTTTGTTCTTTTTTTGCTTTTGTTGGATTTCTTTATGTCAACAAGCATATTTTTTCCAGTTCAGCCAATGATTTTTGATTCCCCTTCTAATCCGGAGGAGTCTACCCGGTTTACCTTTTCCCTGTTAACATCATGGAGTAACCAGGGGGCTCGTATTAAGTCAGTACGGTTTGTACGGGGGCTACTTTCCCCTTTTTGACGGTAATGGTTTATAAAACCACCGCTTCAGGCTTGGTTAAGCCAGCTTTATACCCAAGCATGGCAGGTATTTATGTATCATATATTTGTTATATTTCTGATACACATATCAAGATCATAATCCGACGGACGGTATAACCGCTACCGAAGTTCAAATTTTTCTGATTGCAGGAAATATGAATTAAAGTTTTTTCAAGCAAAAGCTTCAGTACTTATGCGCGAAGGCATATCCCAGGCAGAAGTTTTAACTATCCTATTACAAGGCAGCATGGTGCCCAAACAAAATCATTGTTTTTGTAGAAGGATGTTGCAAATAGCACTTCAAACCGGCTTTCGGTTCAAGCCTGCTCCTCGTCCTCCGCCGCTTCAGCTTCCTCGTCTCTACCCATTGGCTGGAAATCAACAGTGGTCCAGTCGATTCCCATTAAAGCTTGGAAAACAGCTTCTTCATGGATCAGGGAAGACGGTTCAATATCAGGGGCGTAAGTGTGCTTACGGATTGGAGGAATCGGATTCTCCGCTTCAAAAGTTGGGGCAGGCACTCGCTTGTTTTGATTATTATATTGCGCTTGATAATGCGTCAAATCTGCCTCTTCAGCTAACTGGCAAGCCAGAGGGCGTACTGCACGGTTTATGGCCCTTAAATCTTCTTCGTTGAACTCAGAGCCATCTTCTTTTAGACTGGGATAGCCTTGAGCTGCTTCCACAGGATCAAAGTCGGGCACCCATGCCTTTGCCCGGATTAAGGCATTGATGGCTCCGGTTCGGGCAGCGGATTTTTTCAGCTCCTCAATCCGGGCTGGAAGCATTGACAACTTGCTAAGAGTGTCCTGGATTAAAGAGGGCGCTGGGTTGTTGTGAGAAGCTGTGCTGATGATCCGTTGGGCTCCAGTGTACAATTGTTCTACCAAGGTGTAGGCAGCTTTCAATTTCTTCCGCACATCATTTCCTAAGTGCCCAATACGTGTGCCTACAAAAGGATTGGAATGGTCTCAAACCGGACTTACGATACAGCAGATTCAAATTTATCACAGAAGTTACAAGGAGCTTACCAAAGATAGCAGCAGTCATGGAGTGTATTTGCCGATGTACGGCCGTCAGTTCATCTACCACCGGTTTAAGGGCCGCTTCAGCATTTTCTGCTCTTTTGGTTAAACCGGCCTTCTCAGTGGCCCAGTCAGCTCGCTCTTTCTTAAAACTTTGTTTCAGCCATTCAGCAGTGCTCAAAGTGCTGGTTAATTCTTCCTTGGCTTTATCTGTTTCAGCTTGCTGGGTCTTTAGGGCCTCCTGCAAATCGGCAATTTGGTCCTCCTTGATTTTAATCTCAGCCTGCATACAGATGACATTTTAAAGCTTTTCACAGTCGAGACAAGAAATTGAAGTATCAACCACATAATAAAGTTATATGCCTGATACTTGGGGGCTAATGTACCTTCAATTTTTTGTATATTGCTCAAATACAAAGTCCCAAGCTCAATACAAGTATTCAACTTGGCACTTGGGGGCTAATGGCTATTTGATCAAGTTCTGTTCTAAGGACAACTTTTTATTTTTTAGCCCCGGTTTGCTTATGCTAAACCGGCCCTCGAAGGTTATGCCGACGGATTTCAAAAAAAATATATTCAGGATCAAGTCCCGGTCTGACCAAGGTCTCAAACCGGCCCTTGGGGGCTACCGGGATGAATGCAAGGGCAGAAAAGAAAGAAGGAATTTACCTCAAATTTATCCCTCATCATTTTGACCAGGCCAGCTTCACAGTCACGGCTAGTGTAAAGCCGGTTCAAATAGCCAGAGTGAAGATCTTGAGCATTCAAAGCGGCATATGTTTCTAATTCAACATCCCATTTTCCTTTATTCAAAGGGGAAGAATCCTCTTTCATGGTATGCCTGGTAAGGGTGGCAGGATTCCCGGGTTCAGAGCGGCCTACACCGGTAATCACAACATCATCATCTTTTGACTCGCCGGTTTGGGTTGGTGCGGCCGTTTTGTCAGCAGGAGTGTGGGATTTCTCAATCTGGACAGAGCTGGCAGGCGGATCAGCAGACGCTGGAGTATTAATAAGACCTTCTTCAGGGATAATGTTGTCTTGAAGAGGAGGATCATTGGGGATATCTTCAGAAGTAAACATTTCACGATCCGGCACTTGGTCATGTTCTGGGGCCATATTTTCTTCAGCCGCTTTATCCAGGCGGGCCTTCTTGCTTGGTTTCGGTTTAGCCCTGGAAGAAAAGATAAAATTAAGGGAAAGTGTAAACCATTGCGCAGCATACTGGAAGGATATGTTCGGTTTAACTTACCCAGCAACTGTTTTCAAAGGTGGTAGCTGGGTGGCCGACGATTCACCAGATGAGGAATGAGAAGTGACCTGATAATCGGAGTCGGATGGATTAAGAGGTTGACGGAAGAAACCCGCTTTACGATTTAAATCAATAAAAAGGTCGGAGACCTCAGAGCGGCGTTTTCGAACCGGACTGTTTGGTAAACCGGCAGAGGTAACTACCTGGCCACTATGCCGGGTTGTGCGGCGAGCTTCGTGTTGCTGAGTCTTCATAAGAAATTGGGAATCCAGATAAGCAAGAGGATGAGAAAATTTAACTTTCCGGTTTGCCCGGCGAAATTTTGGCAAAGGCAAGATTTCTGAATCGGAAGAGAGAATAGTTACCTCAACGAAAACCGCATTGCTGGCTTCAGCGTCATCCTGACAAACATCATCATCAATAAGGCGTGTAAAAAGTAAGCCAAGTGAATCAAGTTCTACCTCAAGATCCGGATTACCCACATCATCATCAATGGCTGGGTCAGATGAAGCAGTGGTTTTTCTCTTATGAACTGGTTTCTTGACAACCTTGGTCTTGGGCCGGGTTGGCCGTCCTGCCTTCTCCGTTTTGTCTTGAGGAAGTTTCTTACTACAGAACGGATTATCACCCTGGATCAGCAGCAATTAAAACATTGAACATATAAAATATTAACTCGGTTCAACAATAGAGCAATTGAAATATTACCGCCGGCGGTTTGTTGGTGGTGCAGTAAGGAAGCAGACCGGTTTGAGCACAGAGGTGCTCCGGTTCATTCAGCATCTTCTTCACAGATTCTGTGACTTGGTCCTCAGGGAGTTGGATTTTAGTGTGTCGGAGTGGGTCATCGATACTATCAGTATATTCACACATCAAATTTGGGCGCCGGCTTAGAGGCAAAATACTCCATGATATCTAGCAGCGTGCAAGGTCTATTCTTGTTAAACCGTTGGCCATGAAGGCCCGGAGCTTGGACAGTTGAGGAGCATATTTAATTCTCTCCTTAGCGCTTGGCCTTTGTGGAAAAGGGTGAGTGTTGCTGAGCCGTTCCGGATGGAAGCCAGGCAAGGGATTTTCATTATCAGGAGATGTATCCTTGCAATAAAACCAAGTTACGTTCCATTCCTTGGGGTGAGTATGGAGTTTGACGTGAGGGTAGGTGATTTCTTTCCTCTTCTGAATGGCCATACCGCCCAGTTCGGTATTAGGGCCGTCAGTGAATTCAGTACGACGGTTCAGATGAAAGAGATCTCTAAATAACTCGACGGAAGGCTCCTCTTGAAGGTATGCCTCAGAAAGTACTTGAAAGTGACATAGATTGGTGACAGAGTTGGGGCCAATATCCTGTGGACGGAGTTGAAAGTTGGCTAACACATCCCGATAAAATTTGGAGCCGGGCGGTTTGAAGCCCCGGGCCATATGATCTGTGAAGACCACAACCTCTCCTTCCTGGGGTGTAGGAGGACATTCATCTCCAGGAACCCTCCAATGAATCGTGTCTTTGCTATCCAAAGCACCAATCAGGACTAGATCGTTCAGCTGTGATTCTGTGACACGGGAGGGAACCCAGTTGCACTCGTACACTTGTTTGGCCATGACAAGATCTACAAGAAATAAATAATCCGGTTCAAGAACATGCCGGATAAAATGGTGTTGATCTAATTACGGTAAACCGGAGGCAGTACCCATAAACCGGTCTTCTACAACGCAGCATCAGATGGATTCTGGTGGTTCAACCAGGGGACTAATGACATATATACCGGTCTGGCAATTTTTTCTCTATGGTGAAGTTAAACCGCCTGGCCTAAGCATCGGAAGCAATCAAAACTATGGATAACTAGTTATGCAGAAACAAGTTTCACAAAATTATGTTACAGCCACGGATCTACAGCAAGCTCATAAAAATAGGAAATATTTCGAAGACTAAGACGGAAACAGAAGTGAACCATTGAGCGGATAGATGCGGGAGATCTATGAGCTTGGATGAGAAATGGTAAGCAGATGCTAAAGGGATCGCTACTAAACACAACAAGAGTTCACAGATGCATTCAAGATCAGAGAGCAGCTATGAACGCGCGATGAACATAGCAAGAACATGGAACCCTAAGAACAGATCTAGGTTAAGAGGGAGAGAGAACTTACCAGGAACGGAGAGGATGCGGAAAGACGCCGCGACACTCTGGTACGTACAGGTTGATGCAGCGGCCTGAGACAAGGCAGAGGTCGACGGTGGTGGAGGAGCTCCAAAGCCGGCAACGTGAGGAAGAAGAAGAAGAAGGGACGAAGGGGAAGAGAAAACAAATGACCCTTCGGTCTTATTTATAAGGCAACTGAGCTAGGTCAAACGCGCGAATCCAGGAGCTGTCATTAGGAGGGTGTTATGAATTTCATAATGACGTCATGCCGGTTTATAGTAGCCAAAGTTGATGACGTCATGCCGGTTTACAGCAATCAAACATGATGATGACATGAAGATTTGCCAATTAACAGAAGACATCCAAGACGCAAGATGGTGTGAAGGATTGACATGAACCAGTTCAAATCAATCTGGGGCCTAATGTTGGGGATATTACCACTGGGTGTAAACCGGCCTACTTGGGCCGGGTTAACTTCATAGTGGTGTAAGCAGGTGAAGGCCCAAGGCCTATAGTCGGTTTAGAATCTGTAGCTATAAAACCGACCTGATGTATAACTTGTATTGTAAGTTAGGAATAGAGAGATACCGACCGGGATACGAATATGAACCGGCTGGGACTCTATGGACCGACGGGCGTCACCCGTGTATATAAGGGGACGGCCCGGCGGCGGTTCAAGGGGGGACAACGACAACTCGGGCCTAGGCGAAGCTTGTTTGCTCCCTAGCCATCGAGACCACATCAATTCCATCACAACTATACGTAGGCTTTTACCTTCATCGAAGGGGCCGAACTAGTATAAACCCCACATGTCTTTGTGTCCGCTTTAACCCCTTCAAGTAAACTCGTAGCGATGGCTCCACGACTAAGTCCTTTCGCTAGGACATCTGCCGTGACAAATCCATGACAACTAGGTAGTAGTTTTTGGCGTGGATTAAGAAATTTTGGGTATGTTTTTGCCATTTTTTGTACAAGCCAACTAGTGTCAAAAAACGTCTTACATTATGTGACGGAGGAGTACGTACTCGTACTGTAGCAGTACTAGTACTACTTTTCTCAACTAGTAGTGCGATGTACTGTACTTCTAGTCTAGTCTAGTATAGTGCACCAGTTTTGAACTCTTGAATCCCAAGTCCAAGGATCTACAGTTGGAAGTGCAGGGTACTACTGTTCTCTAGAACCATCGATGTACTATCAATGCAGGGGAATTACACCTGCGTAGTGGCCTAGTGGGTACTCTCGATGCTCTATTCAACCGCTCCTCTCACGTAGCTGGCCTACTCAGCCGCTCCTCTCACGCACACACTAGCAACCTGTTTATTAGCGGCGATTACTGCGGGGGCAGAACATTTGAGTTATTTGATACAGCGAGACTAGGCTTTTCACTTCCATTTGTGGAGGTGTAATGGATCTCATCGAACTTTGTTAGTAGTTCCTTCTTTATGAATGAGATGAAGCAAAGCTTTTGCCTCCATTTCAAGAAAACATGTCAAGAGGAATTTCATTTATAGTAGAGCCGATAATGGAGCGAAGTCCATGCGTGCAACGCCACAAGCTACAGAGTAGTAGTAGAGCACTTTACGTACAGAGCCATATTGCACAGTTCCCAATGCCCCGCCAGGCTTTTCCGGCTCCTCGGGCTTAATTGGGAGGCGCTAGTTTAAATACGCTACTAGCTAATGAGGAAGCTGCAAGCGAGGTGTGGCTAGAGCGAGCACGTGAGCCACGGGATGCTGGGAAGGAAAATCCGTTCACATGGCTAGGCTGTCCAGTGCACCCAGATTGTGGGGCCGCACGTCCGTTTGACTCAAAACTCAAACTACCCGTGTAAAATATTGGCTCGCAGCGAAGTGTAGTAATACTATTTTTACAAAAAAAGGCCGCCGTGCGCTCGGCCGGGATCAAACCCACAAAACGAGGTATACACTTCCGCGACCACTAGTAGTACTCGTTGGAGTACAACGCAACCTAGAATCGCCTTTTGTCGCTACTAGTACGTACATTGTTCCTTACAAGAAACCCATAAGAGCATAGTCAATAGTATAGCCAGCTGCTGGCTATAAGCCAGTGCCATGTCATCTACAGCCCATCTTATAGCCAACGGGTACAATAATAGATCAAAAGAGTGTACTACTTTTTTATTATGTGGCCCACTTCTCATTCTCACAAAGTGCCTAGGAGCACGTGCTAGAGCTGGCTCTTCACGAAGAGCCTGCTTACTTTCTCTCTCATCTTCTCTTTCCTCCAACTAAGCAGAAATATACTAGTTTATTTCTTATAGCCCGTTGACTCAGCTCTATTGTACTTGCTCTAATAATGCAAGAAACCACTAAAATGCCAAGAAACTACTACCACTTGCATACGTGGCAGACTAAAGATAAGACTACCTTATCAACCATTGTACATGCTCTTACCAACAAAAATCCTCGACTAACCTCCTACCTCCGGCCCATCCACCTAGTCATCCTCGGCCATGGGACGCAGCTACCGCCGCCGGCAGAAGGCAAGGTCAAAACCGCCGGCAGTGCGGAGCCCATGTTGCGGCAGCCCGTATGCCAGCTCCGTCCGGCGCTCGCGGCCGCTAGCTAGCCAAGATAGCTCCATCCAGCTGCTTGTCTGCAAGGTTTGCTAGCTAGATTGGCACAGCAGCGCGGCGGCTTGCTCGCGCACGCCGCACTAAGGCCAGCCATCTGGCTCGAGCGAAGGCCAGCGCGGCAGCTTGCTCGCTCGTTAGTTACGCTCGGGCCAGCCTACCAACCCGTGCGGAGGCTAGCGCGGCGTCCGGCCCGTCCGGTGGAACGGCGGCCAAATCGCTCATCACTGGCGCCACCAACGAACACTTATTAGTACTGTTTGAAGTAATGTTCATGAAAAATAATGATTTGAGAGGGAATAACATGATAGAAGGTCAGATGTGGGTCCCTCGTGTCAACGGTCAAACAAAATGTGTTGGTTTAAGCTGCCTCGTCAGCACGGACGTGTGGGCCAACCCTGTCATAAATGGGTTTAAACGAACCTAATCGGTACGAGTACTAGGTAGTTTTTGGCGTGGATTAAGAATTTTTGGGTATGTTTTTGCTATTTTTTGTACAATAGATTCTTCCTAGGGCTGACTGAGAGTGGTAGTTTTTTGTTAAATACCCTACATATTGTAAGTAGGAGTGAAAGTTAAGCTTTGGAAGCCAATAAGCAAGGCTACATACATAGTGCATATGTGTACATGATTGAAAGTAAATATCAACCATGAGTGACTAATATCTTGATGGAAAACTTGCAACTATGGAATACTAGGAAGAAAAATGAATGGTTGGAAATACTAGCAATGTTCATGTCCACTGCAATGAATCATAATTAGAATAATACTTATTCACAAACTTGGTACAAAACACTCTAATTTTGATATACATATGTCACTAGAGATATATTATGTTTCAATTAGAATATATTCCTTGGGCTGTTTTGGTGTGGTTAGGGAGGGATGTGGTTGGTTTTAAGATACTAATTATGGGTTTTCCTGCAAATTGGTAGACAAGTGGGATGTTGGTGAGAAAAGGCAACAACTTACCTCACAATCGTTAGATGTAGATCTAATGGTCAGAAACGACCGATGGCAGACACACCAGCATCACCAACTTAGTCTTGTGTAGGTGTACTAGCAAGATCCATGCATTGCACGGAACATCAAGATGCATTTTTTTATAAGACACTTGTTGTGATTGACCCTTGCGGGAGTAATCCCATGTGTAAAAACTAATGATATCCCGAGAAATATGAGATAAGGTGAAGAGGAGTGGGGTGTGGTGGTGGTTGGTGGTCGGACTGAGCGGAGGCATGGGGATTGACGACGCCGGCAGCGGCCACTGGGCTAGTTTGTTCCAGAGGCTTCCTTTCTTAATTGCTCAACAATGAGGTTTGTTGGAGATACGGATGAACGAGGGAAGGCCTTGTCTACAAATGTGGAGAGGGGTGTGGGTATCTTTTAGTTTAATTTCCATCCGTCAGATATAGATCGGACGGTCTATATTGCAAGATGGCACACGTACCATCATCACCTCGGTTTTTTATAAGAGAACAAATATAAGTATGGAGATACAAAAGTATTATCGATACTTGATTCCATAAACTAGCATCTACATTCTATTCAACGCCTCGGCATGTGGGGCCTTAGCACAATGACTTCTCGACTGTGTAAAACAAAGATTTTCCCATCGCCGACAAGGAGGGGATGATGGCGGCGCGCTTTTTGGCTTGCTCTAGTCCTAGTAGTCATACTAGGTGGTCTAAGCACGTGTTCGCCGTACTGCCATGACTATTGATGAATAGACGGTAAGTTATTCATGGGGAAACCCTTGTTGAGCGTGTTTGAGAGAGAGAGAGACAATGTGCGTGTGTGATATGTTAAAGACTGAGGCAATGATAACAGATTCTTTGTGTCTATGTGTGTGGAGGATAGAGAGAGACATGTACATGGGGCTTTGTGTTGTGTAACATGGAGACACATATACATAATTAGAGAGTGAGTGTGTGAGATACACATGCCGACATGAGGAGAGATGAGGATCCAGATAAATGGGTGTTTGTGCGTGTCTGTGTGTGTTTGTGCACGCGTTTCTGTGTGAGAGGGAGAGAGTGTATGTGGAGTAGAGAGACCACTAATGATGTAAACCTAGTATAAGGGAAGGGGGAATGGTGTGACATGTGTAGTAGCGAGATAGCACGGGTGCGGGTGGGGGAGCAGACTATTTGGAAGAGACATCGAGTGTGTGTGTGGGAGAGGGGTGTGAGAGCGAGAGAAAGAGAGAGCTAGCGATGGAGAGAGAGAGAGAGGAAGAGAGGGGGCGAGAGGGGTCGTTTGTGTCCATAAATGGCGTATAGATAGGGAGACAATGTTGATGTTGTCCGAAATTGACCTATGAATAGAGACGCAAGGGAAGCGAGTCATAGTGTGTGTGATATGGACTTCATGAGAGATCTAGAATAGATTGTGTAGAGAACAATGTGCGAAATCGAGAATGATTATACATTAGGGAGCTATTCAAAGAGTCACGGCATATATGTATACATGGAAGGAGCTGGGGCGGGTCCGCATGTGGGAGAGATAGAAAGAGGAGAGTGGTGCACAAGGAGACAAAGTGTGCTTGTTTGAAGTGGGGGTGGTGTGTGAGGTGAGTGCGCGTGAACCACATAACTAGGGAGATAGAAGTTTGGGGCGATGTTTTGTGTGTATGGGAAATATACACTCTACATAGTGCGTGTGCTTGGGTAAGAGAGATAACGGGAGACCTAGAGAGTGAGGAAGAGATGTGTTCATGCCCGAGAGACAAAGTGATAGAGACCTATGTTGGCGTCCAGACTTTACAAGAGAGAGGGGTGTTAATGTGCTCGTGTGTTGGTGTTTGGGGTAGAGAATGACTTCTCTATGTGTGTGTGTGTGTGGGGGGGGGGTTGACTTTAGATAAAGAGTGAGGTGTCTATATTTGAGGGACTTTAGCGTAATTGAGATATTGTGCACTCATGGTTGATCAATTTGTTTCACAGTTTGTACTATGAGATAACGATACTTTTGAACATGCGTGATATACCTTGATGTACCAGAATTACAAACCTAAGATTGGAATCTTGGAATTCGACTCCATCATTAGCTTTTGTAATTCATTTAAATGGAGGTACATTTTTTAAGCCGGGATTTCGTGATTTCAAATTCATATATCAAACCTAGAGATATACACATACAGGCATGTTCAAACTTTATAATCATCCACTTTATTCATACACATACGCATTTTTACTTTTGTCATCATATCTAGCATAAACACATTTGGAATTTCATTTGAATTGGACCGTATGATGGTATTTGCTTGTAGTAGCTCAATGATCCATATTTGAATTGAATGGACAATCTAAGTTTCGAGTTGGAGACATTGATTTTCATAACTTGCACATTTTTTTGTGTGCAAAACAAACAAATTGTCGCCATGATATCATAGTCGGCCGTGCGAGAGTAGAATACTTATAATTTTAGGCGCCAAAAGCTCTCAAACTTCCCGCTCACATCGAAATATCACGCGCCCAAAAGTTTAGCCCTGCGATATTCCTGTTTTACCCCTGCCACATGAATGGAAAAGGGCTGCTTTCGTAACTCCATTGTTTTCCCCTCTTTGCCCTCAACATTCTTCCCCAGAGCCCTCCCCTTCCCCAACCTGACCCCCTCAACCACGGCAAGCCGCCGAATCTAGTCCTCCGTCGCAGCGGTGGACCTCACACCCCGCCAGATCTACCTTCCGCACCTTGGAACCCCCAACTGCCAACTCACCACTTCACCGGAGCCGCTTCAGCGACTAGCTTGTCCACCGCTCCAGATCTCATTGACCGCCATCATGGTCCACCACATCGGATCTGCTTAACCGGCGCCCTTGTCCACCACAGTGTAGGCCCTTCACAGACTCCCTCGTCCGCCCCTTTGCTGGCCCTTCATACAAGCCCTCGTCCGCCGCAACAGATCCACCTCACCGAAAGCACTGTACAACGCGCCCAACGAAGCCTTCGTCCACTGCACCGGACCCGCTCCACGAACGCCATATTCAACTCCACCGGCCCTGCTTTACCGACGCTGCAGCCTCATCAGGTTATTTCAATTTGTACTCCTTCGGTTTTTCTCTTTATCATGCAACTGTTCACTTACCACAGATGAGCTTTCTTGTATGTTGGCAGGCGCCGGAACCATAGTAGCGGAGTCGCTTCAATCGCAACACAAGCACCATCGATGATCCTTAGCTATCAAGTATGACAACGACACCCATACGCCACCGAGAATCAGGTACTATTATCCAACGGCCGGCGCCTACGTTCACTTTCCTAGCATAAGCACCGCACCTTTGAATTTCTTCAGGGCATCATTCAGTTTTTCATGAGACGCGTTATTCTGCTTGCACCTGTAGGGCCATACTTCTGGCAGTGAACATGTTACATGTGCTAAATTACATACCAGTTAACATCTAGTTAGTATTCTTTAGTTTTGTTCTGATGCCACCTATTGGTTCCATCATACTACTTAATGTTCTCTATGCTTAATTCCACATCAGCAAACTAGCATGTGGTTCCACTGCTTTTTGTTCGTTTTACCCTACATTTTCTGATGCTAGCTATTACATCACTGCTCCGAGCCTCTGTACATTACTTGTTTGTGTGTTCTTGATCTTCCCAAGTTGCATGACTAATTTGATGCTTCTATTAATTATGGAGCTGCCAACCCCATCAAGCTAAATATTTGTTCTTTTGGGGCTGGCACCTCGAACAAGCATAAAAATAGAGGGAAGCAAATATATTGTCGTGTATGCACACACCCTTCTTTCATTAGTTTAGACGAACCACTGATGATCAATTCAGACCAATGCATGCGATTAAAATTAATTTTACCTAAATAGATGGTGCAGAATAAACTACAACAACTAGATTTGCAACCACGGGATGTTGACGATATCTTCAAAGAGCATTGCAATAGCAGCTAGGCTTCACAGCAACATATGGTAAGCCAGTGTGTTTTAGTACATGTGAAATGTAATGGGAGTGCGCTGCTTTCTGGGCTTGTGCCCTCAACATGTAATCCTACCGAATTACAAATAGTTCAGTTGTCTACTTTGCTGTATTGCTTGATTTGAATGCTTATTTGTTGTTATGCTATACCTGAGTTGGCCAATATGTCAGTAGTGCCTGCTGTACTATCATAAAGAAATGCATGCATATTTCATTTGAGTCCTTAACATTTCCTCTCAACTTCATCACAAGACTGTCTTCGTAGTTTATATGAGGCCACACTGTTAAGTGCTTTCTCAGATTATTTCAACTGCTTAGATGCCTTGGCAACTTAAATATAGCGGTTGTACACTCCCTTTGAACTAGGGATGTCAACTGGGTCCCGTTTAATCCCGATTAAAGTCCACTAGTGGTATGATAGTTCAAAAGAGTTTTTGTTTTTTGAGGAAAATGAACTAGGGAGGTAGCAAAAACTAACTAGATGGGAATGGCGGATGTCGTTTATTTGCCACTTACATCCCTAGTTTCATCTCACCATTTTAATTTATTTTTGTCTGATGCTTCTTTGTACCATTTAAATATAGTTTGCCATGCTCGGCAATAATTTGTCCGTCGTTTACCATGTAAGCTTACTACCTGGATCATACGATAACTATCTCTTACTAATGTCCAGTGGAAACCTTTCAGGATGCATTCACACTAGGATACAATGTACAACCCCAAAATCTATTTGTGGAAGCAGTGCGCCATCCATGTTACCATATGGAAGCAGTTCAGAGGCAACACCGCCGGAGAGCAGTCTGAGCACATATATTATAGTGCTTGAGGCTCTACTAGAGGCAGAAAGAGATGGTGTGACTGCCATGAATGAGGTAATCTTTATCTTGAAGCTGGAAATTACGGAATTAGAGGCACGCATTATGCAAGCAACCCAAGAATTGGAGGAAGTAAGAATGTTGCATTTGAAGACGGAGGAGGTCCTGTTGTTTCTGCTATCTGAAGCCCTAGGTAATCCCGGTTCTTCTTTAGATACCAGTTGAAATTGTCATTAGATTATTGTACATGCATGTTGTGTCATGTCTCTGAATGGATTATGTTGCAAGACCCCCTATGTTGTCCATGTGTTGTAATGATCCGAATTTTTTAGGCGAGGTAATCCTCAATACTTGTATGATTGACATAAGGTGAACTATTTTTCGTGTGAGCATATTGTATTGGATGAAATAAGTGTTTGACTCAGAGTGTATCCAACCTACTGAATTCGAAGATCACGACATTTCTAAATCATAATCATATATAAAGGTGGAATAAATCTTTGTTGTGGTTTTGAAGAAATAAATAACAAAATGTATAATTATCTGTGGATATTCGTAATCGAATACAAATTGCATTTGAATTTATTTTGACAGGTCCCATGGCAAACATGAATGCTAATTCTCCCAAGTTTTGAACAAAGCGGCTAAACACGCACTATAATTTGTGGGCTGCTCGAAGCAAGTGTTTGCGAGATGGAAATTACTGTCTACCCCTGACACTTGACATCCTTATCGACCGGATTTACACTACTGTTGATAGGGGTAGACTAGTAACTTCAATCAGACGTGACACGACGGCCTCTGAGCCCATTCAGACACGGTGGGTGCCAAACATGGGCAGCAAAACACATTTGATTCAAGCTTGTTCGAAAGACATGTGTCTCTTCCTCCATTTCCCCATTCATACACGGTGGGCGGCAAAACAAAATCTCCTCGTCCGAAATTGATGTAGGCTAATATTTTAAATAGGGGCAGATGTGTAACTTCCATCAGACGTGATACAACCGCCCTACCTGTCAGCCACGTTCATACACCGTGGGCGCCAACCGTGGGTGGCAAAACACCCTCTCCTCGCCCGAACTAGTTACCGGCAAATATTTGGGAGATGCGAGATTACCATCCTATCCCCAACCACGCGATGTCTGAAATTTTAAACGGGGGATAAGTTCGTAACTTTCCCCCATTTCAGAGAAGGGCGTCCCAAAGTTTGAGATCCCCCTCCCCTCTATTTCCCCATTCATACACTGTTGGCGGCACGACAACCTCCGCAATGCGGCCAGCCTCCTCCGTCCGCCACCCAATCCTCCACCTCGCCGGAGCCGCTACCCCTACCCCTTCATCCACTACAAGAGATGGACGTCTCTCATCCACGGTGCTGGACCAGGATCCTTTCATCGCCTCCTCTCGCTTCATCGGCGCCGTCGTCCACCTTGCCGTTGCCGCTCCTACGACCCCCTCGTCCACAGCAACATGATATATCCCCCGACCCGGCTGTCTACCGTCTAAAGTCTTCTTCCCCGCCACCGACAGCCATCGCACCCGCAGCACCCTCAACGTATCAGCATAGGCCTACACGGCGTCGCAAGAGAGGTGGTACTCTTCCATATGTGCTTAAGTTATTCATCACACCCGAAAAATAGATCGTAATTTGTTTACTGTACTTTTCTTGTCCGTACCAAATCGTAGTGGCTAGCTGAAAGCAAACATTGGTTGCGAAGTAGCTTTTTCCGATTTGCACCTTCAGATCCGCCATGGCACGGGCACTATACTCGTAAAGATTATGGTTTCCCCCCTTTATATTCACTACCATCATCATAGGTGCTTCATGTCGTGCTAGCACTGCTCCTCAAGACCTCAACCCAAAGCTTACGTGTTGAAATACGAATCTGATATGATGCTCATATCACTAAAACAGAGAACGTTTAATTGGTCACCTAATGTTCCTATATTCGTTTCGAAAAGCATGTGCGCCACCCACTGGTCCAGCTAGTTCCACTTTTCTGATTTTTCTCTTGATGCTTAGGGTTTTCCCCTTTTATCTACTATACTATGATCTGCGTAGGTGCTTTCTGTCGTACTAGCATTACTCCACCCTTCAAGCTAAACAACGCAACACTCAGAATTCGAAAGCTTAGTTGTTCAAATATGATTGTGATATTTTACTGATATTAGTTAACCGACACATTTAATTGGTTAGCTAAAGGTCCCACTTGAGTTTCCAAATGCATGTCGTGACATATAGAGAGACAACATAATTGCATTTCTTTGTCACTTGTTGACCGTACTTTATTGTCCATACCAAATCTTAGTTTTTATTTCAAAGCAAACATCAGTTGCTAACTACCCTTTGCGCGGTTTGCAGCTTCAGATCTGCCATCCCACTGCCACGGTCAACACTGTACTCATCATGCTTTATGTTTTCCCCATTTTATGATGAACACAATCAGCCTACGTGGTTCGTGTCGTAATAGCACTGCTCCACCCATCGAGCTAAACAAGCTTAGTTGTACAAATTCATATATGATATTATTGCTGATATTAGTAAAACTGAGAGATGTTTAATTGGTTAGCTAAATGTTCCTACTTTAGTTTCGAAATGCATGTGAGCCACATATGGAGAGACCGGAAAGAATAGTATTTCTCTGTGCACTCTAGTTCATCATGGGTGGCCAATCGACATTGTACTGAAAGACTTGTAATATCTTCAATCTGCTTGCTCTTCTGCTCTTCTTTAAGATGATAGTCTTCTCTTGCGGTCGACTGGTGAGGTCGAGTTGTTCTCCCTTAGTATATTTTGAATCTGTCAGGTCAGGTCGACTTGTTCTTCTTTACTATATGTTGAAGCTATCATCTGCGAAGTGTCATCACTTCTGGAGCTCTCATATTTTCAGTAGTAGGCCACATTATATTAATGCACACAACAAATTACAGCATGCATGGCATCTTTTAAAAGAATTGCAGAGATAGCACAAAGGGGTTTACAGGGAGGCGGTATTGGATTAGAATCACTTCTGCATTACAAAGAAAATCTCACTTGATTTTATGTTTTCATGCATGTCACATATTGAACATTATCAAAATGAATATGAGAATGGGTGCACGAGAGGAATATTGCGGAACGATCCACTGGCTAACAAACTTGGCATGGTGGAGGATGGCCTATCTTATTCACCCATCAAGGTGCTTGCTCTAACTTTGCAAAGTTGTATTGGTCGCACATATTTTGCATCTGACCTCTTGCCTTACTTCTACTTTGTTACACCATTTGCTTAGTTTAAGCATCATATATGAGTATATGCCATACCTATCCATTTTCTGTACCTATTCCATGTGTCGTCACACTATGTTTTTCCAGTCAAATGTTGTTCTTTCGTAATAGATGTCCAAAAGGTAGAGGGTGAGTGCAGATCCTCAAGGAGTACAAACTAGGTATTTGGAAAAGGTAGTGATACCTCTTAAATCAGATAGATCAGCAGTCACAGAAAGCACAGGCCCAACTGTACCACACTTCACCCCTACTCCAGTGGCCAAACCCCTATTAGAACTGCTGGGAGCCCAGCGTCAGGTACTGTCTATGATATCAATTCAAAATTTGAACTCCTAAATTTCTGCTTGTGCCTTACCTTCTCTCTTGTATGAAAACTAATTTCAGATGAATCTCCTTGCTCAAAGGATCATACGATCTCAAAACAGTAATGGGCTCTGCATTGCTCTTATCAGTACCTCTCTCCCTTTTGCCTTGTAACACAATACTTAATTAATTGCTATTTGATTATGTATCATCAGTCTGCACCTGAGCTTCATTATCCTCTGTTTCTTCCAATATTATTTGATCTATATTTACTCTTTGCAAAACGTAGAATAATGGCAACGCTTATAAAGAATTTTCTTTGGGGAATTTATTGAATTATCCTTCCGTCAACATGGAGAAGGGCTTTGTCCAGCCCGTGTTAACATGTAATGTAAGTTCATCCTTCTCAAGCCTTCAAACTTTGTTCTAGTATAGATTTGGATAGGCATCATTTCCTCCACTTCTGTTTGCTTTGCTATTTACATCTGATCGGATGTTTGCAACAACTACCAGTTTCAAATTGTAGTTGTAAAAACATGTTCCTTATGCAGAAAAGATCCATTTATTTGCTTATATAATTGTGAAACCTGGTACGTGTCTCCTTGTTTCTCTTTCAGACTTGTATCTCTTATGCCAGGCAGAACTTTAGTGAAGATAGTGAGCCAAATCATCTTGAGGAGAGCGAGATGACCCCAAGGTCCTGTCTTGATGAAGACAGTGAGTTGAAGCTACTCACCAGCAGGTGTGAGACAACCTCTGTGCAGTCGCTGCCTCAATCAGTTCGACTTCTTCAGTCTCAACTTAAAGCGGAAAGGCTTGCTTCAGCTCAACTCCGACTTGAAGTCAAAGATGTAATGAAGATGTTAGAGGACTGCCGTGTGCACCATCATGCCTTAAAACTAGTGTTGATGCATCTATCGTTGACCCAGCTGAGGTGTACGCAACTTCTTCAGCTGTTTGGGGGGCCCGACCTGGCCAGGCCTAGTGCCTTCTGAAGTGCTCTCAGTTTTGTATATTCTTTTGTCGCCGCGTTTATTTGCACTGGTGGCGAACTTTGATGCCCAATGGATGTAATATGTGTGATAGCTGTGATAGCCTAGCGTAAGTTCCTTGCTTATTTATTTCCTCGTTGTCTTGTTTATTTGTTTGCCCGTAGTCATTGCAGTTCTTTTTCCGCGATTTGCTAGTGGCTGCAATGACCTATTTTTTAAAACTAGGCCACAATAACCATGGGCTAATATTTACTGTAGTGACACTGGGCCTCCTACGGGCCATAGAAATAGTGGGCCTTCTACGGGCCATAGAAACTATGGGCCTTCTACGGGCTGTATCATCAATGGGCCTTATACGGGCTGTATGATCGATTGGCCAAACATGGGCCAATAACAGGCCGCATTATGGTCATAAACGGGCTAGAGTTGGAATCGTCCGTTCATGGGCTGACCATAATGGGCCACCGCTAATAGGCAGTATTTGATGACGCTATGAAAACGACCCAACGTTTAACGGACCACAAATGGGCCGACTGTAACCACAGGCTGAATTTGGCGCACAAGCAGAAATTGACAGTAACGGGCCGTAAGTAAACAAATGCTGGAAATGAGCCCAAGAATAAATGGGCTCTGAGAAGGCCGAAACATAACATGGGTTGGAAACGGCCCAACGGAATAACGGGCCGTTAATGGGTATAAAGTGATACACTGTTCATTACAGGCCAGTTTCACCACGGGCAATTAAT
Organism: Triticum aestivum; assembly: GCF_018294505.1. Classification (NCBI taxonomy): domain Eukaryota; kingdom Viridiplantae; phylum Streptophyta; class Magnoliopsida; order Poales; family Poaceae; genus Triticum; species Triticum aestivum. The sequence continues at coordinate 305,729,586 of NC_057812.1, forward strand.
GGGTGTAAAGTGATACATTGGTCATTACGGGCCAGTTTCACCACGGGCCGTTAATAGGCCAAGAGTTACATAGGGCCTCATATGGGCCGAAAGACGTCATGGGCCATACATGAGCCAAAAGTGAAAACGGGCAGGAATCATATTGGGTGGCCGAGATGAAGCTACTAGGCCTGATTCAGATAGGGCGTAACGGGCTTGGGTTTGTGGGCTGTAAATGGGCTATATGCGAACAGGCCGTTAAGAGGCTTTACATAGGCCGGCCCGCCACCTTTTGACCAAGTCAAACGGGCTGCCTTTTCACATGAATGGGCCTCTGTTGGGCCGTGCCACGTGTCGACGTATCATATTTGCCATCTGTCCAATGAGTGGATGACATCTGTACCAACGATGAGCCGACACGTGTTTCCTCCAGCCAATGATGATTTTACACGTGGAAAATCCTCATTGGTCAGGGCTGTTAACAGGTTATCGGATCCAAAACCCGACCCGATAGCTTAACAGCGTTCCGTTATGGTGGATGCCACGTGTCGGTCACCCCTGACGAAAGCACTTCTATGACGCGGGATTTATCGTCATGGAAGTGGACACTTCCGTGATGATAATTTTGGTAATGTCATGGAACACTTCTACGACAGCACAGGTATGACTATCTTGATTCTGTCATAAAATCGTCATGGATGTACATGCATGACAGAAAATGCGACCTACTGTGACAAACACGTATCATCACGGAAGTGTATTTTTTTTGTAGTTGAGGGTCCTGGTGACCGCTACGTTGCAGATGGCGGGAATGCAGAGCATCGGGAGCGCACCGACGCCTGACGTAGTCGGGGGTGGTCCCTCGAGTCGAAGGTGACGTAGGCCTTAGGCGCAGCCCAGCCCAGAGGAGCTCCCCGTTGCATGTGGGCAACGCCCATCTGGCGGAAGAACTGCTTGGCATGGCAGTCTGAGGTCAGCGCCTGTGAGCTGCCGAGGAGGGCCGCGACGGCGCGGGGTGCCGGTGCCACGAAGCGCGCGAAGAAGAGGCCGCACAGCTCCTCCCAGTAGGCCATCAAGGACTCCGACAAGCCCAGAAGCCAGGCGTATGACACCCCCATGAGGGCCATGGGCAGCCAGTTCGCCATGACCTTCCGTCGCTGCCGCCCACCCAAACAGCCTCCACGTCCGCCGCACCGTCGTATCTAGGCGGCAACTACAACCTGAACTTGGGCGGCCACTGCACTGCCCGCAAGGCGGGAGTGAAAGCTCAGGGACCCGTGGCGCCTCTGAATGCGCTCGCTAGTCCGGTCGGTGGAGCGGCGCCCGCCATGAAGGTGAGCGGCACAGGTGGTGTATAATAGGCGAAGAGACGAATCTTTGACACACCCCTACCTAGCGCGCCAAATGTTGGATTTCGGGCTCCGCAAACCCTGGATAGATTCGATCTCTGGGGTGCGTGTGAATAACTCAATCTCCCTAGTCTGCCAACCCATTGAACCCATGACCTAGCTCGATTAACTAAAAGGTACGAGGACACAACTGTTTACCTAGGTTCAGGCCACCTTGCGGTGTAAAACCCTACTTCTGGTTTATGGTGGACTGGCCTCAAGGTGGGCTGAGGATAAACTAGTACCGTGGAAGAACGACCTATGGAGGTGTGTTCTTGAGATGGTGAGGGAGAGGAAGATCTGAATGATCCGGATCTGGTCCCCTTTCTACGGTGGTGGATAGGCCCTATTTATAGTGGCCTTGGTCCCCTTCCCCCAAAATGGAGGTGGGAAGGGACCCCACAACGGCCAAATTCGAAAGGAGAAAACTAGTACATCTTATCCTGACAGAAGTAGTCTTCGCCTACAAAGCCTCTGGCCATGACACTGTGGTGGGCTCGGCAATGACCTCCGTCCTTCCGTCATGGCGGTCTTGGTCTTGTTGCACGGGAATGGAAACCTTTGGCTGATTCCTCGAGAATCCGCACCCATGCTTGCCTCCTTAGAACCAAAGAGGAAACCGTTGTCCTGCACCTGTTGGCGCCCACCTGGCCTTGGTCGTCATGGCTCACGTCATCTGAACCTCACGAGGTGAGGCTTGTATAGAATTCTCTACTCCTTAGGAGCCAGCCTGAGCAGGCTGCTCCTCCTAGAGGTCTTAATGTCGTCCGCCTCGCGAGGCCTGGCCCCTTGCAAGGGTCTTGAGTTGTTGTTGTTGAAGATGGGCCATACCCGGCCGTGGATGGAGCCACACTGTGGGCCGCAGGCAGGCAAGTGTGGGTACCCCCTGTCGGTGTACAAAAAGAGGGGTACGCTTTTTGTACCCCTATAACTGTGCACGGGCAGTCTGAGCCACGGGCACCACCACACTGAGCAAGGCAAGGGAGGTGGGCCAAGGTAAGGCCGAAGCCTAGGGGAAGCAAAACGATGCCAAGACCAAGACCACAAAGAGCAAAGGGGACGAAGCGGACCCCCCCGGCAAGATCCTTGCCGGGAGGCCGTTTTAGCAAACTCGGCAAGACCCTTGCCGTGGCAGCTCGCCCCACACCTACGGAGTGAGTCACCCTTGAGTCCACTACCCCCATGGGGCAAGGATTCGGGAGACATCCCCGTGGTAGCATGCGGATCTTTATGAAGACATTCAAGATCAGATACACCCTTTAGAAGATGATGATCCTTAGTGGGATCCCAGCCAAGGAGGACCACAAGGCCCCCGGCAAGAGCCATGCCGGGGATGACAGCAGGCGCCATGGCAAGACCCTTGCCAAGAACACCCGTTGGGCCACCATCAGGCCCACGCTAGTCAAACCTCGACCGCCGTTCGCATGCAGCTGCCGACCCAACCAGCTGGGTAGGCACCTGCGTGGCAGCATGCAGATCTTCGTGGAGACCCACCACTGTGCCACCTCAGGTGCCTGCCTGCCTACATGGCACCGCGGGCGCCGCTGGCCAGGGCGCGTGTCGACGCGAGAGGGAGCGGCGACGGACAAGACATGGCTCTCCCCTGTCCCCGATAAAGCAAGGACACCTGGGCAAGACGCATTAAATGCGCCTTGTCATGTAATGCGAGGGATAACCTCACATCACTGCTCCCTTTCCACCTCCTGGTGCTACTGTGGAAACCCCTTTTCCTATAAAAGGAGGCCCAAGGCGACCAGGAGGAGGATTCGGCTTTTTGGAGCTCCTCACGCCCCGTAGCTAGCTCAAGAACACAGATATACAATCCACCAAAGCAGGAGTAGGGTTTTACGCATCCCCGCGGCCCGAACCTGGATAAACGACCCGTGTGCTATCTGTTTGATCCGCTCTTCTCACGACCCCGCGCCCTGCAACCGTAGTAGGGATTCTTGTGATCGCATAGGTGTCGTTCGCACCGACATCTTTGGCGCGCCAGGTAGGGGGCGCAGTTGTGAGAATCGGCTTTAGTAGTTAGTTCGACGCTTCTTCATCATCATGGCGCCCAAGAAGAAGAAGACGGTGGCGGTTGGCCCGTCGGAAGCCAGACATCCCGTCCCGACGCGGGCGAGCAGCGGACCGGTCGCAGAAAGGACCCGGGGCGCCGTTTGCAAACACCAATACCGTCCCAGCAGCCGGAGTTTGGGAGGCGGCAATGTTCGTGCGCCTGGTAATGGGCCGCACATCGCCAAATCCAAAGACGGAGCCAGGCCCTCCGCGGGTGGTGCGGGGCCTTCCAAGATCGCTACCACCCCGCCCGAAGGCGGTGCGAGGGCCTCCAAGACTCCCACGCTGGCGCTGACAGTGCGCTCCTCTCAAGCGGCGCGCGACGAATGGCGCAATCACGCCGAAGACCCCGAGCGTCGCCGCGGGAAGAGCCCCGAGTGCCACTCCCGGGAGGTAGAAGACCTGCCCGCTCGCTGAGGCGCTGGTGAAGATGGCATGCGACTGCGGGGTCGTGATAGAGCTCCTTCTGACGTGGTCAGAAGTCGAAGCGCGTCGCGATCCATGCAGGTTTCGCTGCCACCGACGCCAGCAGAAGCCTTGGCGCGCGCAGTTTCTCCTCGATTTTCATTCCACTACGAGGAAACTCGACGAATGGAGAGCCACTATCCAAAGCCTTGTTGTGGTGGCCAACAAAGACGAACCGAGTCTGGTGGAGCCCCTGGGTCGATGCTCCGACGGAGTCGCACGCACCAGTGGCAGGTAAGCCGGCGGCGCCGCGACCACGGTGCACTCGCCTCCTCCTCGCCCGGTACCGCGGACGCTAGCCCATCGCGATGTTGCGGGCGACGAAATCTCCATAGCATCGTCCGACCCGCGGAGCCACTGTGACCAGTGCCAAGTCCTTTGGGAACGAGAACATGAAGACGCCCGAACCACTATCGAGCGCCGATGCGGAGCGCGCCCCCAGTCAGACAGGCGAGCAGGGCCTGCTGTGAACCACCCAACACCGGAGAGCCCTGGAGGCCTACCTTACGAGGTAGGCTGTCCTGCTTTTACCCGTGAGCTGCGGCAGTTCCAGTGGCCCACTCACCGCACCTTCAAACCTGACGTGGGCGAAAAGTACAGCGGCAAGACCCACCCGTCCGAGTTCCTCAGCATCTACAGCATTGCGATGCAAGTTGCCGGGGCCCGCGATGATAAGGTGCTTGCGAATTACTTTTCGTTGGCTCTTAAACCCAACACCATGTCATGGTTGATGCACTTGCCGGTAGACTCTATTTCCTCCTGGTCGGATTTGTGCCATGATTTTGTGGGCGCCTTTACTAGAGGCCACCAAGCCCATGGCCAAGCGAGCGACCTACACGTCATTCCCTAGAAGGGAGGCGAGAGTCTCCGTAAGTATATACAGAGGTTCAACCGGATACAGTACATTATCCCTGATGTTCACCGTGCCGCCATCATCAGCGCGTTCCATCAGAACGTGCGTAACCGCAAGATGCGCGAAGAGCTGGCAATGAACAAGGTGAAAGATGTAGCAGAACTCTATGTTCTTGCTGACAGATGTGCCCGGGCTGAAGAGGGAAGGAAGTACCCCGGCGAAGACGCCCGCATGGAAACCGACTCCTCAGATGAAGATACTGCCGCCCCGGCGAAGAAGGGCCGGCGCCGCAACAGGAAGCGCAAAGGTAAAGCCATGCTTGCCGTCGAGGAATCTGGTGACACCGGCTCCACCAAGAAAACCAAGGCAGATGACCCCGGCAAGGAAATTGCCGGATGTGTCCCCTGCCGGGCCTTGGCGGTTGCCGAGAAGCCAGGGAACTCCGACAAGCAATACTGCAAGATCCATCGCACCAAAGGCCATGCTCTCCAAGACTGCCGACAGGTTGAGCTCCTCGCTGAGAAGCAGAGGGCTGAATATGAGAGGCGGGACAAGGAGAAGGGCCAAGACGGTGCTGACGGGTCTGACAAGAAGCGTGACGGCCAGGCGGGCCGTTGCGGCAAGGATAAACAACAGGAGAGGCCCTCCCGGGGCCGTGACAAAAAGCCAGAAGACGACGATCACGAAGAGGACGACGAATCCGGCGACCAAGAGTTTCAGAAAGCTACAGAGGCCATGTGCATCGACGACGGCGCCACGCTGCATACTTCTCACCGCCAGCTTAAATAGTGGGCGCGAGAGATTACAGTGGCAGAGCCGTCGTTTGATGCCCAAAGGCCGCTGAAGTGGTCCAGCACACCTATTTGACACTGAGGATCACCCTGATTGCACTACTGCGGTCGGGTGCTTGCCATTGTTGGTTTCACCAACAATACGCAACCTCAAGGTGACAAAGATGCTAGTCGGTGGCGGGGCTAGTCTGAACTTGATCTCGCCTGTCGTGATCGAGAAACTGGAGATTCCTGATGGAGACCTTGAGGAGACGAGCATGTTTCAGGGGGTCAACCCAGGAAGAAGCCAACCTAAGGGAAAGGTCACGCTGCCCGTGACTTTTGGAAGCGATCTGAACTACAGGACGGAGAGGATCGTGTTCGATGTTGCCAAGATCCCCTTGCCTTACAACGGGATCCTTGGCTGCCCAGCGCTGGCCAAGTTCATGGCGGCGTCACACTATGCCTACAACAGCCTGAAGATGCCAGGACCTGTGATGATCATCACCATCCCCTCCGATAAGAAAGATGTGTTGATTTGCGCTGACCAACTATACCAGCAAGCAGTTGCAGTAGCTGCCGCCACTAGGGCACTTGCTCCTGCCGCTGGGACCCTGGGAGGGAAGAAGAAGAAGAAGACCGGTGAGACCTCGGACACCCACTCCGGCAAGCACGCCTCTTCAGAGTGTAGCGCTCCCGTCGAGGACGTGCCAAAGAGCTCCACCGGCGGAAACAAGAAGCCCATGGCCATACCACCGGGAACCAAGAAGGTTTCTGTTAATGAGGACGACACGGGAGGGGCTTTCACCATAAGCTCCACCCTTGACGACAAATAGGAAGACGCGCTCGTCACCTTCCTGCGGGTGAATGTCGACGTGTTTGCATGGCAAGCTTCCGACGTCCCCGGCGTTCCCAGGGAGGTGATTGAGCACCACCTTGCTGTCTGTCCTCATGCATGGCCCGTCAAGCAGAAGGTCAGAAAGAAAGCTTTGGAATGAGAAGAGTTCATCACAGAGCAGATCCGGAAACTAGAAGCAGCGGGTTTGGTAAGAGGAGTGCTCCATCCAACGTGGTTGGCCAATCCGGTCATAGTGCGCAAGGCTAATGGGAAGTGGAGGCTGTGTATTGATTACACAGATATCAATAAGGCTTGTCCTAAGGACCCCTTCCCGCTGCCGCGCATCGACCAGATTGGTGACTCCACAGCTGGGTGTGATCTATTGTCATTCCTCGATGCCTACTCCAGCTACCACCAGATCTTCATGACAAGAGAAGACGAAGAGAAAACAACATTCATCACCCCATGTGGTACGTATTGTTTCATGCGGATGCCTTTCGGGCTGAAGAGTGCTGGTTCGACGTTTGCAAGGGCGGTCCAGATTGGTTTTGAACCCCAGCTCCATAGAAATATGGAGGCTTATCTGGATGACATAGTGGTCAAAACCAAGGACAGGGAAACCCTCATACCGGACTTGCAAGAAACATTTGCAAACCTGCGCAAGATCAATCTCAAGCTGAACCCTGAGAAGTCCGTCTTTGGCGTCCCGTCCGGCAAGCTTCTCGGGTTCTTTGTGTCACAGCGTGGCATAGAGGCCAATCCGGACAAGATCAAAGCTATAGAAGCAGATTGAAGCACCCAAGCGAATCAAGGATGTGCGTCGGCTTGCTGGTTGCGTCGCCGCCATGGGCAAATTCATTTCCAAGTCTGCCGAGTGCGCCCTTCCCTTTTTCAAGATCCTGAAAAAGGCGGGCCCGATAGAGTGCACGCCAGAAGCCGAAGCAGCATTGCAAGATTTTCAGAAGTACCTCTCGTCTGCGCCAATACTAGTTGCGCCTATGCCACAGGAGCCATTGCTGCTGTACCTGGCGGCAACGAACCAGGTGGTCAGCGCTGCACTAGTGGCGCAGAGAGAGGTTGACGACGAGGTAATGGCAGCGACAGAGCCCGACACCACCAATGCAGAGACGACACAGCCAGTTGAAGTGCCGCTGAAGAAGAAAATGATGCAGCACCTGGTCTACTTTGTTAGTTCCCTCCTGCAGGGAGCTAGATCAAGGTACTCCGGCGTGCAGAAACTACTCTTCGGCCTTCTTATGGCCTCGAGGAAGCTGCATCACTACTTCCAGGCACACGAGATCACTGTCATCACTCGCCTCCCTCTGCAATGGATATTGCACAATCCAGATGCAATGGGAAGAATTGTGGAATGGGCACTGGAGCTATCCACCTTTTGCCTCAAGTTTGAAAGTACTTCGACGATTCAGAGCCGAGTCCTGGCGGAGTTCATTGCAGAATGGACCACGACGCCTGACGAAAAACCCAAGAGACCGCTCTCCCCGTCAAGGAGGCAAGTTGCAGTTGGATCATGTACTTTGATGGAGCTTTCTCCTTACATGGCGCCGGGGCTGGCGTACTGCTTGTCGCGCCCACCGGAGAGCACATCAAGTATGTGATCCAGATGCACTTCCCCAGGGAGGTGTCAACAAACAATACGGCAGAGTACGAAGGGCTTCTTGCTGGTCTTAGGATCGCGGAAGACCTTGGAATCAAGAAGCTCATCATCAGGGGCGACTCGCAGCTCGTCGTCAAGCAAGTCAACAAGGACTACCAAAGCCCGTTGATGAAGGCCTACGTCGTGAAGTGAGAAAGCTGGAAGAGCGTTTCGACGGTATAAAGGCTGAATACGTTCCCCGAGTGGGGAACGATATCGCCGATTACCTATCAAAACGCGCTGCCCTCAAGCTACCTGTGGAACCAGGTACCTTTGTGCTCCAGCTAACTCAGCCATCCGTTGATCCATCAATAGAGCAGAACAAGAGGAGGAAATCAGGAACCAGCAAGTACTTTCCCTCCGAGCTCCCCGGAGCCGCCGGCAAGGATGTTGCCAGGGACACTGAGCCCGCCACGGGACAGCTAGCTCTGGCGGAGCGTCAAGCTCTTGCCGTCGAGACAGCCGCTCCTATAGCGGAAGAAATGCCTTTAGTCCTCGCCGTCGAGTCCTAGGCTCCAGCATGGGCACAACATAACGTCTGATTCCTCCAAACAGGGGAACTTCCTGAAGAGCGGGAAGAAGTGGAAAAAGTAGCCCGTTGCTCTACCATGTACCAGTTCGTTGATGACGTCGTGTATAGAAAGAGGCCGAACGGTGTGAAATTGAAGTGTATCCCTCGGGGGGAAGGACTGGAGCTGTTGGCGGAGATACACGGAGGCATATGTGGATCCCACATCGGGTCAAGGGCCCTTGCCGGCAAGGTATTTCGGCAATGCTTCTTCTGGCCCACCGTCCTCCAGGATGCGACGACACTAGTCACCAGGTGTGAAGCGTGTCAGTTCCATTCAAAGAAGCTTCATCATCCGGCTCAAGCCCTTCAAACCATTCCTCTCTCCTGGCCCTTCTCGGTCTGGGGGCTCGACATACTGGGCCCTTTCCCCCGCGCTGTCAGGGGCTTTGAGTACTTGTACGTTGCAATCGACAAGTTCACAAAGTGGCCGGAGGTGGAGGCACTGAGGAAAGTCACAGCTCGGTCAGCCGTCAAGTTCTTCAAGGGACTAATGTGCCGTTTTGGTGTACCCAACAGGGTCTTCACCGACAACGGCACACAGTTCACAAGCCGCACCTTCATGCAATATATCCAAGACCTCGGCAGCAAAGTCTGTTTTGCTTCCGTTGCTCACCCACGAAGCAATGGTCAAGATGAGAGGGCAAACGCTGAAGTACTGTGAGGCTTAAGGACCAAGACCTTTGACAGGCTGCACAAGAGTGGAAGGCGCTGGATTGATGAGTTGCCGACGATTCTTTGGTCAATCAGGACGACACCAAATCGAGCCACCGGCCAGACACCTTTTGCCCTGGTATACGGGGCAAAAGCAGTTCTCCCCACTGAACTCATATACGGGTCACCTTGAGTGCTCGCTTATGATGAGCTTGAGTGTCACACCCTAGCTAGTCATGCATCAGGGTGTGTGCATCATGTTTAAATTTCCATTTAATTTGAAATGGGGATTTGTGAAACCCTCAGAACCATTTTTGAAAATGATCCAAATAAAAATTTCTCCAAAAAGGTCCAAGAAAATGCTCATGTTGCTCTCTGAAAATATTGGACAGAGATAAAAATCAAACCAATATTTTTAAGAGCTCATAGGTATTTATTTTGGGCATTTGGAATTAATGCATAAATATTTGCATTGGAAATATATTAGTTATATATATTAATATATGTCCAAATATTATGCCAATTATAAAGGAGCTCTGGAATAATATATCTAGCTCCTGCAAAAATTGGCATAAGGTAAATAAATGATTTAATATTTTATTTAAATCAAAACAAATGTCAGAAATTAGAAAAAGAAAAATAAATAAAAGGGAGAAGCTTACCTGGGCTCCTCCCTGTGTAGCCCAGCCAGCTGGCCGGCCCAGCCAGCAGGCGGCCCAGCCCGCCTCCCTCCTCTGTCGTCTTCGTCCTCGACAGAGGGAGGGGTGTGTGGCCGGCGCGCGCGCGCGCCACCGCGCCACGCCACCTGCTCGCCTGCCTGCCTGCCCTCCCCTCCTCGTCTCGATGCCCTGGACGACGCCACGCCCTCCCCCCTGCTCTCTCTCACTCTCCCTCGGTTCTTCCCTCCTCTCCCTCGCTCTCTCTCTCACACGGCCGAACACCACCATCGCCGCCGTTCGCCATAGCAGCCGTCTCCGGCCACCCCTCGCCCCTCCGCTGAGCTCAGGAGCTCCGCCGCGACCCCCTCTTCCTCCCCACCAAGCCAAGCCCCTCCGGAAGCCCTGCATCGCCGCCCACGTCGCCGTTCCCCTCCTCGGCCACCGGAGATCGTCGCCGTCGAATCGGGAGCTACCGGACGTCCCCGAGCCCGCTAACCATCCCTGCAGCTCCGCGGTGAGCCACTGACCCAATTCCCCCTTGCCCCGTCGTCTCTAGCATCCTGTAGCTGCCGCCCCCTTGAGCTCCGAAGCTCGCCGCCGCCGTGCCTTGTCGCCGTCGTGGCCACAGTCACCGTAGCGCCCAACCGAGCACACCCACGTCCTCACCGCACCGCGTAGAAGCCGTAGGTGCCAACCCCGCATCTCCGCAGCCGTTGTAGCCTCGACCCCGAGCTCAACCGAGCTCCGGCAGCCGCCACGGTCGTCGCCGTCGTCGGTACCGGCCACCTCAGGCACGGCCACCACCACCGTTCGACGCGCGGGAGCAAGGGCTCTCCAACGAGCCCAAGCACGGCCTCGCCCGTGCCCTGTAGCGCGTTTCCGCATCGCGCCGCCGTCTCGGGCCTCGCCGGCGTCATGTCGCCGGTGGGTTTGACCTGTTTGACCTGGGGTTTGACCCCCCCAGGGTCACTGACGCGTGGGCCCCGTCGGCCAGGTGGTCAGATTAGTGCTAATCACCGCTTAATTAACCCCCCTGACACTGACAGTGGGCCCTAGCGCCACTAACCCCTAATTAGGAATAAATTAACCCTGTTAAACCCCCCCTGTCACTGACGTGTGGACCCCACACGTCAGGTTTGACCGCAGCCAGCCGCAGTTGACCACTGACGTCATGCTGACGTCATGCTGGCGCAATAATTATATTTCTGGATTTAAATTAAATCAGGAAATTCCAGAATATTATTTAAACTTCAAAAATTCATAACTTTTATTCTGTAACTCCAAATTAGACAAATTATATATGAAAAATGATCAGAAAAATCCAATCTATCCATCTGTATTTTTTCATGCATGATCAAACAAGTTAAATTGATGTTTTAAGCAGAACAAGGAAAAGCACTTTAAAAGGCCATGTTTGAGTTTGAAATTTGAATCTTTGATTCAAATTTGTTCAAACCCTTCTGGTTTTAGTTGCATTATCCCAACACACTCATATTGCCATGTTTAATGCATGCATCATATTGTTGCACATTGTTTGGTGATGGTTGTGTATCGGTGTCCTTTGCGACAGGTTCTGCCTCCGAGGAGTACCGTGATTACCCTAACGAAGAACCGTATCAGTGCATCGAACCATCAGGCAAGCAACCAACCATTTGATCATATCGATACAATCCCATGTTCTCGCTCCTGCTCTCTTTTACTGCATTAAGACAACGCGTTCAAACTGCTGTGTGCTACGGTAGTTGAACCCATTTCCTCTGCATGACCTGTCATTGCCACAGTAACTAGATGAAACCCACTAGCATGTGTAGGAGTTGTTTGAGCCATATGTATATGTTGTTCCTACCTTGCTATGCCTGCTATGCTTAGAGTCGTGTAAGGTCTGGTTCATCTGGGTGATGGGCTAGAGTGAAATGATTATGTCGGTAATGAGAATGGTGTGGTGAACACGATTTGGTAAAGGTATCGATGAGAGGCCATGTAGGAGTACATGGTGGGTTGTTTCATTGAAGCCGACCTTAAGCACTGAGATCTGTATGTGTGATTTAAGATACGGCTACTACCATGCATTGGGCCCTGAAATATGACCCCGCTCGACTTCTTATTCACCCTAGTTCTCTGTCCAGGAGTTGCAAGTAGTTTCTGGTGTTTGTAGCCTACTGGAGGCCGTGGACAGCGCTGACCGTAGGGGTGGGCTGTGATGCGGTAGGTATGTGGCACGGTGTACCGAATACCCGTTAGGTATCTCGGGAACCCTGTTCACATCGTTCGGGGCCGTATGGGAAACCTCGGCCGGACTCCCTGCGGATGGAACCTGAATAGGCGATAAACCTGGACTAGAGGCTTAAGTGTTTAGGTAGGTCGTGGTCTACACCCACGTCGGCTTTCGCTTGAAGTCTGCCGAGCACATGTCGTGTGCAGACGCTAAGTGGTGGAAACATGTATGAAGAAGTACACCCTTGCAGGGTTATCATGATCTATTCGAATAGCCGCGTCCGTGGTAAAGGACTACTTGGTTGCCTATACAGTTCATAGACAAGTAAATGGAAACTACTAAAAGCCTCAAGATAAGTGTGAGTGCCGAGGATGGCTCTTCCGTAGGAAGACGGAGGTGGATCCTCGGTAGTGTATTGAAGTGGTGAATAGTGGACTCGTGTGTGCAAAACCATTTCAAGTTGGAGTATCGTAGGATAGCCTAGCCAAGAGTCAAAGCTGGCTTGCTGCAATAACTCCACCAACCCTTCTTGATAATATGCATGTATGTAGGATCTGATGTAAGTCTTGCTGAGTACCTTTGTACTCATGTTGCTATAATTTACATTTTTACAGAAGACGCTGCAACCCCTTCTGATGGGTTCTATGTAGACGTTGACATCAACGAGTAGGCTAAAGGCCCAGGTGGTGACCCTGAGCTTGTGAAGGACCATGTAGTATAGCTAGGCTTTCCAAGCCTCTTTTATTTTACTAGTTGTCTGTACTCAGACAAGTTACTTCCGCTGCTGGTTTGTATGACTGTATGACTTGAATGTTGGGTCGTGAGACCCGTACCTTTGTGTATGTTATGTATGGCTCCCTGAGCCTTAAATAAAGTACTTGTGTCGTAGAGTCATGCTGTGATGCTTCGTTGTATTTGCACATATCGAGCATATTGTGTGTATGATTGAAATGCTTGGTATGTGTGGGATCTGACTATCTAGTTGTTTATCTTTAGTAGCCTCTCTTACCGGGAAATGTCTCCTAGTGTTACCGCTGAGCCATGGTAGCTTGCTACTGCTCTGGAACACTTAGGCTGGCCGGCATGTGTCCTTCTTCGTTCCTGTGTCTGTCCCTTCGGGGAAATGTCACGCTTTGAGTACCGGAGTCCTGTTAGCCCGCTACAGCCCGGTTTACCGGAGTCCTGCTAGCCCAGTGCTACAGCCCGGACCCACTTGCTGATGACCGACACGTTCGAAGCTGGGTCATGGATGCCTGTCCCTGTAAGTCTGTGCCACTTTGGGTTTACGACTAGTCATGTCAGCCCGGGCTCCTTATCATATGGATGCTAGCGACACTATCATATACGTGAGCCAAAAGGCGCAAACGGTCCCGGGCAAAGGTAAGGCGACAGCCGTGGGGATACCGTGCGTGAGGCCGCAAAGTGATATGAGGTGTTACCGGCTAGATCGATGTGACATCGAGTCGGGGTCTTGACAGCGTTGGCATCAGAGCCGGACTGCCTGTAGGTTCTCCAAGACAAACTGGTCGATGTTGAGTCTAGAAATTCTTTAGTTATATGTAGGGGAATTGTTTGTGGGTTGGAACGTAAGGCTCTTTTTACTCCTTTATCTTATGACTTTCTGATCTGAGTCAGTCCATTCTTCCACCGGGGGTTAAGGAATTAGGATCTATACTCTCTATCAGGATCACGTGTTACTAATCAGTAGTACCTTATAAGTTTGATGGATACAAGCCTAGTTCAGTTCTACTACCACATTATGTTGTTAGAATGGATTCAGGACTTTGATATGATGATGTTGAGTGTGTACGAAATCCTTTGTCAAATGTCTCAAATCCTTCTTGAGCATTTACAGCTGTTATGCTGCCGAAATTTTGCTAGAAACTCTAATGCCTTTGCATTATGATTGTGCTTTCAGATGGCCACTCGCGACCTCAATCAAGTGGTTCGCCTGACTCGATGCCTAGATGTACCCGGCCATACTGCCAAGTTGGTCAGGGTAATGACTGAGGCTGGATACCGCTGGTATCCTGAGTACACGGTCGAAGAGCAATTTCGGGACTTCAATCAAAGCCAGTATCTCTGCTCTGTCCGGATATTTCCATCTTATCCTGGATCCACCGAGCCCCTTCACTGCTCCTATGGACTCGGGGTTACTATTGAGATGGCTGTGCAGGATGTCGCCTACTCTATGATGACCATCATGCGAGTCAGATCTGGTCTATTTCGGGACTCTGATTTCCGGTATATGCCAGGATCACTTCCGGGAGCACAAGGGTATCTCCAGGCTATCTATGCTGACCCCACCCAGGAGGATTCACGGACTCGCACCACTGCTGAGATGCTCGAGGATAAGGACCGTGAAAATCGGGCCTTGAGGTTAGAGGTCTTCAATACCCGTGCTGACCACTGGGCCACTTTGACTCGGTTTGCACCGGCGGTGCAAGCTGGATATTCAGATATGCGCGATCTCTATCCTGTGAGATCTGCTCTGCCAGACGTGATGGGTTGGCATGATGTAGGAGGCATCACCCCACCTCGCGATCCCCGCAGGCCACCGTCTGTTGGTCCAAGGCCTCATCCTAGCCCCTATGGTCCACAAGCTCTGCGAGATCGTCTGTTTCCGGATGATCATGTTGAGCTTCCAGGCTATGGAGGTGACTTCTACGAGGACTACTACGGATCGGTCTGAGTTAGTGGTAGTATCACTAGTTCGCACTAGCTGTGTCATCTATCGTCCCGCGTGACTCGTGGGATATGACCTAGTTTGTACTCTTTCCGGAGGTGTAGAAAAATAATGTATAGGAGCTTGGAATGCCTCCGATGAGATGTAATCCTCTTTTCACCGTAATAGTACTTTGTTTGGTCTTGTACTAAACCCTGTATGGTGTGTATGACGATGGAATAAAAGAAGCAGTTTCTGTATCTACCATGTCATACGGATGATCATCTTGCATTCCGAGTTATTCCTTACATTTTGTATCCTATGTTGGAATTTTATCATCCTGACTAAATCATTATCTTGTTTACCTAGGATGGTCAACACGCGCACTAACCCTGCTCCTCAAGAGCAGGCCGAAGGCAGTGAAGTCAGGGATGCAAATCTGCCTCATCCTCCTTCCCTAGCCGAGGTTATGATGGAAGCTGAGAGAAACAAGCGGGAGACCAACCGTTTGTTGGAGCGTATTGAACAGAACACAGCACACCATCAGAGGACTAACGTGGTGTCACTCAATGATTTTATCAAATTACATCCACCCACCTTCCACCACTCCGTCGAGCCTCTCGACGCTGATGACTGGCTTCGCAGTATCGCTCACAAACTGCGTTCCGCGCTGGTAGCGGAGGCTGACAAGGTCACCTTTGCTGCATATCATCTTGAAGGCCCCGCCAGTCTATGGTGGGAGAATTATGGAGCTATGCGCCCAGCGGGCCATGTCACTACTTGGGCTGAGTTCAGTGAGGCTTTCCGTGAACATCACATTCCGGAGGGTCTCATGGACCGTAAACGTGAGGAATTTTGCAGTTTCACCCAAGGCCGACTTTCTGTGGATGCTTACAGCAGGGAGTTTGGTAACCTCGCACGATATGCAACTGAGGAAGTGTCTACTGATGCCAAGAAGCAAGCAAGGTTCCGTAAGGGCCTTAGTCCTGAGCTTCGCCGTGACCTCCGTCTGCATGAGTGCACATCTTTCCAGAAACTTGTCAACAAAGCCATCAGTGCTGAAACTGGTCAGACTGACTATGACGCAACACGCAAGCATGGCCGTGACATGGGTTCCTCATCCGGTGATGGTCCTCAGAAGCGCCGCGTGTGGGTACCCAACACCGCCCTGCCACCCAGGTTCACACCAAGGCCATCTTTCCAGGCGCCTCGCCCTGTTGAACAGTCTGCACCGGCCAAGCCCTATGGGGGTCCAACCAACAATGCTCCTCCACGTACCAGTTCCGTGACTTGTTTCAAGTGTGGGGAATCTGGTCACTATATGCGTGAGTGTCCCCAGACCAACCCCAACCAGTCTGCTAAAGCTGTTGGCCGTGGCAAGCTGACAGGAAAAATATTCCACGCCAAGCCGGTCACCGCTTCACGTGGCCATGTCAACTGCATCTCTGCCGAAGAAGCTCAAGAGGATCCCAACGTCGTTCTCGGTACGCTTCTTGTTAATTGCCACCCGGCATCTGTTCTTTTCGATACAGGAGCCTCTCATTCTTTTATATCTGAAAATTATGCTCGTTTGCATAACGTCGCATTCGGTGATATGCCAACCTCTATGGTAATTCAAACTCCGGGATCCAAATGGCAAACTTCTAGAGTAAGCCATGGAAATGAAATCCAAGTCGACAGACTTGTTTTCCTCGCGTCTTTGATAGCCCTTAAATCTTCAGATATTAATATCATTCTGGGTATGGATTGGATGTCAGCTCATCATGCCCAAATTGATTGCTTCTCTAGG
Source organism: Triticum aestivum (assembly GCF_018294505.1). Classification (NCBI taxonomy): domain Eukaryota; kingdom Viridiplantae; phylum Streptophyta; class Magnoliopsida; order Poales; family Poaceae; genus Triticum; species Triticum aestivum. The sequence goes on from NC_057812.1 coordinate 305,746,144, forward strand.
ACTGTTCAACTCACCCATCCTTCGGGGAAGATAGTCAACGTCTTGACCCGAATAGCCAAGCGACAATTATATTCTATTAACGCCAGCCCTTTGCCAGACCTTGAGGACATTCCGGTAGTCCGTGACTTCCCGGATGTTTTTCCAGAGGAATTGCCAGGTGTTCCACCTGACAGGGATGTTGAGTTCGTAATAGACCTCATTCCAGGAACCGTTCCGATTGCTAGAAGACCCTATAAGATGGCACCCCTAGAGCTAGCCGAGCTTAAGAAACAACTCGATGAGTCCTTGAAAAAGGGTTTCATCCGACCTAGCTCATCTCCGTGGGCTTGCCCCGTCCTATTCGTCAAGAAGAAGGATGGTACGGACCGGATGGTTATAGATTACCGACCTGTCAATTTGGTCACAATCAAGAACAAATATCCGCTTCCCAGGATCAACGACCTGTATGATCAGCTCGCTGGATCCTCAGTCTTCTCCAAGATGGATTTGAGGTTGGGCTACCATCAAATCAAAATCAGAAACGGGGACATTCCTAAAACGGCCTTTGTTACTCGTTATGGCCAATACGAGTACACCGTCATGTCCTTCGGTTTAACCAACGCTCCAGCCACCTTCTCTCGGTTAATGAACTCAATCTTCATGGAGTATTTGGATAAATTCGTCGTAGTTTATCTTGATGATATACTCATCTACTCCAAGAACGAGGAAGAACATGCCGAACATCTAAGGCTAGTGTTGAAGAAACTTCGAGAGCATCGCCTTTATGCCAAATTTTCTAAATGTGAATTCTGGTTGTCAGAAGTGACCTATCTGGGTCATGTAATATCTGGTAAAGGTATTGCTGTTAACCCTGAGCGAGTTCAAGCCGTCCTTAATTGGACTCCACCTGAATCGGTCAAGCAAGTTCGGAGTTTTCTAGGCTTAGCGAGCTATTGTCGTCGCTTTGTCGAGAACTTCTCCAAAGTTGCTAAACCTCTAACCGAACTCCTCAAGAAAGATAAAAGGTTCGAATGGACTCCACAATGTGAGCACAGCTTTCAGGAACTGAAAAGACGCCTGACTTCTGCTCCCGTACTGGTACCGCCAGACTTCTCCAAGGACTTTGTTATCTACTGCGACGCCTCGCGACAAGGACTAGGTTGCATTCTCATGCAAGATCGACACGTAATTGCCTACGCTTCACGGCAATTGCACCCACATGAGGAGAATTATACTACTCATGATCTAGAGCTTGCAGCCGTAGTCTATGCACTTAAGACCTGGCGACATTACCTCCTCGGTAACCGTTGCGAAATATTCACTGATCACCAAAGTCTGAAGTACATTTTCACCCAACCGGATCTGAATCTCAGGCAAAGGCGTTGGGTTGAGTTGATCACAGACTTCGACTTAGGAATAACCTACACCCCAGGGAAAGCCAACGTCATGGCTGATGCGCTAAGTCGTAAATCTTATTGTAACAACCTGATGTTACAACAAAGTCAACCGCTTCTCCATGAGGAATTTCGGAAGCTTAACCTTCACATTGTACCTCAAGGTTTTCTTTCCACCTTGGTAGCAAAACCTACTCTTACGGATCAAATCATCGCTGCCCAAAAGCGAGATAAGGGAATATCTAAAATCAAAGAGAACATTGCTAGCGGAGGTGCTAGTTGTTTCTCCACAAATGATCATGGTGTTGTGTACTTTGAGAACCGTCTAGTGGTTCCCAAGAACCAGCATCTACGACAGTTGATCCTTAAGGAGGCTCATGAATCTCCTCTCACTATTCATCCCGGTAGTACTAAGATGTATCAGGACCTACGCCAGAGGTTCTGGTGGACTAGGATGAAGAGAGAAATTGCTCAGTATATTGCTAATTGCGACGTCTGTCGTCGTGTAAAAGCAGAGCACCAACGGCCTGCTGGCACCCTTCAACCCTTAGCTATTCCTGAATGGAAATGGGATAAAATCGGTATGGATTTCATTACCGGTTTTCCCAGGACCAAGAGAGGGAATAATGCTATTTTCGTCGTGGTCGATCGTCTTTCCAAAGTAGCCCATTTCTTGCCTGTTCGTGAGAGTATAACCGCTAGCCAGCTGGCAGACTTATACATCTCCCGAATAGTGTCCCTCCATGGTGTTCCTTTGGAAATCAACTCGGATCGAGGAAGTCTTTTCACCTCTCGATTTTGGGAAAGTTTCCAAAATGCTATGGGAACCCGTCTCTCCTTTAGCACCGCTTTCCACCCTCAGTCGAGTGGTCAAGTGGAACGCGTCAACCAGATTCTAGAAGACATGCTTCGAGCCTCTGTTATCTCATTCGGAATGGACTGGGAGAAGTGCCTTCCATTTGCCGAATTCGCCTACAACAACAGCTATCAATCTAGCTTGGGTAAAGCCCCTTTTGAAGTTCTCTATGGACGACGGTGTCGAACACCCCTTAACTGGTCAGAGACCGGGGAAAGACAATTCTTTGGCCCGGATATGATTCAGGAAGCAGAAGAATAAGTTCGTATCGTTCCTTAAAAGTTGAAAACAGCCCAATCTCGTCAAAAGAGTCAATATGACCGAAAACATAAGGCTATGACTTTCGAGGTTGACGAGAAGGCTTATCTTCGGGTCACCCCTCTGAAGAGAACCCATCGTTTCGGTATCAAAGGCAAATTGGCTCCTCGTTACATTGGACCTTTTCGCATTCTCGCCAAACAAGGAGAAGTTGCCTACCAGTTGGAACTACCTCCGCACCTCTCCAGAGTCCACGATGTCTTCCACGTTTCTCAACTCAGGCGTTGCTTCTCGGATCCTATCCGTGGAGTGGACCACGAAACGCTTGATCTTCAAGATAATCTTACATATCGAGAGTACCCCATTCGTATCCTCGATCAGGCCGAACGTACCACCCGACGTCATAATATCAAGTTTCTCAAAGTTCAATGGTCGCACCATTCTGAGGATGAAGCAACTTGGGAAAGGGAGGATCGTCTTCGACTTGAGTATCCCGCCTTCTTCCCGGAGGAACCCAAATCTCGGGACGAGATTCTTTTGAGTGGGGGTGAGTTGTCACACCCTAGCTAGTCATGCATCAGGGTGTGTGCATCATGTTTAAATTTCCATTTAATTTGAAATGGGGATTTGTGAAACCCTCAGAACCATTTTTGAAAATGATCCAAATAAAAATTTCTCCAAAAAGGTCCAAGAAAATGCTCATGTTGCTCTCTGAAAATATTGGACAGAGATAAAAATCAAACCAATATTTTTAAGAGCTCATAGGTATTTATTTTGGGCATTTGGAATTAATGCATAAATATTTGCATTGGAAATATATTAGTTATATATATTAATATATGTCCAAATATTATGCCAATTATAAAGGAGCTCTGGAATAATATATCTAGCTCCTGCAAAAATTGGCATAAGGTAAATAAATGATTTAATATTTTATTTAAATCAAAACAAATGTCAGAAATTAGAAAAAGAAAAATAAATAAAAGGGAGAAGCTTACCTGGGCTCCTCCCTGTGTAGCCCAGCCAGCTGGCCGGCCCAGCCAGCAGGCGGCCCAGCCCGCCTCCCTCCTCTGTCGTCTTCGTCCTCGACAAAGGGAGGGGAGTGTGGCCGGCGCGCGCGCGCGCCACCGCGCCACGCCACCTGCTCGCCTGCCTGCCTGCCCTCCCCTCCTCGTCTCGATGCCCTGGACGACGCCACGCCCTCCCCCCTGCTCTCTCTCACTCTCCCTCGGTTCTTCCCTCCTCTCCCTCGCTCTCTCTCTCTCACACGGCCGAACACCACCATCGCCGCCGTTCGCCATAGCAGCCGTCTCCGGCCACCCCTCGCCCCTCCGCTCAGCTCAGGAGCTCCGCCGCGACCCCCTCTTCCTCCCCACCAAGCCAAGCCCCTCCGGAAGCCCTGCATCGCCGCCCACGTCGCCGTTCCCCTCCTCGGCCACCGGAGATCGTCGCCGTCGAATCGGGAGCTACCGGACGTCCCCGAGCCCGCTAACCATCCCTGCAGCTCCGCGGTGAGCCACTGACCCAATTCCCCCTTGCCCCGTCGTCTCTAGCATCCTGTAGCTGCCGCCCCCTTGAGCTCCGAAGCTCGCCGCCGCTGTGCCTTGTCGCCGTCGTGGCCACAGTCACCGTAGCGCCCAACCGAGCACACCCACGTCCTCACCGCACCGCGTAGAAGCCGTAGGTGCCAACCCCGCATCTCCGCAGCCGTTGTAGCCTCGACCCCGAGCTCAACCGAGCTCCGGCAGCCGCCACGGTCGTCGCCGTTGTCGGTACCGGCCACCTCAGGCACGGCCACCACCACCGTTCGATGCGCGGGAGCAAGGGCTCTCCAACGAGCCCAAGCACGGCCTCGCCCCGTGCCCTGTAGCGCGTTTCCGCATCGCGCCGCCGTCTCAGGCCTCGCCGGCGTCATGTCGCCGGTGGGTTTGACCTATTTGACCTGGGGTTTGACCCCCCCAGGGTCACTGACGCGTGGGCCCCGTCGGCCAGGTGGTCAGATTAGTGCTAATCACCGCTTAATTAACCCCCCTGACACTGACAGTGGGCCCCAGCGCCACTAACCCCTAATTAGGAATAAATTAACCCTGTTAAACCCCCCCTGTCACTGACGTGTGGACCCCACACGTCAGGTTTGACCGCAGCCAGCCGCAGTTGACCACTGACGTCATGCTGACGTCATGCTGGCGCAATAATTATATTTCTGGATTTAAATTAAATCAGGAAATTCCAGAATATTATTTAAACTTCAAAAATTCATAACTTTTATTCTGTAACTCCAAATTAGACAAATTATATATGAAAAATGATCAGAAAAATCCAATCTATCCATCTGTACTATTTTCATGCATGATCAAACAAGTTAAATTGATGTTTTAAGCAGAACAAGGAAAAGCACTTTAAAAGGCCATGTTTGAGTTTGAAATTTGAATCTTTGATTCAAATTTGTTCAAACCCTTCTGGTTTTAGTTGCATTAGCCCAACACACTCATATTGCCATGTTTCATGCATGCATCATATTGTTGCACATTGTTTGGTGATGGTTGTGTATCGGTGTCCTTTGCGACAGGTTCTGCCTCCGAGGAGTACCGTGATTACCCTAACGAAGAACCGTATCAGTGCATCGAACCATCAGGCAAGCAACCAACCATTTGATCATATCGATACAATCCCATGTTCTCGCTCCTGCTCTCTTTTACTACATTAAGACAACGCGTTCAAACTGCTGTGTGCTACGGTAGTTGAACCCATTTCCTCTGCATGACCTGTCATTGCCACAGTAACTAGATGAAATCCACTAGCATGTGTAGGAGTTGTTTGAGCCATATGTATATGTTGTTCCTACCTTGCTATGCCTGCTATGCTTAGAGTCGTGTCAGGTCTGGTTCATCTGGGTGATGGGCTAGAGTGAAATGATTATGTCGGTAATGAGAATGGTGTGGTGAACACGATTTGGTAAAGGTATCGATGAGAGGCCATGTAGGAGTACATGGTGGGTTGTTTCATTGAAGCCGACCTTAAGCACTGAGATCTGTATGTGTGATTTAAGATACAGCTACTACCATGCATTGGGCCCTGAAATATGACCCCGCTCGACTTCTTATTCACCCTAGTTCTCTGTCCAGGAGTTGCAAGTAGTTTCTGGTGTTTGTAGCCTACTGGAGGCCGTGGACAGCGCTGACCGTAGGGGTGGGCTGTGATGCGGTAGGTATGTGGCACGGTGTACCGAATACCCGTTAGGTATCTCGGGAACCCTGTTCACATCGTTCGGGGCCGTATGGGAAACCTCGGCCGGACTCCCTGCGGATGGAACCTGAATAGGCGATAAACCTGGACTAGAGGCTTAAGTGTTTAGGTAGGTCGTGGTCTACACCCACGTCGGCTTTCGCTTGAAGTCTGCCGAGCACATGTCGTGTGCAGACGCTAAGTGGTGGAAACATGTATGAAGAAGTACACCCTTGCAGGGTTATCATGATCTATTCGAATAGCCGCGTCCGTGGTAAAGGACTACTTGGTTGCCTATACAGTTCATAGACAAGTAAATGGAAACTACTAAAAGCCTCAAGATAAGTGTGAGTGCCGAGGATGGCTCTTCCGTAGGAAGACGGAGGTGGATCCTCGGTAGTGTATTGAAGTGGTGAATAGTGGACTCGTGTGTGCAAAACCATTTCAAGTTGGAGTATCGTAGGATAGCCTAGCCAAGAGTCAAAGCTGGCTTGCTGCAATAACTCCACCAACCCTTCTTGATAATATGCATGTATGTAGGATCTGATGTAAGTCTTGCTGAGTACCTTTGTACTCATGTTGCTATAATTTACATTTTTACAGAAGACGCTGCAACCCCTTCTGATGGGTTCTATGTAGACGTTGACATCAACGAGTAGGCTAAAGGCCCAGGTGGTGACCCTGAGCTTGTGAAGGACCATGTAGTATAGCTAGGCTTTCCAAGCCTCTTTTATTTTACTAGTTGTCTGTACTCAGACAAGTTACTTCCGCTGCTGGTTTGTATGACTGTATGACTTGAATGTTGGGTCGTGAGACCCGTACCTTTGTGTATGTTATGTATGGCTCCCTGAGCCTTAAATAAAGTACTTGTGTCGTAGAGTCATGCTGTGATGCTTCGTTGTATTTGCACATATCGAGCATATTGTGTGTATGATTGAAATGCTTGGTATGTGTGGGATCTGACTATCTAGTTGTTTATCTTTAGTAGCCTCTCTTACCGGGAAATGTCTCCTAGTGTTACCGCTGAGCCATGGTAGCTTGCTACTGCTCTGGAACACTTAGGCTGGCCGGCATGTGTCCTTCTTCGTTCCTGTGTCTGTCCCTTCGGGGAAATGTCACGCTTTGAGTACCGGAGTCCTGTTAGCCCGCTACAGCCCGGTTTACCGGAGTCCTGCTAGCCCAGTGCTACAGCCCGGACCCACTTGCTGATGACCGACACGTTCGAAGCTGGGTCATGGATGCCTGTCCCTGTAAGTCTGTGCCACTTTGGGTTTACGACTAGTCATGTCAGCCCGGGCTCCTTATCATATGGATGCTAGCGACACTATCATATACGTGAGCCAAAAGGCGCAAACGGTCCCGAGCAAAGGTAAGGCGACACCCGTGGGGATACCGTGCGTGAGGCCACAAAGTGATATGAGGTGTTACCGGCTAGATCGATGTGACATCGAGTCGGGGTCCTGACATTGAGCAAGAGCAACTGCGGCAAGATGACACAATGCTCCTTGAGGAAGATCGTCTTCGGCGGCTGTGAAAGCAGCACGCTACCAGCAAGCCTTGCGCCGCTACCATAGCCGCAAGGTTCATGCCCGAAGCCTTGAGGAAGGAGACCTTGTCCTTCGGCCCGTTCAATCGGCCAAGAACTCCAACAAGTTGACGCCAAAGTGGGAAGGCCCTTATCGGGTAAGATGAGTCACCAGGCCCGGCGTAGTCCGCCTGGAGACCGAAGATGCCGTTCCGGTGAGTAACTCCTAGAACATTGAGCATCCTCACAAGTTTTACCCATGAGGCGCGGCTTGCCGGGCCCCCCGGCAAGCCACCTTTTGTACAAGCATTGCCGATGATGCATGTAACCCTGTGTACAAAGCCAGGAGTAGACCCTGAGCATAAATAAATGAAGCGCTGGCGCCCTAAGTTATAGCATGCATGCTAGGTCGAGTCTCGTCCTTGGTTAGGGTTGATAGTGCTTAGCGGCGAGTAACCCCTAGCTTAGAGGTCGAGTGTGCGTCTCTTTGCCATTCTTTCGTCTTCCTTGGTTCATAGGACTCACAGGTATCCTTGCCGGATCACTTGACGACGAAAAAGAGAAGAGTGACAAACCAGCATCTAGACCCCGGCAAGCCAGTATTGCCGGGGGCTGCAAGAGGAAAGATTCACCCACGGCAAACCAGAGTTGCCGGGGGCTACATCTTCAGATAAGTTCTTCATCCCTTATCATGCATTCCCTTATGGACTGAGGTAAGTTCTTCATCCCTCGTTTTTTCCTAAAAACTATCGTGCTCCCCTAACTCTAGGCCCTAGGGCTCGTTCCTGGGGCCAGGTCTGGTAGTAGTCGCGGCAACGAGAGGATGAAACAAGGAGCCTGAACCCACCTCATCCCTGCCTCCGCCAAAGGTGCGAGAAAGGTCGAGCGAAGTTGGGAGATGGCAAGGCCTGTTGCCGGGCAAGGAAATATTTATCTTAAGGATATCAAGGATTTACTCCTTGTCGTGGGTTCTACCCACAAACAAATGACCCGGCAAGCATCCCTTTTTCATTAAAAACATTCCACTCAGGGAAAATCCATAGGGAATGAAAAACATGAATGATGGGATTACAAGTTTTAAATTCAGGTAAGGCCCGAAGGCTTACAAACTAAAAAGAGATAAGGTGCCCGTAATCCCTTTCTTGTCCCTCTCCTCAGGAGGCAGGTCAAGGAGGCAAAAAGGGCAAAAAGGGTGCCTAGGCAAGCTACGGGAGGCAGCAGACACCAAGAGAACATCTCGGTGGCCGTCCGAAGGCTGGATGGTGATGGGGGCGCCAGAAGCAGAGCTCGAAGACGAGGCGACAGGACGTCAGCACGCGTCGAAGGCGTCGGTGCGCGCGTACTCTGACTTGACGGCCTTGCCGCCCGCCCTCTTCCTCTTCCGCAGCCTCCCAACGCCAGCCGCCCAAGGAGACAACCCCGAGAAGTTCAGGGGGCCGGCGACTCAGATGATGGGGTCGCTGGTGCCGCACTGAGCGACGGCCGACTCCTAATCAGACCTGTCATCCTACCGCCTACTACCCTCGTCGTTGCTGCCGCTGTCCTCCTCGTCACTCCCGCCCGAGGAGGAGTCTTCACTATCAGAAGAGCTCTCCACGCAGCACCTTGCACGGGTCCCAAAGCACCCGAAGACCTTGACGGAGAGAAGGCCACCCTCCATCAGCTTAAAATGGAGAGTGAGCCCCTCCATCAAGAGGTGGATATGGGCAAACATCTTCCATCCCCGACGGAGATACATCACGTGAGGGGCGGGGAAATCGACGTGGGCCCGCATGCTACTGATCGCGCAACCCCTCATGTGCTGCCACAATGACTCCGGCGGATCCAGCTCCATCTCCCGCGCGAATGGAGTCGAGAGACGAAGGCGACAGCGAGGCGGCCGGCGTAGCCTGACGAAGAACTCGCAAGGGTCATCCCCAACGTGGCCCTCCACGGGGGGAAGAACTGCTGGCGGAGGCGAGGCCAGTGCGCCGCCCCGTCCTCCTCTTCCCCGAGCGCCTCGGCCTCGCCCACGGCCTCGCCCCCTCCCCCTTCCCCTCGCGGTTTGCTCTGCCACCATGGGTGCATGAGAAGGGGGGACGCATTGTCGAGCGGCGACCCTCGCCGCCACCATGGAAGGACCAGGATTCCCTCTCTCCATGACGGATGGAAGGGGGGAGCACAGGCCGAAGGAAGGAGGAGATGAAGGAATGCAGGACGCCATCCCCCCCTCCCGCTCTTTATAAAGGAACAGGGTGGGGGCTCGGCCGCCCTGCTCAGCCAATCAAGACGTGGAAGGCGCAGGGAACTGGGACCGATCCGCCGCCCCAGCCCACGGCGGCCCGGTTTCCCGCCTCCACCGTTCACCACCCCAAGCGCATGAGAGCCACGTGGCAGGCGTGCAGCACCGAGGCGACGGGTGAGGCAACCACTCCCCACCCCGTGATGGTGGGGAGTGGACGCCTTGAAGACCACGCCTCGACCCCGTTCAGTAAATGGGCCGCGCCTCCACGCCTCCCTCCGTCTATGAGGAAGGCGCAAACCACCCCCTTTACTACGACGTGACGCATGCATGCAGAGCTCAGCCCCACGCATGCCGCCCACGTCACACACGCATGCCCACGCCGCGCCACGCGCGGGAAGCATGGGAAGCGCAGCGTGCGAAGAAACTTACCACAGTAAAAACCGCCCTGCCTGCCCACGCACCGTTTTTGGGCCTAGCCCAACGACGCGATTGTGCTTACGTGTGGCCCAGGCCCGGGGGCTCCTGTCAGTGTACAAAAAGAGGGGTACGCTTTTTGTACCCCTATAACTATGCACGGGCAGTCTGAGCCACGGGCACCACCACACTGAGCAAGGCAAGGGAGGTGAGCCAAGGTAAGGACGAAGCCCAGGGGAAGCAAAAGGACGCCAAGACCAAGACCACAAAGAGCAAAGGGGACGAAGCGGACCCCCCGGCAAGATCCTTGCCGGGAGGCAGTTTTAGAAAACACGGCAAGACCCTTGCCGTGGCAGCTCGCCCCACACCTACAGAGTGAGTCACCCTTGAGTCCACTGCCCCGATGGGGCAAGGATTCAGGAGACATCCCCGTGGTGGCATGCAAATCTTTGTGAAGACATTCAAGATCAGATACACCCTTTAGAAGATGATGATCCTTGGCGGGATCCCAGCCAAGGAGGACCACAAGGCCCCCGGTAAGAGCCTTGCTGGGGATGACAGCGGGCGCCACGGCAAGACCCTTGCCGGGGCCCCGGCAAGGCCCTTGCCAAGAACACCCGTTGGGCCACCATCAGGCCCATGCCAGTCAAACCTCCACTGCCATTCGCATGCAGCTTCCGACCCAACCAGCTGGGCAGGCACCTGCATGGCGGCATGCAGATCTTCGTGGAGACCCACCACTGCGCCACCTCAGCTGCCTGCCTGCCTATATGACACCGCGGGCGCCGTTGGCCAGGGCGCGTGTCGACGCGAGAGGGAGCGGCGACGGACGAGACAGGGCTCTCCCTCGTCCCCGATAAAGCAAGGACACCTGGGCAAGACGCATTAAATGCGCCTTGTCATGTAATGCGAGGGATAACCTCACATCACTGCTCCCTTTCCACCTCCTGGTGCTACTGTGGCAACCCCTTTTCCTATAAAAGGAGGCCCGAGGCGACCAGGAGGAGGATTCGGCTTTTTGGAGATCCTCACGCCCCGTAGCTAGCTCAAGAACACAGATATACAATCCACCAAAGCAGGAGTAGGGTTTTACGCATCCCCGCGGCCCGAACCTGGATAAACAAACCGTGTCCTATTTGTTTGATCCGCTCTTCTCACAACCCCGCGCCCTGCAACCGTAGTAGCGATTCTTGTGATCCCATAGGTGTCGTTCCCACCGACACCCCCGTTCCTAGAACACGGATATCATAAACTCAAAGTTAATCGGATCCCAACAAACACACGCAAAAAGAGTTACATCATATGGATCTCCAAGAGACCATAGTATTGAAGCCATCTAGCTACTAACTACGGACCCGTAGGTCTACAAAGAACTACCCACGCATCAACAGAGAGGCACCAGTGGGCATGATGAACCCCTCCATGATGGTTTCTAGATTGGATCTGGAACTTGCGGCGGCTGGAATTGATTTTCGTCGACTCCCCTAAGGTTTCTAGAATATTGGGGTAATTATTGAGCAAATAGGCGGTTTGGGAGGCCACCGAGGTGGGCACAACCCACCAGGGCACACCTGGGCCTCCAGGTGCGCCCTGGTGTCTTGTGCTCACCGTGGGCTCCCTCTTTGGTACTTCTTTGGCCCAATGGATGTCTTTTGGTCCAAAAAAATTCACAAAAAGTTTTGCTGCATTTGGACTCTATTTGGTATTGATTTCCTGCGATGTAAAAAACAAGCAAAATACAGCAACTGGCACTTGGCACTATGTCAATAGGTTAGTGCCAAAAAATGATATAAAATAACTATAAAATGAGTGTAAAACATCCAAGAATGATAATATAACACCATGGAACAATCAAAAATTATAGATACATTGGAGACATATCACTAACCAGCTCTTCTTCCACCCACATGGTAAACTTGTCAACTGCCACCAAAAGATGGGTCTTCTTATCTTTAGATCTCTTGGACAGCCCAACCATATCAATCCCCGAGACTGCAAATGGCCAAGTTATTGGGATCATATGAAATTCCTGAGCCGGCACATGAGCTTGTCTGGAAAGTTTTTGGCATCCATCACACTTGCTAATGATATCTTCTGCATCAGCATGAGCTGTTAACCAATAAAACCTATGAAGAAAACGTTTAGCCACCAAAGATTTTGAGCCGACATGATGACCATGATCACCTTCATGAATCTCTCGTAAAATTTCACGGCCCTCCTCAGGAGAAACACAATGTCGGAACACGCTTGTCAAACTGCAGCGGTGTAACTCGCCATTGAAGATTGTCATAGACTTAGACCTCCGGCTTTTTTGCCTTGTGAAAATTTCATTCTAGGGTAACTCGCCCCGGGTCATATAAGCCATATAAGGCAAAGTCTAGTCCGGAATGGCATGAAGAGCCGCCACCAACTACGCCTCTGGGTCAAGAACAACAAGGTATTCCTCAAATGGTAATGTGAGAGACGGATTGTGCAATATGCCAAGGAACACATTGGGTGTCATATTCGGGGCTCCGCAGACCCTGGATAGATTCGAACTCTAGGGTGCGTACGAAGAACTCAGCCTCCCTAGTCTGCCAACCCGTCGATCTCACAGCCTAGCTTGATGAACTCGAACAAAATGGGACACAACAGTTTACCCAGGTTCGGGCCAGCTTGTGGTGTAAAATCCTACTCCTGCTTTGTGGTGGATTAGCCTCGAGGTGGGTCGATGATGAACTAGTACAGTGGTAGAACAACCTCAGGAGGTGTGTTCTTGTGCTGGTCAGGGGAAGGACGGTCTGAATGATCCGGATCCGTCCTCGTCTAAGGTGGTGGCTAGGCTATACTTATAGTGGCCTTGGTCCTCTTCCCACAAAACGAAGGCGTGAAGGGACCCCACAACAGCCAAATTCAAAGGGAGACAACTAGTACATCTTATCCTGATGAAAGGTGGTTTTCGCCTGCAAAGCTTCTAGTCGTGACGCCGTGGTGGGCTCGGTGATGACCTCCGTCCTACAGTCCTGGCGGTCTTGGTCTTGTTGCATAGTAATGGAAACCGTTGGTTCATTCCTCGGGACTCCGTGCCTGTGCTTGGCTCTTTAGCACCAAACATGACACCTACTGTACTGCGCCCATTGGCGCCTACCTGGCCTCGGTTGTCAAGGCTTGCGTCATCCAAACCTCACGAGGTGAGGGCTTGCATATAAATCTCCGCCCCTCAGGAGCCATCCTAAGAAGGCCGCTCCTTCTGGAGGTCTTGGCATCGGCCGCCTCGCGATGCTTGGCCCCTTGTGAGGGTCTTGTGTCATTGATGTTGAAGGTGGGCCATACCAGGCCATCGATGGAGCCATGTCGTGGGCTGCAGACAGGCATGTCTGGTTACCCCGGTTCCCCGAATGCTGACAGTAGCCCCCGGGCCCAAGGCGCGCTCGGATTTGGCTTCGAGGCAAAGCCAAGGGGCAAGGGTGGAGCACCGCGGGCCCCAACTGCTTGCGTCCTCGGTCGACGTCTGGCGCTTGATGGGACATGGGCATCTCCGCGTCCCCACGCAACATCGGCAATCGTTCGACTTGACTAGAGCCTACTGCATGCAGAAAGATCATAATTACTGGGGGTCGTGGAGGCCGGCAACTGGCTTCCCTCATGCTATAAATGGGTTGAGGGGCAGACTCCCCTTTCTCATCTCCATCTTCTCGCTGCTTTCTCCTTCTTCTTTCTCATCTCACCCTCTTGCTGAAGCATCCATGGCACCAAAAAGGAGGTTCTCCGCGGTGGAGAAGGGAAAAGCTCCTCAAGAGGAGCATGGGCCTCTCCCGCCGAAGAAGAGGCTTGGCCGCTCCCGCGATGCCGGCGAGGGGCAAGAGGTGACACGGCTTTGGTACGAGCAACCTCCCCCTGGCTTCCTGATCCCTATGTACGCTCATGCGCAGAGCCCTGGGAAAGGGAGCCATGCCCAGCACCTCGCGGGTCGGGGCCGAGGAGGACAGGCTATGGCTGCACGGCCAGCCGGCTTGCAAAATCATGCCGAGGGCACATCACGCGAGTTCGTGGTGTGGGCAGCAGAGTTGTGGCTGCAACATGCCGGGTGATGTTGCCAAGCCACGGAAGCGGAGGTTGAGTTCGTCCCCCCGGGCGACATCTGCATGACTCAAGGGCGGGTTGAGATCGCCCGTGCCTGTTGCCCGGAGGGGGCCCTCACCATCCACTTCAAGTATGACGGAGCATCCACGCTTTTCTTCAAGGACTTTAGTGAAGACGGCCGGTGCCTGGAGTGCTGCTCCAGGAGAGGCGGTCCGCACGGTGCGGCCTCGGGCCCTGAACTTGCCCTTGGCCTTGCCAGCAGCCCCTCCAGCAGCAGCAATGATTCCCTAGAATCCAGCAACTCTCCGGAGTCTAACGATTCACCGGAGTCCGGTGACGACAGCTACGTATCGCCGAGCTCTCGCCGTGCTTGGAGCGCAGCAGCAGCGGCGTCCGTCCGGCGTCGTTGGTGATACCCTGCGGCAGGGGTTCTTCCAGGTCCTCCTTTTTGTTTTCCATGTGCGGAATTGTGACGAGCCCCGTGGGGGCATGTAAGAAACTGTAATTCTTTTGCTTCAATGTTATTATTCCTAGCCCGGTGTTATTACTGCTTTGGCAGGGTGCTCCTTTTTGTTTTCGCAGTAGTTTAGTGCTCTACGCCGATAGGACCCAGTCCCCAGGCAGGCTTCAGCCGTCGCTGGTATGCCAGGTCACGATGTCATGGTCAAGGCTAGGTGGTGAGGGGCCCGAGGTCCGGTAAGAGCCCCTGAGGCGTGATGCTTAGGAGGTCCCCTTTAGCATGCAAGCAGCTTCCTGAAGGCCAAAAAGGGGAGCAGCACTGCCCAAGTGGGATTGCGAGGGTCGAAATGCTGGGTCGTGAGGTTCACGCCGACACGTATGAGGTGACTTATCTTGACGAACCCACGGCGATTCCCTTGTGCGATGTCATACCGTGTCTTGGTGGTGGCACTTCTAGGCAGGGCCCGTGCCGATCTCCTTTTCCTTGCTCATCTAGGTGCTCTACATCCTTGAGTCTCGGCCCTTGAGCAAGGCTCAACCGCCGCTGGTATGCCAGGTCACGATGCCGTGGTCAAGGCCAGGGGGCGAGGGCTCGAGAGCCAGTAGGAGACCCTGAGGAACGATGCCCACGAGCCCCCCTTTTACATGCAAGCGAATTGCGTAAAAAACGAGTGGCCAGCGGGGCCGCTCGAATCAAGCTCCGGAGGTTCCTGCGAGTTAGTCCGAAGAGGAAAACATAACACATAACCGCGCTTGCTGTCCTATCGTTGATCTTTCCGCAAGAAGATGTAGGCAATGAGGATCTGGTGAGGTAACATGCGTGGGACAGGCCGCGAGCCAGAGCTCGATCTCTCGGATTTATCAACGCTGCAGGGACGGACCCGAGCACAAGCGTCGTGCCAGCATGTGTAGGCCCCATTGCGAGATGTGCAAGAGGCGGGTTAGCAACGCGCAGAGGCCGCGAAGGGTGACGGAACACTCGATAGGAAGGTGATAATCATAAGGCAAATCATGAGAGTAAAGCCGATTCTGATAGATGCAAAGAACGATACATGCCGCAGGGACGGACCCACACAACTTGGGGATAATGCAGCCCGAGGGGAACCCCCAACTGAACAAACCAAAAAGTGTCACCTGGCACCATTGCTGAAGAAGTGTTGAAGTAGCTGGAGACGTGTTGTGCAGAGATCGCTCCTCATGGGTCCCCTAGGTCCTGAACCTTGCAGGCTCTGGAGGCCTGGGGGGCTCACGAGGATCCATATTCACCTCCGATAGGATCGCTTGCTGCCTAGCCTCATGAGCTGCCAGGACACCCCGCATGTGGCGCTGGTGTGTGGCAGCCCCGTTTAGCAAACCGAAAGGCATGCGAACGTAGCCGTGAGGGGGGCCCTCGCACCGGCCAACATGGGCGGCCAGAAAATCTCCTGAGACGCAACTCTATTGAGCCTTGGAATGTTGACGCACGCGCGTAGCTTGCTGCCCTGGCCGGGGGAGGGAGCTGCGCTGGGTGGTGCGGGGCGATGCTCGCCTTGCATTGTTCTTGCCTGCTGAAGCTGCTCGATCGCCTTGGTGATGAACTCCTGAGCGCCTGCCACCTCGCACCCTATGCCCTCCTCGCGGAAGCACGCGTTGAAGCACGCCTCCACATGGTGCCCGACCACCTCCCTCGTGACGCTAGCTAGGTCAGAGGCCCTCCAGAGGATAGCCCCTGAGCCCAGCCTGAGAGGGGTGCTGAGCGTGCCTTCCTATGGGAGAGAGGAAGGTGCCCCGTCAGTGGGCGCAGGTCCTAAGGCGTAGCCGTCGGATGCCCCACCCTCCCGAGGTCCTAGGAGGAGCAGCTACTTCTTCTTCTTGGGGATGGCCTAAGGAGGGTAGGCGGCGCCCTCGCCATCTAGGTTCTCGACCGCCATAGCCTGGTAGGTGCGCTCAAGAGAGCACACTCATGTTTTTCATCATAGGCGACCGTGATGATGCCGCAGGTTCGTGGTATATTGAGGACATTGTAGCCATGATGAGTTGCTGTCATGAAGTTGGCCTGGGTCGGATACCCAAGGATGGTGTTGTACGGGAGGCGAATGTGGGCGACATCAAAGTCGATGAGCTCGGTGCGGTAGTTGCCGTGCTTGCCCAAGGTGACAGGGAGGCGGACCTGCCCTATCGGGGTGGTGGAGCCGTCGGTCACTCGTGAGAAAGGCTTGGTAGGCTTAAGATGGTTGTACAACACCTGGAGCCTATCAAACGTCTCGATGGAGAGAATGTTGAGCCTCGCGCCGCCATCGCTGAGTGTCTTGGTGACGAGGACATTGCTGATGGTAGGCGAGCAAAGCATCGGGAGGGCGCCAGCAGTGGCCATGCACTTGAGTTGGTTAAAAGAGTCGAAGGTGATAGCGTACTTGGACCACCTGAGCGGACGCGTTGCCTTGAGCTTGGGGAGGGCCGTGCTCACCTCGCGAGTGAACTGCTTGAACATTCGATGGGAAGCAGGGGCCTGAGCGCCGCTTAGGATGCATGTGATGGCACGATGCTCTTGGAAGCCCCCAGACCCATCATCTTGGTGGTGGTCTTCGTTCCTCCTTGGTGGCGGTGGCAGCGGAGGAAGGCTAGCGTTGCCCTGAGGCCGGTCCTCACGAGGCTGATCCCTCCAGGTACCCTCGCAAGGCGGGCCCTACTAGCGGTCCTCACAAGGCTGGTCGTGCCAGTCCTGGCGGGGGTCACGGCTGTCCCAGCATCCTACGCCTCGGCCTCCTCCATGACCGTAGCCTAGGTCGTTACGCTCAGGGCGATGACTGAGGCGCCCGTCGCGGATGGCCCTGAGCTCTTGGCGGTCATTGTGTTGTGGTTGTGCACATTTTGGAAGACACACAATGGGTGGCTACCCTTGGATGACTCGGGCTGGTCACAACCGCTCTTCTTCTCGGGTTCGTCTACGAGCACAACTGGTCCCTTGCGCTTCACGTCCTTGGCCTTGGCCTTCTTGTCCTCTGGGTCGACCTCCGGGAGATCGAGGAGGAAAAGGCGTCCTTCCTCAGCTCTCGCCCACTTGGTTGCCATGTTGAACATCTCTAGAGGCGAGCACATGTCCTCATGTATGGCGAGCTCTTCCTTCATCATGACGTCAGGGACGCCATCGGTGAACGCCGAGATGGTGGCTTCATCCCACACCTTGGGGATCTTGAGGCGAACATTGGAGAAGCACTGGATGTATTTGTGCAAGGTCTCTCCTGACTACTACTTGATGCGTTGCAGGTCACCCGCGGTCGGCGCACGAGCGTGAGTGCCCTAGAAGTTGGCGATGAAGCACTCCCGCATCTTGTCCTAGGAGGAGATCGATCCTACGGGGAGGTTCAGGAGCCACGAGCGCACGCTATCCTTGAGGGTCATAGGAAACCAGTTCACCATAACCTTCTCATCGCCGTTGGCCGCCTCGATGCTCAGTTCGTAGAGATACAGGAAGTCAGCGGGGTCGGGGGTGCCGTCGTAGCACGTAGGCAGGTCCGAGTTGAACTTCCCTGGCCAGATGACGCGGCACAGCTCCGAGGTGAATGCACGGCAGCCTGCCGCACTCACCGGGGCCCACCATGGAGGCAGAGCCTGATCTTGGCGCTCGCGCACCACCGCTTCGGGAGGCACGCGGTCTCGACGCGGCGGTGCTGGGAGTGCACGTGCCTCTCCTTGCGGCCACTGCACCACCCAACAGCTTTGCTCGTCACGCGTCGGCGCCCTGCGCAGTGGGTCGCGCCGTGGCACCTCATGCCTTGCCTCTGGGATCACGTCTTGCTTGAGAGGTGGAGGAGGCACACCGTGGGCACGTCGCCCACAAGGGGCGGCGAGGGAGACAGCGATCGGGATGGCGCATGAGCCTCTCCCACAACGTTGACAAGCTCAGTGATGCAGTCCAGCCAATCCTCGTAGAGGTCATCGGCCAGGCGATAACGCAGGAGCTCACGTGCCATGAGCAACGCATCCCGCGCGTTTGCCGGCCCTCGGTTGGCATGGGATGATGAAAGCTGCAGCAGCGAAGCCTGCTGCCCATGGGCCGCAGGGCCGGTGGTAGCGTTGGACACATGCGATGGGGAATGGCGGGGAGCACCATCGCCAGCAGGTGTTGTCTACGCGATGAGGGCAGCTCGGCGCTCAGCACGAACTCGACGAGCATCAGCCATGGGGACGGCGAAACGGTGACGAATCGACCGGAGGAAGAGATGCTCTGATGCACCACTAACTGGCGCGCCAAATGTCAGATTTGGGGCTCCGCAGACCCTAGATAGATTCAAACTCTGGGGTGCGTGCGAAGAACTCAACTTCCCCAGTCTGGCAACCCGTCGATCTCACAGCCTAGCTTGATGAACTGGAAGGAAATGGGACACAATAGTTTACCCAGGTTAGGTCCACCTTGCGGTGTAAACCCCTAGTCCTGCTTTGTGGTGGATTAGCCTCGAGGTGGGCTGATGATGAACTAGTACAGTGGTAGAACAACCTTAGTAGGTGTGTTCTTATGCTGGTCAAGGATAGGATGGTCTAAATGATCCGGATCTGTCCTTGTCTAAGGTGGTGGCTAGGCTATACTTATAGTGGCCTTGGTCCTCTTCCCCCAAAACGAAGGCGGGAAGGGATCCAACAACGGCCAAATTCGAAGAGAGACAACTAGTACATATTATCCTGATGAAAGGTGGTCATCGCCTGCAAAGCTTCTGGTCGTGACACCGTGGTGGGCTCGACGATGACCTCTATCCTGTCGTCCTAGCGGTCTTGGTCTTGTTGCATAGAAATGGAAACCTCTGACTGATTCCTCAGGACTCCGCGCCTGTGCTTACCTCTTTAGCACCAAAGAGGAAACCTATTGTACTATGCCTGCTGGCGCCCGCCTGGCCACGGTCGTCATCGCTTGCATCATCCGAACCTCACGAGGTGAGGGCTTGCATAGAAATCTCCGCTCCTTAGGAGCCAGCCTAAGGAGGCCGCTCCTTCTGGAGGTCTTGGCGTTGTCCGCCCCGTGAGGCTTGGCCCCTCATGAGGGTCTAGTGTCGTTGATGTTGAAGGTGGGCCGTACGAGGCCTTCGATGGAGCCATGACGTGGGCCACAGGCAGGCAAGTCTGGGTACCCCGGTTCCCAAAACACGAAGATTAGGAGGCGCCAGCTTACGTTGAGATCTTAGCCGGGACAATGGATCAGCCGCCTTGTTCTTCTATCTATCAAGGTGATGCACGTGATAACTCTTAAAGTGACCAACAATATTATCAACCGCCCGGCGATAAGCCGCCATGACCGGGTCTTTAGACCCACTTGCCTGAGACCTGCTGAGCCACAAGGTCTGAGTCGCCCAGGCACCTGACTTGGCTTAAATTCATCTCTTTGTCCATATGAAGGCCATGGAGTAATGGTGCATACTCAGCTGCATTGTTAGTACAAGGAAACATTAGCATTAAAATATAACAAAATTTTTCACCTTGCGGGGAAGTCAAAATAACTCCAGCCCCTGAGCCCTCCAACTGCCTTGACCCATCAAAGTGGATTGTCCAATATGTGTTGTCAGGCTTCTCCTCAGATGTCTGCAACTCTGTCTAGTCATTTATGAAATCCACCAAAGCCTGAGACTTGATGGCTATTCTTGGCACATACTTCAAACCGTGAGGTCCAAGCTCGATTGCCCACTTAGCAACTCGGCCTGTAGCCTCCCTGTTCCGAATAATATCTCCTAAAGCAGCAGATTTGGCCACAGTATTAGGATGACCAAGGATTTTTTTCAATTTGCGACTCACCATGAACACCCAAAACACTAGTTTATACCAATGTGGGTATCTTTGCTTGGACTTAGTTAAAAACTCATTGATATAGTAAGCCGACCGCTGAACTGGGTACTCCTTACCCGCCTCCTTGCGCTCCACAACAACTGCCGCGCTAACTGCTTTATTATTAGCCACCACATACAGGAGCAAAGGCTCTTTTTCAATGGGAGCACCGAGGACGGGCGGCTCAGCTAACTATTTCTTGAGTGCCTCGAACGCCTCATTGGCAGCATCACTCCAAACAAAGTGATCTGCCTTCTTCATCATCTGATATAAAGGAATCACCTTCTCTCCTAAGCGACTTACAAATCAGCTCAAAGCCACGATGCGACCTGCCAGGCGCTGGACATCATTGACACACGCGACTTAGAAAGCGAAGTGATGGCCTTAATCTTCTTCGGGTTAGCCTCAATGCCCCTTTCTGAAACCAGAAAACCTAGCAACTTGCCTGCAGGTACACCAAAGACACAATTGGCCGGGTTAAGCATCATCTTGTAAACCCTGAGATTGTCAAAAGTTTCACTCAGTCATCCAGGAGAGTCTCCTTCTTCCAAGATTTGACTACAATATCATCAATATAAGCATGAACATTACGCCCAATCTGACTGTGAAGGCAATTCTGAACACAATGCTGATAATTCGTCTGGGCGCTTTGAAACCCAGAAGGAATAGAAACATAGCAAAAAGGCCCAAAAGTTGTGATGAAGGACGTCTTTTCTTGGTCTTTGATACGTCTCCAACGTATATATAATTTTTGTTTGTTCCATGCAATTGTATTATCTGTTTTGGGTTTTTTATATGCATTAGTATGCTATTTTATATTATTTTTGGGACTAAGTTATTAACCTAGGGCCTAGTGCTAGTTTTTGTTTTTTCCTTGTTTTTGAGTTTCGCAGAAAAGGAACACCAAATGGAGTACAAACGGAATGAAACCTTCGCCATGATTTTTCTTGGACAAGAAGACAACCAGGAGACTTGGAGATGAAGTCGGAGGAACCACGAGGCAGCCCCAAGGACTGAGGGCGCGCCCAGGGGGGTAGGGCGCGCACCCCACCCTTGTGGGCCCCTGTGACTCTCCTGACATAATTCTCTCTCTTATATATTCCTAGATATCCCCAAACCAGCAGAGGGAGCCACGAAAACACTTTTCCACCACCGTAACCTTCTGTACCCATGAGATCCGATCTAGGGACCTTTTCCGGCACCCTATTGGAGGGGGATTCGGTCACGGAGGGCTTCTACATCAACTCTATTGCCCTTCCGATGAAGCATGAGTAGTTTACAACAGACCTACGGGTCCATAGCTAGTAGCTAGATGGCTTCTTCTCTCTCTTTGATTCTCAATACCATGTTCTCCTCGATGTTCTTGGAGATCTATTCGATGTAATACTTTTTTGCGGTGTGTTTCACTATTGTAGGATGCTGCTAACGCGACACTACGATTAGAGATCCTTCGATGAAACTGTGTGCGATTCCATAATCGCAAACGGTGTTGTAAAAAACCGTCAAAAAAGGTGCAAAACATTTGCGATGGAGGATGCATCAAACACGGTTCAGATTTTAGTTTCGTGTGCGATTAAGGGCATACGGTTCAGTTCAGTTAACCGTTTGCAATGAGGATGAACAAAAGAAATGGGCAGCCAGATGAAGGTGTGTGCGATGTACAGCATACGGTTCACTCGGATGAACTGTTTGTGATTAGGCAACACAAAACAAACGGTCAGCCAGATCAAAGGTGTGTGCGATATACGGCGTGTGGTTCACTCGGATGAACTGTTTGCGTTGAGACATGAGAATAGAAACAGTTCAAATGAACAAGATGTGTGTGATACGAGGCAAACAGGTCTGTAATCGAAATGTGTGTGAAGACCGATAACAACACAGACGATTACTGCTAACAAGCCGTGTGTGTTGTGAGCAACGATTGCTGGTATACAATTGTGAGTGATTGATGAAAACATCACCGACGAGTTCCATTGTTTAGTCCGTGTGCGATGTGATTTTCTTTGTCCGCACAACATCTACACTCTATCTATGGAGCATCAACATGTATACTTCAAATGACAACATTGCATAACCAAATTAAGCACACAATTACACAAGTGACTACACACATAACATTTCCACACACCAAAGAAAGCAATTGCATGCATACTAAAGTAGGAGAAATGTGGATCTAATCATCTACTTATTGTTGCCACGATGCCTGCCATTGCAATGCTTCCGGCTGGATCCCTGGCTATTTTGGGGAAGGAGACACTTCCTCATGTCAAAGATCCGCGTGTACATGTCGTAGCTCGTGTAGGCCTCCTTGGCTGCGTACACGATGTGAGCTTTGTCAAGTTTCTCCATCCAGGCCGAGTGCCAGGCACGCTTGTCCTTCTTGCACGAATCCTTCATGTCTCTGTAGTAGGGTTCGATGATGGCGTCGGTGAGGTGAACCAGTGAGTCCTTCTGATGCCCCTTGCTGCCCCAGATCTTGTATTGGCCCTGGATGTCAACAAGATTCTAGCAGGCGATGCCCGAATTCTTCAGCGCCCTTACATCGTTGGTGATTTGCACTATAGCGAACATGTAGTGGGGTTGTTGACAAACCTGGCGAAACGCTCGGTGCATGATCGAAAGGTTGAAGAGACAAAATGGTAGGTTAAATGGCCGTTGTAATAAATGGGGACTGGCCGGCCTATAATCGTCACGTCTTGTCACGACGTTCATAGCGGAGGATTCATGTGCACGTTTGACAACACCGCACCGCACGCGCGGGCTCGAAGAGGCACCAAATGTATCATTGGTGAGCCTGTTCACATTCTACCGTGTTGTTTACCGCGCAAGCTTCCTGCCCGGCTAGTTTGGCCACGCGTCGGCTAGAAGAGGGACAAATCATGGGCGTTTATTGGCAAAAAGCTTTGTAAAAACGAAGTGTGTGGGATGACTTCGGTCATAAGTTTACCCTTGGGTGATGTGGTCAAAGTTACTTAGAAGGGTGATGATGGACACTCGAGTGCGATAATTAATTATGCGCTCTACAGTGCACATGGTGGAAGAAACCAATTGTGTGCAATAATGTCTAAGATCGCAGTTGAGTTAGCTATACATACCGTGTGTTGTGAGATCGACAAGGTAAACTGATTCGAGAATGGTTAATAAAATCTAAGACCATTGTATATTAAGGTCAAAATAGTGCTAGCCATATACAAGTCTCATACGATGCCATTTCAACGATTGTACTACAAAAGCTCGAAATGTTACAAGGTTCAAATTCCAGAGTTATATGGCTTAAATTTGAATATTACAAGGTTCAAACTGATCTTACAAATGAAATTCAGCTCATCAGCTGCAAACACTCGTGCTGATCCGCTGAACATGGATATCCGAGAGGTTCAAACTAATATCACCACTTCTAAGTCTGGCTTCGAAACCTCACAATTTTTGCAAAGGGGTTAGCCACTGAGAAGTCATGTATGGGGTTCACACGATGACTTTTGATTACTCTGTCATCTGAAGTTCCAAAATGAAATTCAGCATTTTTGGAGCCTACTCCATTCTGCCGCAGGCGCTAGCGCTGATCGACAAAACATTCATTTTTGCGAAGTAAATGTAGGGCAATCCTCATTTCCTTCAGCACCCTTGCTCTGAGAACAAAGAACCTGGCGAATATAATCTCCGGGAAGGTTCCTCAGTAGGATTTCAAAGTAATTTCTGAGAGATGCAAATCTAGGCATTCGACGTGCTTGTTATATTGTATCACATTATCCACCACTGGGCCTAATCTTATCTGCAAAAGAAGAAAACGTGTTAGTGCCTACATGCAGTTTTGAACATTACTACAGGCCTAGATATTTGGTTTGCAGGATTTGTAAAATGCACTAACATGCCATCTTCGATCTGAGATGATTAACATGGGAATTTGATTATATTCTAGAAAAAATGTAGCCTTCTTCACAAGAGGTTGGAGTGGATGAAAATTTCCCTAAGAAAACTAGTACAGATATATCCAAAGGAGAAATGCTTATTAATTGTAACCATATGGATCAAGCAACCAATATGGGGGGGACATGTATGTACTGAAATCATCCAAAAGAACCTTCAAAAATCACAGTACATTGTCATTGTAAACTTGGAAAAAGGTGTCACAAATTGAACTCCCTTATGATTAACATTTAACAGGAAAGGAACATCACCTTGATATATAGCCTCTCCAGGCACGGAAAGCATCTTAGGAAACTGACAACTTGCTCCAGGTCGGGCCCGATAGATTCTAGTGTGTCGGTGTACAAAAGTAGGGGCTCTCCTTTGCACCCCTTTACTTGTGCACAGGCAGTCAGAGCCGCACCTACGGTCGTACTGAGCAGGGCAGAGGAGGGAAGCCGGAGCACAAGACAACCGAAGCAACACCAAGACCAGAGGCATGGAGAGCAAGAGGGCGAGCTGGGATCCCCCGGCAAGACCCTTGCCGGGGCAGCCTCCGCAACCCTGGCAAGAGCCTTGCTGGGGCAACTTTCCCAATGCCAGTAGGGCGCGCCGCCCTAGAGCCAAGGGGTTCCAACGCCATCAACCACATCGGAACAAAAGCTCGGGAGGCCCCTCGATGGTGGCATGCAGATCTTTGTGGAGATCATAAATACACAAGATCAGATGAGAACCAGAAGACGACGATCCTTGACAAGATCCTTGCCAAGGAAATCCACGAGACCCCCGGCAAGATCCTTGCTGGGGACGACCGCAGTGCCACGGCAAGGCCCTTGCCGGGCCCCCGGCAAGACCCTTGCCGAGGACATCTTAGGGGCCGCAGCCAGGCCCATGGCTGCCAAGGCTCCACCGCCGCTCCCATGTAGCTGCTAGCTCAACCAGCCAGGCAGGCATCTGCGTGGCAGCATGCGGCCTCCACACCGACTCAGCAAGCACCTGCGTGGTGGCATGCAGATCTTCATGAAGGCTCCGCCACCACGCTAGCCCAACAGCCATCCAACATGGAGCTACAACGCTTTGTCAGCTCGGACGCGCGTCGGACCCAGGTGAGGCGGCGACAGCTGGGACGAGCTTCCTTGCTGTCCCCGCTAAAGCAAGAGGGGCAAGTTGGCAGCGCATTAAATGTGTTTGTCCGACGGTGCCAGAGGATAGACTCAGCCACTATACACATTTCCACCTCCGGTGTGCCACTATGGCAACCCCTTTTGTCTATAAAAGGAGGCCCGAGGCGTACTGGAGAGGGATTTGGATCTCTAGAACTAGACACACAACGTAGCTAGTTCAAGAACTCAAGAACACTCAAATATACACCAAAGCAGGATTACGGTATTACGTGTCTCCGTGGCCCGAACCTGGGTAAACGATCCTTGTGCTGACCGTGAGACCCGCTATTTGCACAACCCCGCGCCCGCCAACCATAGAAGGGATCCTAGTGATTCCATAGGTGTCGTTTCCACCGACATCTTTGGCACACCAGGTAGGGGGCGCAGTTGTGGAAATCTGGTCTGGTTGAAGTAGCAGCTTCATCATGGTCGTCACTCCAAGGAAGAAGACGACCGAACAAGTGGCATCCTCGGTGGATGCAGTGAACGCTCACGCAACGGCAGAAAAGCTAAGTCATGAAAAACTTTGAGCAATTCCTTTTCATATATAAGGTTATCATCCTCGATGATCTTGCCCTGTGTATGGAAAACCTGCACGCAATGGGACCCTACCACTATTGGCAACGCCCTCGTTCTGTTTCGAGTCCGCTCAATAGTTCGAGCAGCTGCATCAAGAACGGCAGGGTGACTGTCTGCGATTGACAACGCTCTTGTTCTGTCTTGATTCCGCTCGACAATTCGAGCGGCCGCGTTAAGAGCAGTGAGGTGGTTTGCCGGGCAGCAAGCACACCCGGCAGGCCATTGGGGATCCGTCCTCAAGGCGCTGCGCCTGGGTTTCCGCGCCGGCAAGCCTACCCAATGAATGTAGGGTGGATATATGAAGGGAGATCAAACGGGAAAATAACATGCATCGTTTCAAAAGAACTTCAGAGTTATATTACATCAATTGTTGCTGCGGTTCTAACTAAAGATAAAAATTGTCTTGGTCGTGAACCTGCAGTGGCGATAAGAAATGGGGTGCCTAGTCCCGGCGCCGGCCTTCTATCCTCCGAACTCTGTCGATGCGGCTGATGACAGGCTCGATACGCTCCTCGAGTGTCGCGAGGTCCACATCCTCCGGCAAGCTCTCTAGCACAGCGTCAAAGTCGAGGTCGGGGTCGGGGTTCCAGTACGCCACCTTGGTGAGGACTGTGGTCATGGCACCCCGGCAAAGCCTCCGGGCCTCATCGGCCAGAGAGGCCGCCTTGTTGGAGCAAAACTGCGCCAGGGCCCCGAGAACACCCTCGAAGAACAGGGTCAGCCTAGCATTGGGACTCATGCTCGGCTCCGGGACGTACCTCACGTTTCGCATCCCCATGGTAGCCAGCTGCGTGGTGATCCTGCCAGCGACGCCGGTGAGGCGGTTGATCAAGAGGTTCTCGCCCTTCCCAAAATACTCGCGGTTGGTGGTTTCGTTCTTCCGCAACTGCCTCTCCTTCTCCAGATTCTTGGTCAGCGTCTCCTCCTGGGCCCTGACCTCCGACAACGTCCCCTCAATACCCTCTAGCTTCAACTTCAGGTCTTGGATGGAGTCATTGGCCTTGGAGAGTATCTCAGCCTTGCCGAGAACTGTGTCCTGCGCGTCAGCCAAAGCGCCTTTGGCCGCGTCCCTCTTCCCCATCACCTCTAGGATCTGCTTCTTTTAGCCTGTCCTGCTCCACCTCTAGCTCATTCACCTTGCCGGCATGGACCTGGGCCTGAGCATTGAGTGCCTCCTTGTGCCTCCGCTCCAGTTCCTGGGTCCATTGCATGACAAGCTTCTTGACCTCCTCGTCCTTGCCGCGGAGTGTCACGGCGAGTTTCTCCTCACGAGCGGAAGGTCCTCCTCGTCCTTGGCGGCCTGTTGTCTCGCCACCTCCTGGGCCTTCGCAATATCGGCCTGCTTCATGACGAGCTCCAGCTTGCGCTCGGCCAGCAGATCCTGGGTGGTGTTCAGTTCCTCATAGGCCTAGCGGAACCAAGACTGCGTCTCGGCGACGCACCCCACGAGGTCTGCCTCCGCCTTGTCCACCGCCGCCATCCCGGACTTGGCCTTGTCCAAGCGGGCACGATGAAGCGCCTGGAGCTTTTGGAAGTTGACGCGCATGCCCTGGAGGAGCCGCTCTTCCTGGTAACCGCCACCACCGGCGCTCGGTTCATCAACGACCTCAAGCCCGGCGGCGGCAAGCACCTCGTCGTCGAACACCTCCCCCTTGGCGGGTGCCCTGGTGCTCGCCGTCCATGGGAGGTGGACGAATAGGTTGTTGCTTACCTTCAGGTACTTGCCCGAGCCAGAGGCGGCGCAGGAGGAAGGATGGTCTTCAACCACCTTCTCCTTGGCAGCGGCCCTGCCGGCCTCCCCGGCAGGCCCCTCGCCGGCCTCCTCGGTAGTGGCCTTGTCGGTCTCCCCGGCAGGAACCTTGGCAGCCTCCTTAGTGGCGATCTTGTCGGCCTCGGCCGCGACATCCCTGGCAACCTCCTCGATGACGGTGTCCACGTCCTACCGGTCCGCCGAGGAAGGATCTGGATACCGAGAAAGGGAATGAGGCGAAGTCAAGACCAAAAATTAAAAGAAGAAAAACGAGCGGGGACAGAAGGCGAACAACTCACCCGTGCCAGGCTGGGAAGAAGTGGCCCCCTCCCCACCAACATTCGGTGCCGGGATGGAGCCGCTGGCGCCCAGGTTCACCTCCTCCTCCTCCTCCATGCGCATGGGCTTAGTGCTTGGCGCCCTTGCCGGGGACGCCCCTTGGGGCGGCGTGGTTGATGGGGGTGGCGTGTTGCGGGTGGCCCTAAGTGGCTCCTCGTGCTGCCGTCCTTCTCCTACAACCACGACAAGGTCAACACCAAGAGATCGTGCCCGACCACACATTGATGGGGAGCGAGTGATGAACGCACGCTGGGGGCTGCGCCGGGGGCTGCTATCCGGGCTGCTCTCCACCACCAGTGGCATACTCGAGGTGCCCGTCGGGGGCTGGCCGCCCATCGAGGCCCTGGCCCTCTTCGCCACCCTCTCCGCCAGCGTCTCCATATCCCTGCAAAGATGAAGACAAGTCAAGAAAAGCGGCACGGTCTAAGGGGATGGAGATGACAAAAGACAAGATACTTACTCATCCTCCGCCTCCTCTTCCGCTGCCTTCCTTTTCCTCCTCAGGCTAAGGGACCCGAAGTGGAAGATGACCTCCATGTCATCATCTGCGGGAGGAGGGGAAGCGGGTGGAGTCCGATGATGCTTGGATGAAGAAGAGGCATGTAACACCGACGATGTGGCTATATCTCCCATGTGTCGAGGCACGACTTAGAAGCATAACCGTATGGTGGTTTTGTCGCAAGAGGGGTAATCTTCACACAATCCCATGTACTGAATAAGAGATGGATAAACAGTTCACTTACGATTGCCACTTCACACAAATAACAAGTTAAAAGTACATCATCCAGAATACAATCAAGGTCCGACTACGGAACCAAAATAAAAGAAGACAACCCCAAATGCTAGATCCCCGGTCGTCCCAACCGGGATCCACTACTGATCATATGGAAAAGACACGTAACAATGACCAAGATCTTCGTCGAGCTCCCACTTGAGCTCGGTTGCGCCACCTGCACTGGTATCATCGACACCTGCAACAGTTGGGATGTATCCGTGTGTCACGAGGACTCAGCAATCTCACACCCGCGAGATCAAGACTATTTAAGCTTACGGGTAGGATGTGGTAATGAGGTGTAGCTGCAGCAAGCGCAAAGCAAATATGGTGGCTAACATACGCAAATAATAGCGAGAAGAGAAGCAACGCAATGGTCGAGAAGCTAGAAGTGATCAAGAAGTGATCCTGAAACTACTTACGTTCAAACATAACTCAAGACCGTGTTCACTTCCCGGACACCGCCCAAAAGAGACCATCACGACTACACACACGGTTGATTCATTTTAATTAAGCTAAGTGTCAAGTTCTCTACAACCGGACATTAACAAATTCCCATCTGCCACATAGCCGCGGGCATGACTTTCGAAAGTTTATACCCTGCAGGGGTGTCCCAACTTAGCGCATCACAAGCTCTCATGATCAACGAAGGCTATTCCTTCTCCCTGAACAACTCGATCAGACTCGGAATCCCGGTTACAAGACATTTTGACAATAGTAAAACAAGACCAGCAAGACTTCCCAAATGTGCCGACAATTCCCGATAGGAGCTGCACATATCTCGTTCTCAGGGCACCGGATGGGCAAGACGTCGGGTTGGCATAGACCCTGGTTGCCCAGGGGGCACCGGACATCGCCCAATTCGGACCAACACTTAGAGGATGACTGGCCCCGGGGGGTTAAAAATAAAGACGACCCTCGGGAGCGTGACTCCGAAGGGAAAAGTATAGGTGGTGGTGAGGCAAATGGTAAAACCAAGGTTAGGCCTTGTTGGAGGAGTTTTATTCAAAGGGAACTGTCAAGGGGGGCCCATAACCCCAACCGTGTTAGGAACGCAAAATCAAGGAATGGAACACCGGTATGACGGGAACTAGGGCGGCAAGAGTGGAACAAAACACCAGGCATAAGGCCGAGCCTCCACCCTTTACCAAGTATATAGATGCACTAATTAAAATAAGAGATATAGTGATATCCCAACATATCCATGTTCCAACATGGAACAAACTTCAACTTCACCTGCAACTAGCAATGCTATAAGCGGGGCTGAGCAAAAGCGGTAACATAGCCAAACAACGGTTTGCTAGGAAGGTGGGTTAGAGGCTTGACATGGCAACATGGGAGTCATGATATAACAAGTGGTAGGTAGCATGACATAGCGACATAATGAACAACTAGCAAGCAAAGATAGAAGTGATATCGAGGGTATGGTCATCTTGGCTGAGATCCCACAAGGAAGAAGAACGAGTCCATGAAGAAGACAAACAGATATAGTCAAACGAATCCTCACAACTCCGGAACGAAACTGAAGCTAACGAGAAGCAAGCAACATAGTAAACAACCATCACATAAACATGGCATGATGCACAATCAAGTATGATGCATGTATGGTTTAAAGAGGCATGGCATGGAAAAGTGCAACAAACAATACTACAAATTAAGTGGAGCTCAATATGCAACGATTTGCGTATCAACGAAACACCACATTCAATTATTTAGTTCTCTCTCATTTATGTACCCAACAATATTGAATGTTATTAAACATGGCAAGGGGTGAAGCATATGAAAACTACCTATCTAGGCAAGTTTAAATGAGGCCGGAAATAACAAACAACAATTCCAGAAAATCCCCATATGCATAATTTTTTAAAGTTGCTACAATTCTGCCCTATACACAATTTTAGAGTTTTTAAACATGAAATGTAGTGTCACCATGTTAAACTAGGCATTTTTCTACCCTATTTAGATATAAATTTTATTAAATTTAGACAAACAACAATTTAAAAATTTTAGACAAAACATTTTAGGCAAATTTAGACAAACAACATTTTTAACACGCATGAAACCAGCATATTATGAAACTAGACAAAATTCTAAGCATTTTTCATATTTAAAGTTTTAATATAAGATGCACGGTTTGTGAGTTGTGATATGCATGAAGCTTAGGGGGTTTTTGTAAACAGTAATTCTCTGGAATATGAAGAAATTCACAGATCTAAAAAAACATCATCGGGCCGAATCTAAGGCAAAACGGGCCAATAGCAGCGGGCGCAACATAGCTAAAAGAAGTCTGACCGTGGCATAGCGAAGTAGTGCTCACCTCGGGCCAAACGGGCCGGAAGTCGAGCAGCCTGAGCTGGGCCAGATCTGGAGGTGCTAGGCCTCGCAGGCAGGTCGAAGGGAGAGGCAGGGCATGGTCTATGTGGTCGGGAGCGCTAACCCCATCGATGCAGGCGCGCGGCTTCATGGGGCTCTGGCTCCGGCGGGGCTTGGAACGGCGGCGGACGGTGGCAGGGACCAGATCCGGGGTGACGGTTGCACGGATCCGGCGGGGACGGGCCAGCACCGGTCATCTCCGGCAGTGGGGCGACATCCATGGCCATTCCCTGAGAGAGAGAGAGGGAGAGAGAGAGAGAGAGTGTGAGAGAGAAAGAGAGAAAGAGAGAGAGAGATGAGGTGAGGTCCCGAGAGAGGGAGGAGACATGAAGGAGAGGTAGTTGACGGGAGGCGCGACCTAGAGGAGGCAGTCATCGGCGACAAGGTCCAGTGGCCGGGGGCGGGCGGCGCAGGAGCTCGAACTTCTCGTGATCGGGAGCTGCAGGGCGAGCACTCGGGCATGCGGCGGCGGTCGTGCCTGGATGGGCTTCCAGGGCCCAAACTGGGCTTCGGCGGGCTGCGCGGGGAGGTGGGAGGTGGAGGCGTGCTGGGGAAGCGACGTGGAGGCGGGGGATTGGTCGAGGCATGGTCAGGTGGCGGCGCCGGCGAGTGGCGGCGCGCCAAGTGGCTGATCTGAGGTGGAGGCACACGGAAATTGAGGGGGAGGCGGCTAGAGGTAGGTGGAAGGGTCTAGGTTGCTCAAAATGGTAGGAGGGGGTCTATATATAGGGAAGGTCAGGGTTTGAGGGGGTTAGGATGGGTATTCGGACTCTCCGATCTCGATTGGACGGCACCGGACGCGAGGAGGGGTAGGTTGGGCCTTGTGGGCTGTGAAGAGGAGGTTGGGCTGAGATGAGAGGGAAGGAATGCAGCCCGACAACTATTTTCAGAGACTGAAAACGCCCGACGGTTGACTGACTATATTGCCGCTATAGTTATCCGTTGGGGCATCAAATGAACTCCGAATGCGATGAAAGTTGGCAGGCGGCATACTGACAACATAACAACACCGCATACCAACTTTCAACACCTTCCAAGAAAATTTCCCGGCCACTTATAAAATACTATTTCGGGCGTGCCGTGGGCGCGTGCAAGTGTGTTTGGGCTCAGGAAGGACAACAGAATGAACTGGGAGGCCCGGACGAATGCAAGTTTTGAAAACATGCAGATGCAATGCGGATGATGACAACGCAAAATGCAACACGCAAGCAAATGACATGGCAAAGACAACGAATAACTGGAAGACACCTGGCTCATCAGACTCGGGGCGTTACAACACTCCACCACTACAAGAGGATCTCGTCCCGAGATCTAGGGATGGCACCGGAGAGAAGTAGAAAAGGAAGAGGAGAGATAAACTAAGTTGCTTCTTGTACAAACGAGGGAACCCAATGAACCTTGAGAGGTTAAACAATTTCGAGAAAAGAATACAATGGAGATGAAGGAAGTGGCAAGATAGATATTGAAACCACTCCGGTAAAAGCATGATAGAGAAGGAATAAGAATGATATAATTTGGCAGCACTCCGAATGTAAATGGAAGAAATTGAACATGAACTTGACAAGATGAGAGGATACTTGATGAAATCACAACACACTACCTCCCGAACTATTGAAAGAATGGCACAATGGGTAAGAAAGATTTCAGACATCACTCCGGTTGAGAAGGGAGACAAAACTTGATAAGATGAGAGAACTTGAATAGAGAACATGACACTCCGGTTGAATGGATAAGCAAAGGAAAGAACATGGTCTTTGACAAAAATGGGATGATGGGTCGAAGAGAGCAACATTACAATGCCTCCGGAAGAAATGAAAGAATTGAATGGAATGAATGGAGAAAAACAAGATCTTGAAAGACCACGCTTACAGGAAATGATAGAACGGAGTTGTTGGAAATAAACAACAAAAGATATGGTTTCCAATGGTCCTAAGGAAAACCTCCCCAAATTATAAGGTGAAGGCCAGCCACTAACGAAAACAATAGATTGGATTGATATGAACAAGGAGACGAGAAACTTATTTCACCGGGAGGATAAATGAAGAACTTGGGTCATTTATGAGCACCATAAATAGCAACAATCCTTAGGGAAAGCTTTAGGTGAAATATAACCCAAGATAACTCCAATGAAGAGATTGATGGGTTGCAAAGGATCTCATGAACGAATTGAAAATGATGGGTTTAAAATATCTCATTCTTAACAACTTGCGAATCATGAAACACGAAGGGAAATTGTCAGGAATGACATAACACCACCTCAAAAGATAAGGTTGAAAGAATTGTACTTTGGAATGCAAGATGAAGAATGCTTGAACTCCTCAAAACAAAACATGTGTTGAGCACCATGTTTATTTTAGAGTATAGCTTGGTGGATCATAACTTCAAGAGAAATCTTGAAGAACAATTGAAGAATGAAAAGAATCATTGACAAACCACCATGTAGAGCCTCCGTGGAAAACTCCGGTTATAACATGATGATAGAAAGAAAGAGAAGTTGAAAACACAAGGTGAAGCATTGCGATAACTTAGATGGAGCTTCGTGATGAGATATGCATAAACCTGGAACCCCGGAAAAGAAAAGATGAAGCATCTCTAATCGAGAAATGTGACATGATAAACAACTCTGGAAAGAAGAAACTAGATCACTTGGATGAAACAATAATAAGAATTAGTTATACGTATCCTTCATCAATTTAAAGTGATGACAAGCAGTGGATTTGGCATACTACTTATTGTCGTAGAAAGGATTAATATAGATATGGCGCAAACTTGAGAAGGTCTTGATGGATCCACCGGTGGGGTTTGAAAAGCACGGATGCATTGATATGATAAGCAAGGAAGAGAACTCTTGAACAAACCACCGTAAGAATTGAAAATGGAAGTAGCATGGGCACAATTCACCGGGAAGAATTGGAGAACAAACGAAGATACTTTAGGGGATTTAGATACAAGTGAACGAAGAGATCACGAGCTAATTAGAGAATACTTGAATGATGCACCGGTAAGATTTGGAGAACAAGAGCTGAAAGCTGGAATGAATAATTCTGAGATGATTGGCCACGGAGAATCAAACTGAAAAGACTCTTGAATTGCTCTGGATGGGTGAAAAGAATTCTCACAATTGAAAACAATTATGAGAGGATGGCATAAAGTTAGAACCATGAATATTCACGAGGATGGACCAAGATTTTAGGAGAAAACTCTTGCTCGGTCTCCAAAATCTGAGAATGACGACGAGAAACACCACCATGAATTGTTGAGACACACTGGAATAATGAAGAATATAAAGGTTGAATCAACAACGAAAAGAATTTGATAGATCTTGGAGAAAGACATATGACGGCTGATAATTCATTCTTACGTCAACTTTGAAAGAATATGAGAGTAACTCCGAGAAAAATAGAAGAGTCAGGTAAGATCCTGGGAAAAGACCTGTGGGTTAGGGCCCACTCAAGAGAAACACCGTTGGAATGATTTAAAAGAGAGATTGCACTGGTTGAATTAAATGGCTTGAATGAGATAACAATCTTGAAAGAGCTTGAAAGAATGCAGAGCGGAAACACGAATCTTCGAGATATCTTCAGCACTCAAGAACAATTGATTGGTCCTTGAAGAAAAAGGGTGGGAGGGAGGGAAAAGCAAAGGCAACTTGGGACGGATGAAACAAACACCGTTGAGAAGACTTATAATTGATCTTGTGGATGGGGAGAATGATGGGATCATCTCGAAGAGAAGCGCACCGGTTTGAAATAGAATTGGGATGACAATCTCGACAAATAAGAAGGATTAGTATTCACATAGGAATATGAGAACACCGCTTAGGAAGAGACATGGAATCAACATTTGACTTCGAAGCAACTCGAATACCACAACACAAAACAAAACAAAGGATTGTCTTGCAGAATAAGCCGAAACAAACATATGATAGACCCCAAATCGTATTATGTGTGTGTTGGAAAGATATTCTAGGAGCTACATGAATTCCCACCTATAAAACTCC
Source organism: Triticum aestivum (assembly GCF_018294505.1). Taxonomy (NCBI): domain Eukaryota; kingdom Viridiplantae; phylum Streptophyta; class Magnoliopsida; order Poales; family Poaceae; genus Triticum; species Triticum aestivum. The sequence continues at coordinate 305,781,212 of NC_057812.1, forward strand.
TGAAACTTTCTGGTTATGCAATCCAGTGTTCGGGATACAGGGGAAGCATAATATCTCACCCAAACTAACAATCCCTACATCCTGCTGTATCCATCCTTCAACACATAACCAAGAAATCTTCGGGAATCGTGTACCTCAACCTTCAAAAAGTAGCCATTATATGAGTTATGGCAATACTCCCGAATATTGCCCCAGTATTGGGTGGCGTCGAGGTTATGTCACCAACAACCGCATAAAAGAGATTTTCGATGTCGGCGAACTCAGGTATTCTAGAACTGCAATGATAAAATTGTGACAACAACACCTCGGAGCTCAACTCCGCGGGACACTGCCACAACCCCTAAATGTTAGGAGGCACCAAGAACAATGTTCTCGTCACAAAACTATCGAAACGATTCCAAGATACCCGCGTGATCCTAAATTTGTTTTCATGAAATTTGAGAAAAGGAAAGTCAAAACTTGTACGTCAGGAGGCCTCACCAGAGCGACGAAGGGACTGAGGAGTAAAAACAATCCTACTCTCCGATATATATAATCCTAAGACTCAAAACATTTTTGTTCTAGACTCAACAACGTCAGCGATTCAATCAAGTAGGGGGCTCCTAAGTCGGGGATGGCTCTGATACCAACTTGTAACACCCACGATGCGGCTATATCTCCCACGTGTCGAGACATGACTTAGAGGCATAACCGCATGGTGGTTTTGACGCAAGAGGGGTAATCTTCACACAATCCCATGTACTGAATAAGATAGGGATAAAGAGTTGGCTTACAATCGCCACTTCACACAAATAACAAGTTAAACATACATCATCCAGAATACAATTAAGGTCCGACTACGGAAGCAAAATAAAAGAAGACAACCCCAAATGCTAAATCCCCGATCGTCCCAATTTGGCTCCACTACTGATCATCCGGAAAAGACACATTACAACGACCAAGATCTTCATCGAGCTACCACTTGAGCTCGGTTGCACCACCTGCACTGGTATCATTGGCACCTGCAACTGTTGGGAAGTATCCATGAGTCACGAGGAATCGGCAATCTCACACCCACGAGATCATGACTATTTAAGCATATGGCTAGGATGTGGTAATGAGGTGGAGCTGCAGCAAGCGCTAAGCAAATATGGAGGCTAACATACGCAAATAAGAGCAAGAAGAGAAGCAATGCAATGGTCAAGAAGCTAGAAGTGATCAAGAAGTGATCCTGAAACTACTTATGTTCAAACATAACCCAAGACCATGTTCACTTCCCGGACTCCGACGAAAAGAGACCATCACGGCTACACACACGGTTGATTCATTTTAATAAAGTTAAGTGTCAAGTTCTCTACAACCGGACATTAACAAATTCCCATCTGCCACATAATCGCGGGCACGGCTTTAGAAAGTTTATACCCTGCAGGGGTGTCCCAACTTAGCCCATCACAAGCTCTCACGATCAACGAAGGATATTCCTTCTCCCGGAACAACCCGATCAGACTCGGAATCCCGGTTACAAGACATTTCGACAATGGTAAAACAAGACCAGCAAGACCGCCCGAATGTACCGACAAATCCCGATAGGAGCTGCAAATATCTTGTTCTCAGGGCACACCGGATGGGCCATACATCGGGTTGGCATATACCCTGGTTGCCCAGGGGGTGCGAGACATCGCCTAGTTCGGACCAACACTTAGAGAAGCACTAGCCCGGGGGTTAAAAATAAAGATGACCCTCGGGAGCACGACTCCCAAGGGAAAAGTATAGGTGGTGGTGGTGAGGCAAATGGTAAAACCAAGGTTGGGCCTTGCTGGAGGAGTTTTATTCAAAGCGAAGTTTCAAGGGGGCCCCATAACCCCAACCGTGTTAGGAACACAAAATCAAGGAACATAACACCGGTATGACAGAAACTAGGGCGGCAAGAGTGGAACAAAACACACCAGGCATAAGGCCGAGCCTTCCACCCTTTACCAAGCATATAGATGCATTAGTTAAAATAAGAGATATAGTGATATCCCAACATATCCATGTTCCAACATGGAACAAACTTCAACTTCACCTGCAACTAGCAACTCTATAAGGGGGGCTGAGCAAAATCGGTAACATAGCCAAACAACGGTTTGCTAGGAAGGTGGGTTAGAAGCTTGACATGGCAATATGGGAAGCATGATATCACAAGTGATAGGTAGCGTGACATAGCGATAGAATGAACAACTAGCAAGCAAAAATAGAAGTGATATCGAGGCTATGGTTATCTTCCTTAGATCCCGCAAGGAAGAAGAACAAGTCCATGAAGAAGACAAACAGACGTAGTCGAACGAATCCTCGCAACTCCGAAACGAAACCAAAGCTAACAAGAGAAGCAATCCGGAAAGAAGCAAGCAACATAGTAAACAACCATCACATAAACATGGCATGATGCACAATCAAGTATGATGCATGTTCAGTTTAAAGAGGCATGGCATGGCAAAGTGCAACAAACAGTACTACAAATTAAGTGGAGCTCAATATGCAACGAGTTGCATATTGACGAAACACCACATTCAATTATTTAGTTCTCTCTCGTTTATGTACCCAAGAATATTAAATGTTATTAAACATGGCAACGGGTGAAGCATATGAAAATACCTATCTATGCAAGTTTATATGAGGCCAGAAATAACAAACAACAATTCCGCAAAATCCCCGTATGCATATTTTTTAAAGTTGTTACTGTTCTGCCCTATACACAATTTTAGAGTTGTTAAACATGCAACATAGTGTCACCATGTTAAACTAGGCATTTTCTACCCCATTTACATATAAAGTTTATTAAATTTGGAGTTACGGTTATTAAGTTATGAAATAAATCATTTTAACATGGCATAAGAGCAAATTTAAACAAACAACATTTTTAACATTTTTAACATGCATGAAAGCACCATATTATGAAACTAGACGAAATTCTAAGCATTTTTCATATTTAAAGTTTTTACATAAGATGGATGGCTTGTGAGTTGTGATATGCATGAAGCTTAGGGGGTTTTCTATAAAGAGTAATTCTCCGGATTATGAAGAAATTCACAGATCTAAAAAAACGTCATCGGGCCGAATCTGAGGCAAAACGGGCCAGCAGCAGCGGGCGCAACATAGCTAAAAGAAGTCCGACTGGGGCATAGCGAAGGAGTGCTCACCTCGGGCCAAACGGGCCAGAAGTGGAACAGGTTGAGCGTGACTGGGCCAGATCTGGAGGTGCTAGGCCTCGCAGGCAGGTCGAAGGGAGAGGCAGGGCATGGTCAACACACTCAGGAGTGCTAACCCCATTGATGGAGGCGCGCAGCTTCAGGGGGCTCCGACTCCAGTGGGGCTTGGAACAGCGGCGGACGGGGGGAGGGACCAGATCTAGGGCGGTGGTTGCACGGATCCGGTGGGGATGGGCCGGCAACGGTCATCTCCGGCAGCGGACGACATCCATGGCCATTCCGAGAGAGAGAGATGAGGTTTGGTCCCGAGAGAGGGAGGAGATGGGGAGGAGAGGTAGTTGACGGGAGGCGCGACCTAGAGGAGGCAGTCGTCGGCGACGAGGTCCAGTGGCCAGAGGCGGGCGACGCGGGGAGGCTCCGGCAGGCGAGGCAAGGAGGAGCCGGGCGGCACAGGAGCTCGAGCTACTCGTGATCGGGAGCTGCGGGGCGAGCACTCAGGCGTGCGATGGCAGTCGGGCCTGGATGGGCTTCCAGGGCCCAAACTGGGCTTCAGCGGTCCGCGCGGGGAGGTAGGAGGTGGAGGCACGCTGGGAGGTGACGTGGAGGCAGGGGATTGGTCGAGGCGCGGTCAGGTGGCGCCGCCAGCGAGTGGCGGCGCGCCAAGTGGCGGATCTAAGGTGGAAGCGCATGGAAATTGAGGGGGAGGCGGCTAGAGGTAGGTGGAGGGGTCCAGGTTGCTCAAACTGGCAGGAGGGGGTCTATATATAGGGAAGGTTAGGGTTTGAATGGGTTAGCAGGGGTTTTCGGACTCTCCGATCTCGATTGGATGGCACCGGACGCGAGGAGGGGTAGGTTGGGCCTTTTGGGCTGTGAAGAGGAGGTTGGGCTGAGATGAGAGGGAAGGAGTGCAACCCGGCAACTGTTTCCGGAGACCGAAAACGCCCGACGGTTGACCGACTATATTGCCACTATAGCTATCCGTTGGAGCATCAAATGAACTCCGAATGCGATGAAACTTGGCGGGAGGCATACTGACAACATAACAACACTGCATGCCAACTTTCAACCCCTTCTGAGAACATTTTCTGGCCACTTATAAAATACTATTTCGGGCATGCGGCGGGCGCGCGCAAGTGTGTCTGGGCTTAGGACGGACAACAGAACAAACTGGGAGACCCGGACGAATGCAAGTTTTGAAAACATGCAGATGTAATGCGGATGATGACAAGGAAAAATGCAACACGCAAGCAAATGACATGGCAAAGAGAGCGAATAACTAGAAGACACCTGGCGCATCGGACTCGGGGCGTTACAAGTGCTACCTCTTGAACACTTCGTTGGATTTCCCTGAAGAGGAAGGGATGATGCAGCAAAGTAACGTAAGTATTTCCCTCAGTTTTTGAGAACCAAGGTATCAATCCAGTAGGAGGTTGCGTGCGCGTCCCCTAGTACCTGCACAAAGCAAATAACTCCTCGCAACCAACGCGATAAGGGGTTGTCAATCCCTTCACGGTCACTTACGAGAGGTAGATCTGATAGATATGATAACATAATTTTTTTGGTATTTTTATGATAAAGATGCAAAGTAAAATAAAGTGAAGTAAAAAAGCAAAGGAAATAACTAAGTATTGGAAGATTAATATGATGAAGATCGACTCGGGGGCCATAGGTTTCATTAGTGGCTTCTCTCAACAGCATAAGTATTCTACGGTGGGTGTACAAATTACTCTTGAGCAATTGACAGAATTGAGCATAGTTATGAGAATATCTAGGTATGATCATTTATATAGGCATCACGTCCGAGACAAGTAGACCCTACCTGTATCTACTACTATTACTCCACTCATCGACCGCTATCCAGCATGCATCTAGAGTATTAAGTTAATGAAAACAGAGTAACGCCTTAAGCAAGATGGCATGATGTAGAGGGATAAATTCAAGCAATATGATAAAAAAAACCATCTTGTTATCCACGATGGCAACAATACAATACGTGCCTTGCTGCCCCTACTGTCACTGGGAAAGGACACCGCAAGATTGAACCCAAAGCTAAGCACTTCTCCCATTGCAAGAAAGATCAATCTAGTAGGCCAAACAAACTGATAATTCGAAGAGATTTGCAAAGATAACCAATAATACATAAAAGAATTCACAGAAGATTCCATAATCCATCAAATCTTTACCCAAAACTTGAAAACTTCACAACACAAAACTTAAAGTAGAAAATCTCATGAGCTCCGTTAGCGAAAGAAAACAAAAGACCACTTCAAGGTACTGTCATGAACTCATTCTTTATATATATTGGTGTTAAACCTACTTTATTCCAACTTTTCTATGGTTTATAAACTATTTTACTAGCCATAGATTCATCAAAATAAGCAAACAACACACGAAAAACAGAATCTGTCAAAAATAGAACAATCTGTAGTAATCTGTAGCTAGCGCAAGATCTGGAACCCAAAAATTCTAAAATAAATTCCTGGACGTGAGGAATTTATCTATTAATCATCTGCACAAAAATTAACTAAATAGCACTTTCCAAATAAAAATGGTAGCAGTTCTCGTGAGCGTTAAAGTTTTTGTTTTTTACAGCAAGATATCAAGACTTTCCCCATGTCTTCGCAATGGTTCTACTTGGCACAAACACTAATTAAACAGAAAAAACACAACCAAAACAGAGGCTAGATAAATTATTGATTGAATAACAGCAAGGAAAAATATTGGGTTGTGTCCCAACAAGCGCTTTTCTTTAAAGCCTTTTTAGCTAGGCATTGATTATTTTAATGATGCTCACATGAAAGACAAGAATTGAAGCACAAAGAGAGCATAATAAAATATGTGAAAAACACATCTAAGTCTAACATACTTCCTATGCATAGGCATCTTATAGGCAAACAAATTATCATGGCAAGCAAAAACTATCATATGCATGGAAGTGGAAGGAAACAATAGTAATTTCAACATAACGAGAGGTAATTTAGTAACATGAAAATTTCTACCACCATATTTTCCTCTCTCGTAATAATTACATGTAGGATCATAAGAAAATTCAACAAAATAGCTATCACATAAAATATTTTCAACACGATCCACATGCATGCAAAGTTGACACTCTTCCAAAATAGTGGGATTAACATTAACTAAAGTCATGACCTCTTCAAACCCACCTTTATCAAAAACTTCATAAGATTGAACATTATCCAAATATGTGGGATCTAAAGTTGACACTCTTCCAAACCCACTTTCAGTATTATTGCAAACACTATTATCAATCTCATATTCATCGTGGGGAGTAAATAAATTTTCAAGATCAAAAGGAGAATCACCCCAATCATGATCATTGCAACAAGTAGAGGACATAGCAAAACTAGCATCCCCAAGCTTAGGGTTTTCCATATTATAAGCACAATTGACATTAATAAAATTTATAATATCATCATTGCAACCATGCTTTTTATTCAAAGATCCATCGCAAATCACTCCATAAGGTACTTCATTACAATTTTCAGATTCACGAATTTCAAGCAAAACTTCATAAAGATAATCTAGTGCACAAAACTCACTAGCAATTGGTTCATCATAATTGGATCTCTTAAAAATATTAGCAAGCGGATGAGGATCCATAGATATTAGGTTCTCTGTTTAGTAATAAATAAGCAACTATTCCAACCAAACGAGCAAACGAGCCAAGTAAGACATAAAAGCAAACAAAAAGACAAACAGAAGAAGGGCGAATAAAACGGCAAAGTATTCTAGTGGCTTCTCTCAAGAGCATAAGTATTCTATGGTGGGTGAACAAATTACTGTTGCGCAATTGACAGAATTGAGCATAGCTATGAGAATATCTAGGTATGATCATGTATATAGGCATCACGTTCAAGACAAGTAGACCGACTCCTTCTTGCATCTACTACTGAGGGAGTCCTGGATTAGGGGGTCTCCAGACAGCCGGACTATATCCTTTGGTCGGACGGTTGGACTATGAAGATACAAGATTGAAGACTTCGTCCCATGTCCGGATGGGACTGTCCTTGGTGTGGAAGGCAAGCTAGGCAATACGGATATATAGATCTCCTCCCTTGTAACCGACTATGTGTAACCCTAGCCCCCTCCGGTGTCTATATAAACCAGAGGGGTTAGTCCGTAGGACAACATACAATCATACCATAGGCTGGCTTCTAGGGTTAGCCTCTACGATCTCGTGGTAGATCAACTCTTGTAATACTCATATCATCAAGAACAATCAAGCAGGAAGTAGGGTATTACCTCCATCAAGAGGGCCCGAACCTGGGTAAACATCTTGTCCCCCGCCTCCTGTTACCATCCGCCTTAGACGCACAATTCGGGACCCCCTACCCAAGATCCGCCGGTTTTGACACTGACATTGGTGCTTTCATTGAGAGTTCGACTGTACTGTCACCGTAAGGCTCGATGGCTCCTTTGATCATCGGTAACGATGCGGTCCAGGGTGAGGTTTTCCTCCATGGACAGATCTTTGTATTCAGCGGCTTCGCACTGCGGGCCAATTCGCTTGGCCATCTAGAGCAGATCGAGAGCTGTACCCCTGGCCATCAGGTTAGGTTCGAAAAACTTAAACTACACTTCCAACATCCGCGGAGACTTGATCTTCGACGGATTCGAGCCTAGGTCACGTGCGCCGCACAGTCACGACGAGCATGACGTAACTCTGTCGTTGGACAATATTCGGGAAATCACATCTGCAACTACTCCGGCCGTCAACCCGGAGCAAATCGCGCCATCTGAGAGCGGAGGGATAGACCCCGCCATGGAGGCCGCACTCTCAGTGGCGATAGAGCCGGATACTGACTTCACCCCCTACGAGAGCCGTGTTGCCGAACCACTGGATTCACCTCCGGCCACGGACTCCGAGCCGCTTACATCCGTGCCCATCGAATCCAACTGGGCGCCGATCATGGAGTTCACCTCCGCGGATATCTTTTAGCACTCACCCATCGGCGATGTGCTAAATTCATTAAGGTCTCTCTCCCTGTCAGGAGAGCCTTGGCCGAACTATGTCCGACTAGAATGGGATGCGGACGACGAAGAAATTCGCTGCCCACCCACCACCCACATAGCAGCCACTGTCGATGATTTAACCGACAAGCTCGACTTCGACTCCGAAGACATCGACGGTATGGATGACGATGCAGGAGATGAGCAGGAACCACCGCCCATAGGGCGCTGGACCGCTACCTCATCATACGGCATATACATGGTGGACACCCCTAAAGAAGGCAATGGCGACGAGACAGCGGAGGATGACCCCTCGAAGAAGCAACCCAAGCGCCGACGTCAGTGGCGCCGCTCTAAATCCCGCCACAGCAAAAATAGTGATACCGCCGCAAGAGATAATAACACTCCAGATAGTGCCGAAGACAATGACAATCCCCTCCAGCATGATGTAGAGCCGAAGGATGAATAAGCTAGCCCTCCGGAGCAGGCAGCAGATGGAGAACCGGAGAAGGACAATTACATGCCTCCCTCCGAAGACGAGGCGAGCCTCGGTGACGAATAATTTATCATGCCTGAGGACCCCGTCGAGCAGGAGCGCTTCAAGCACCGACTTATGGCCATAGCAAATAGCCTGAAGAAAAAAGCAACAACAGCTTCAAGCTGATCAAGACTTGCTAGCAAACAGATGGACCAAAGTCCTTGTGGCCGAGGAATACGAACTCGAGCGCCCCTCCAAGAGTTACCCAAAACGCAGGTTGCTACCTCACCTCGAGGAGGCAGCATTGAAACCTCATTCACCAGTGTACGATGCGGCTGACCGGCCACTGCATGGCCGAGCAAGAGAGGCTTTTCAGCCTGAAGTTCAGCCTGCACCCTGATACGTCTTCAACGTATCTATAATTTTTGATTGCTCCTTGCTATATTATCTATTGTTTTAGACATTATTGGGCTTTATTTTCCACTTTTATATTACATTTGGGACTAACCTATTAACCGGAGGCCCAGCCCAGAATTGGTGTTTTTTGCCTGTTTTAGGGTTTCGAAGAAAAGGAATATCAAACGGAGTCCAAACAGAATGAAACCTTCGGAAACATGATTCTCTCATCAGATAAGATCCAAGAGACTTGGACCCTCCGTCAAGAAATCCACGAGGGTAGGGGGCGCCCCCCCCTAGGGCACGCCCCCCTGCCTCGTGGGCCCCTCAAAGCTACACCGACGTACTTCTTCCTCCTATATATATCCACGTACCCCCAAACGATCGGGGAAGGAGCCAAAAACCTAATTCCACCGCCGCAACTTTCTGTATCCACGAGATCCCATCTTGGGGCCTGTTCCAGAGCTCTGCCGAAGGGGGCATCGATCGCGGAGGGCTTCTACATCATCATCCAAGCCCCTCCGATGAAGTGTGAGTAGTTTACTTCAGACCTACGGGTCCATAGCTAGTACCTAGATGGCTTCTTCTCTCTTTTGGATCTCAATACAATGTTCCCCCTCTATTGTGGCGATCTATTCGATGTAATCTTCTTTTTGTGGTGTGTTTGTTGAGACCGATGAATTGTGGGTTTATGATCCAGTCTATCTATGAATAATATTTGAATCTTCTCTGAATTATTTTATGTATGATTGGTTATCTTTGCAAGTCTCTTCGAATTATCGGTTTGGTTTGGCCTACTAGATTGGTTGTTCTTGCCATGGGAGAAGTGCTTAGCTTTGGGTTCAATCTTGCGGTGTCCTTTCCCAGTGACAGAAGGGGCATCAAGGCACGTATTGTATTGTTGCCATTGAGGATAAAAAGATGGGGTAATTATCATATTGCATGAAATTATCTCTCTACATCATATCATCTTACTTAAGGCGTTACTCTATTTTTAACTTAATACTCTAGATGCATGCTGGATAGCGGTCGATGAGTGGAGTAATAGTAGTAGATGCAGAATCGTTTCGGTCTACTTGTCTCGGACGTGATGCCTATATACATGATCATTCCTAGATATTCTCATAACTATGCTCAATTCTGTCAATTGCTCAACAGTAATTTGTTCACCTACCGTAGAATACTTATGCTCTTGAGAGAAGCCACTAGTGAAACCTATGGCCCCCAGGTCTCTTTCTCATCATATCAATCTCCATCACTTTATTATTGCTTTTCTTTTACTTTGCTTTTACTTTATTTACTTTGCATCTTTATACCAAAAATACCAAAAATATTATTTATCATCTCTATCAGATCTCACTTTCGTAAGTGACCGTGAAGGGATTGACAACCCCTAAGCGCGTTGGTTGCGTTGAGCTATTGTTTTTGTGTAGGTACGAGGGACTCGAGCGTAGCCTCCTACTGGATTGATACCTTGGTTCTCAAAAACTGAGGGAAATACTTACGCTACTTTGCTGCATCATCCCTTCCTCTTCGGGGAAATCCAACACAGTGCTCAAGAGGTAGCAAGAAGAATTTCTGGCGCCGTTGCCGGGGAGTCCGCGCAAAAGTCAGCATACCAAGTACCCATCACAATCCCTATCTCCCGCATTACATTATTTGCCATTTGACTCTCGTTTTCCTCTCCCACACTTCACCCTTGCCATTTTATTCGCCCTCTCTCTCTCCTTCCTCCATCTCTTTCTTCGTTTGCCTTTTTGCCCGTTTGCTTTTTGTTTGCTTGTGTGTTAGTTTCCTTGTTTGTCGCGATGGCTCAAGATAATTCTAAATTGTGTGACTTCACCAATACCAATAATAATCATTTCCTTAGCACTCCGATTGCTCCTCTTACCGATGCTGAATCTTGTGAAATTAATACTGCTTTGTTGAATCTTGTCATGAAAGATCCGTTCTCCAGCCTTCCTAGTGAAGATGCCGGTACCCATCTTAATAGCTTCGTTGATTTCTGTTACATGCAAAAGAAGAAAGTTGTCCATAATGATATTGTTAAATTGAAGCTATTTCCTTTTTCGCTTAGAAATTGTGCTAAAGCTTGGTTTTCGTCTTTCCCTAAAAATAGTATTGATTCATAGAACAAGTGCAAAGAAAGAACCGCTAGGATGCGTGCTAAGAAAGACACCTTTATAAAAGCGTGTTCTTCTAGTTCTTATGAAAATAATGATGAAGATCTAAAAGTTATTGATGTGTCCCCTATTAAATGTTTGTTTTGAAATATGAATCTTGATAATGATGGGACTGAATATGATCCACCTTTACCTAGAAGGCGTTCTAAGAATTCGGAATTTGTTGATCTTGATGCTAAATTTGATAAAAGTGGGATTGAAGAAATTAAAACCCTAGATGTTGCTAAACCCACTATTATGGATTCCAAGGAATTTAACTATGAAAATTGCTCTTTTATTGATTGTATTTCCTTGTTGCAATCCGTGCTAAAATCTCCTCACGCTTATAGTCAAAATAAAGCATTTACTAAACATATCATTGATGCCTTGATGCAATCTTATGAAGAAAAACTTGAATAGAAACTTTCTATCCCTAGAAAACTTTATGATGAGTGGGAACCAACTATTAAGATTAAAATTAAAAATTATGAGTTTTATGCTTTGTGTGATTTGGGTGCTAGTGTCTCTACTATTCCCAAAACTTAATGTGATTTACTAGATTTCCGCGATTTTGATGATTGCTCTCTAAACTTGCATATTGCCGATTCCACTATTAAGAAACCTATGGGAAGAATTAATGATGGTCTTATTGTTGCAAATAGGAATTATGTGCCCGTATATTTTATCGTTCTTGATATAGATTGCAATCCTTCTTGCCCTATTATTCTTGGTAGACCTTTCCTTAGAACGGTTGGTGCAAATATTGATATGAAGGAAGGGAATATTAGATTTAAATTTCCATTAAAAAGGTCATGGAACACTTTCCTAGAAAGAAAATAAAATTACCATATGAATCTATCATGAGAGCCACTTATGGATATCCTACCAAAGATGGCAATACATAGATCTATTCTTGCTTGTTATGCCAACTAGGGGCGTTAAACGATAGCGCTTGTTGGGAGGCAACCCAATTTTATTTTTATTCCTTTATTTTTGATCCTGTTTAGTAATAAATAAATTATTTAGCCTCTGTTTTGGTTGTTTTTTTGTGTTTAATTAGTGTTTGTGCCAAGTAGAACCGTTGGGAAGACTTGGGGAAAGTCTTGTCGAACTTGCTGTAAAAAACAGAAACTTTAGCACTCACGAGAACTACTGTCATTTTCATTTGGAAAGTGCTATTTAGTTAATTCTTATTGAAGATGATTAATAGATAAATTCCTCGAGTCCATAAATTTATTTTAGAATTTTTGGGGTTCCAGATCTTGCGCTAGCTATAGATTACTACAGACTGTTCTGTTTTTGACAGATTCTGTTTTTCGTGTGTTGTTTGCTTATTTTGATGAATCTATGGCTAGTAAAATAGTTTATAATCCATAGAGAAGTTGGAATACAGTAGGTATAACACCAATATAAATAAATAATGAGTTAATTACAGTAGCTTGAAGTGGTCTTTTTTTTCTTTCGCTAACGGAGCTCACGAGATTTTCTAGTTTAAGTTTTGTGTTGTGAAGTTTTCAAGTTTTGGGTAAAGATTTGATGGATTATGGAAAAAGAAGTGGAAAGAACCTAAGCTTGGGCATGCCCATGGCACCCCCAAGATAATCTAAGGACACCTAAAAGCCAAAGCTTGGGGATGCCCCGGAAGGCATCCCCTCTTTCGTCTACTTCTATCGGTAACTTTACTTGGAGCTATATTTTTATTCACTACATGATATGTGTTTTGCTTGGAGCGTCTTTTATGATTTGAGTCTTTGCTTGTTAGTTTACCACAATCATCCTTGCTGTACACACCTTTTGAGAGAGTCATACATTATTTGGAATTTGATAGAATACTCTATGTGCTTCACTTATATCTTTTGAGCTTTATAGTTTTGCTCTAGTACTTCACTTGTATCTTTTAGAGCACGGTGGTGGATTTGTTTTATAGAAACTATTGATATCTCATGCTTCACTTAGATTATTTTGAGAGTCTTATTAGCATGGTAATTTGCTTAAAATCCTAATATGCTTGGTATGCAAGATTAATAATAAAACTTTCATATGAGTGTGTTGAATACTAAGAAAAGTTTGATGCTTGATGATTGTTTTGAGATATGGAGGTAATAATATCAAAGTCATGCTTGTTGAGTAGTTGTGAAATTGAGAAATACTTGTGTTGAGGTTTGCATGTCCCGTAGCATGCACGTATGGTAAACGTTATGCAACAAATTTGAAACATGAGGTGTTATTTGATTGTCTTCCTTATAAGTGGCAGTCGGGGACGAGCGATGGTCTTTTCCTACCAATCTATCCCCCTAGGAGCATGCGCGTAGTATCGAGGTTTTTGATGAGTTCTAGATTTTTGCAATAAGTATGTGAGTTCTTTATGACTAATGTTGAGTCCATGGATTATACGCACTCTCACCCTTCCATCCTTGCTAGCCTCTTCGGTACCGTGCATTGCCCTTTCTAACATTGAGAGTTGGCGCAAACGTCGCCGGTGCATCCAAACCCCGTGATATGATACGCTCTTTCACACATAAACCTCCTTATATCTTCCTCAAAACAGCCACCATTCCTACCTATTATGGCATTTCCATAGCCATTCCGAGATATGTTGCCATGCAACTTTCCATCATTCCGTTCATCATGACACATTCATCATTGTCATATTGCTTAGCATGATCATGTAGTTGACATAGTATTTGTGGCAAAGCCACCATTCATAATTCTTTCATACATGTCACTCTTGGTTCATTGCATATCCCGGTACACCGCCGGAGGCATTCACATAGAGTCATCTTTGTTCTAGTATCGAGTTGTAATCATTGAGTTGTAAATAAATAGAAGTGTGATGATCATCATTATTAGAGCATTGTACCAAGTGAGAAATAAATAAAAAAGGCCATAAAAAAGAGAAGGCCCAAAAAAAGAGAGAAAGGCCATAAAAAAGAGAAGGCCCAAAAAAATGAGAGAAAAAGAGAGAAGGGACAATGTTACTATCCTTTTACCACACTTGTGCCCCAAAGTAGCACCATGATCTTCATAGTAGAGAGTCTCTCATGTTATCACTTTCATATACTAGTGGGAATTTTTCATTATAGAACTTGGCTTGTATATTCCAACAATGGGCCTCCTCAAGTGCCATAGGTCTTTGTGAGAAAGCAAGTTGGATGCACACCCACTAGTTTCATTTGTTGAGCTTTCATACATTTATAGCTCTAGTGCATCTATTGCATGGCAATCCCTACTCCTTGCATTAACATCAATCGCTGGGCTCTCCATAGCCCATTGATTAGCCTCGTTGATGTGACACTTTCTCCTTTTTTGTCTTCTCCACATAACCCCCCTCGTTATATTCTATTCCACCCATAGTGTTATGTCCATGGCTCGCGCTCATATATTGCGTGAAAGTTTATAGGTTTGAAATTACTAAAGTATGAAACAATTGCTTGGCTTGTCATCGGGGTTGTGCATGATGATATCATTCTTGTGTGACAAAAATGAAACATGACTAAACTATATGATTTTGTAGGGTTGAACTTTCTTTGGTCATGTTATTTTGAGAAGACATAATTGCTTAGTTAGTACGCTTGAAGTATTATCATTTTTATGTCAATATGAACTTTTGTCATGAATCTTTCGGATCTGAATATTCATACCACAATTAAGAAGAATTACATTAAATTATGCCAAGTAGCACTCCGCATCAAAAATTCTATTTTTATCACTTACCTACTCAAGGACGAGCAGGAATTAAGCTTGGGGATGCTTGATACGTCTCCAACGTATCTATAATTTTTGATTGCTCCATGCTATATTATCTACTGTTTTAGACATTATAGGGATTTATTTCCACTTTTATATTATTTTTGGGACTAACCTATTAACCGGAGGCGCAACCCAGAATTGGTGTTTTTGCCTGTTTTAGGGTTTCGAAGAAAAGGAATATCAAACGGATTCCAAACGGAATGAAACCTTCGGAAACATGATTCTCTCATCAGATAAGATCCAGGAGACTTGGACCCTCCGTCAAGAAAGCCACGAGGTGGTCACGAGGGTAGGGGGCGCGCCCCCCTTGGGTGCGCCCCCCTGCCTCGTGGGCCCCTCGAAGCTCCACCTACGTACTTCTTCCTCCTATATATATCCACGTACCCCCAAAACGATTGGGGATGGAGCCAAAAACCTAATTCCACCGCCGCAACTTTCTGTATCCACGAGATCCCATCTTGGGGCCTGTTCCGGAGCTCCACCGGAGGGATCATCAATCACGGAGGGCTTCTACATCATCATCCAAGCCCCTCCGATGAAGTGTGAGTAGTTTACTTCAGACCTACGGGTCCATAGCTAGTAGCTAGATGGCTTCTTCTCTCTTTTTGGATCTCAATACAATGTTCTCCCCCTCTCTTGTCGAGATCTATTCGGTGTAATCTTCTTTTTGCGGTGTGTTTGTTGAGACCAATGAATTGTGGGTTTATGATCCAATCTATCAATGAATAATATTTGAATCTTCTCTGAATTCTTTTATGTATGATTGGTTATCTTTGCAAGTCTCTTCGAATTATCAGTTTGGTTTGGCCTACTAGATTGGTTGTTCTTGCCATGGGAGAAGTGCTTAGCTTTGGGTTCAATCTTGTGGTGTCCTTTCCCAGTGACAGAAGGGGCAGCAAGGCACGTATTGTATTGTTGCCATCGAGGATAACAAGATGGGGTTTTTATCATACTGCATGAAATTATCTCTCTACATCATGTCATCTTGCTTAAGGCGTTACTCTATTTTTAACTTAATACTCGATGAGTGGAGTAATAGTAGTAGATGCAGCATTGTTTCGGTCTACTTGTCTCGGACGTGATGCCTATATACATGATCATACCTAGATATTCTCAGAACTATGCTCAATTCTGTCAATTGCCCAATAGTAATTTGTTCACCCACCATAGAATACTTATGCTCTTGAGAGAAGCCACTAGTGAAACATATGGCCCCCGGGTCTCTTTCTCATCATATCAATCTCCATCACTTTATTATTGCTTTGCTTTTATTTTATTTACTTTGCATCTTTATACCAAAAATACCAAAAATATTATTTATCATCTCTATCAGATCTCACTTTCTAAGTGACCGTGAAGGGATTGACAACCCCTAAGCGCGGTTGTTGCGTTGAGCTATTGTTTTTGTGTAGGTACGAGGGACTCGAGCGTAGCCTCCTACTGGATTGATACCTTGGTTCTCAAAAACAGAGGGAAATACTTACGCTACTTTGCTGCATCATCCCTTCCTCTTCGGGGAAATCCAACGCAGTGCTCAAGAGGTAGCACACCCCCGCCGCCACTCAATCAAAAATACCAAGGCTCGGGGCAACACACGGGACCTGCAAGACGTATTGGGCAGTAAGGCAAAACTTGCAAGGTCAATATACGGGTCACGGGCACGGGCGCCAACACAGGATGATGATTGTCGCGCCAGATACACCAAAAGCAAATCCGGCTGGGCCAAATACAGCAGACAACACTCATATGAACTGCGTCGTGATATGGCCCGTCACAGAGGTGTCGCACACCCCCTATGCTTCACTGATGAAGTTATGGATCATGAATTCCCGAAGGGTTTCGAACCCGTAAATATAGAATAATATGATGGTACAACATATCCCGTTGTAGGGATTGAGGATTTCCTCCTTCACATCCACATGGCTCGTGGTGATGATCTACATGCCATCAAGTACCTCCCACTAAAACTCAAAGGACCAGCTCGGCATTCACTGAATAGCTTGCCAGCAGACTCCGTCGACAGTTGGGAGGATTTGGAAGACGCATTCCTCGACAACTTCCAGGGCACTTATGTGCGACCACCGGATGTTGATGACTTGAGCCATATAACTCAGCAGCTAGGGGAATCGGCCAGACAATTCTGGACTCGGTTCCTGACTAAGAAAAAACAAATTGTCGACTGTTCGGACGTAGAGGCCCTCGCGGCATTCAAGCACAACATCCGTGACGAGTGGCTTGCCCGCCACCTTGGCCAGGAGAAGCCGAAGTCTATGGGAACCCTCACAACACTCATGACCCGCTTTTGTGCGGGCGAGGATAGCTGGCTGGCTCGCAGCAATAACACATCGAGGAATCCGGGAACTTCAGATACCAAAGATGCCAACGGTAGACAACGTTGTAACATACCAAAGCGACACAATAACCGTGATAACAGCGAGGATACGGCAGTTAATGCCGGATTCAGAGGCTCTAGATCCAATCAGCAAAAAAAGCCATTTAAAAGAAGTACTCCAGTGTAATGCCCACGATGCGGCTATATCTCCCATGTGTCGAAGCACTACTTAGAGGCATAACCGCATTGTAAGCAATGTCGCAAGTGGGGTAGTCTTCACACAACCCATGTAATGAATAAGGGAAAAAGGTACATAGTTGGCTTACACTCACCACGTCACACAATAGCATAAATATCATTACATTCATCCAGATACAAGCAAGGTCCGACTATGGAACCAAAATAAAGACAACCCCAAATGCAACAAAGTCCCCGATCGCCCCAACTGGGCACCACTACTGATCATATGGAAAGGAAACGTAGTATCGTCCTGAGTCCTCATCGAACTCCCACTTGAGCTCAGTAGAATCTGCTGGAGCGGTATCATCGGTCCCTACATCTGGTTTTGGAAGTAATCTGTGAGTCACGGGGACTCAGCAATCTCACACCCTCGCGATCAAGACTATTTAAGCTTATAGGAAGAGTAAAAGGTGTGAGGTGGAGCTGCAGCAAGCACTAGCATATATGGTGGCTAACATACGCAAATGAGAGTGAGAAGGGAAGGCAAAGGCATGATCGATGAACTATGATCAAGAAGTGATCCTAGAACAACCTACGTTTAAGCATAACACGAGACCGTGTTCTCTTCCCGGACTCCGCCGAAAAGAGACAATCACGGCCACACACTCTGTTGATTCATTTTAATTAAGTTATGTTTAAGGTTTTCTACAACCGGACATTAACAAATTCCCATCTGCCCATAACTGCGGGGCACGACTTTCGAAATTCAAATCCCTGCAGGGGAGTCCCAACTTAGACCATCACAAGCTCTCACGGTCAACGAAGGATATTCCTTCTCCCATGACAATCCGATCAGACATGGAATCCCGGTTACAAGACATCTCGACAATGGTAAAACTAAACCAGCAAAGCCACCCGAATGTGCCGGCAAATCCCGATAGGAGCTGCACATATCTCGTTCTCAGGGCACATCGGATTGTCCAAGGTTCCGATAGGCTAGCCCAGAGTTGCCCCTGGTGGCCACCGGCAGCTGACAGGTTGGACCAACACTCAGAGGAGCACTGGCTCGGGGGTTTAATTAAAGATGACCCTTGAGTCCAGGGAACCCAAGGGAAAAAGAGGCTAGGTGGCAAATGGTAAAACCAATGTTGGGCATTGCCGGAGGAGTTTTATTCAAGGCGAACTGTCAAGGGGTTCCCATTATAACCCAACCGTGTAAGGAATGCAAAATCAAGGAACATAACACCGGCATGCCGGAAACTAGGGCGACAAGAGTGGAACAAAACACCAGGCATAAGGCCGAGCCTTCCACCCTTTACCAAGTATATAGGTGCATTAAAGTAGACAATATATAATAATGATATCCCAACAATAAACATGTTCCAACAAGGAACAAACTCCAATCTTCACCTGCAACTAGCAACGCTATAAGAGGAGCTGAGCAAAGCGGTAACATAGCCAAACAACGGTTTGCTAGGACAAGGTGGGTTAGAGGTTTGACATGGCAATATGGGAGGCATGATAAGAAAGTGGTAGGTATCGTAGCATAGTCATAGCAATAGAGCGAGCAACTAGCAAGCAAAGATAGAAGTGATTTCGAGGGTATGGTCATCTTGCCTGCAAAGTTCTCCGAGTAGACGTTAGCTTGTTCCTCGTAAGCGTACTCAACGGGCTCCTCGATCACGTATTCGTCTCCCAGCTCTACCCAAAGCAAGAACACAAGCAAAGGGAGACACAATCAACCACGTGCAATGCACAAGCAACATGATGCAATACATGGCATGATATGCGGGATGTGATATGCGATGCATATGTATGTTTCGGAAAGGAAAGATTGAACTTGGCCCCAACTTGGAAAACCAAGAGTGCCACTGCAAAGGTGAGTTGATTTCGGTCGAAATCGATATCAAGATCACCAGAATCGGATGCACGGTTTACAAATGACAAGCAAAACAAATATGGCACCGTTCTGCGATTAACAGCACGAGGCCATTTAAATGCATCAAGAACAACAAGCTAATGAACTCTAACATAGCAACAAAATACATGGCAGGGATCCACTCAAGATGCTTGACAAAAGATGAACACTGAGCTACGGCTAATTCACTCAATAGCAGGTTCAAACAAGCATGGCAAAAGTGCAAAAGATATCAGGTTACAGACTTAGTGAAATTAACATGTCAGGAATTTAACATCAGGAAGCAATGTTTAGAGCACGATATCAACATGCTACAGGAACATATCATGGCAAAGCAAAGCATGGCATGAAGCTACTCAAAGCATACAACAAAAGTCCCTTACTGACTATAAGCCAAAAGGGGTAAGAAAAATACAATGGCAACCATGTGAACATAGCAATTATCGTTAACAGATTCAGACTTAGCAGAAAACTGGAACATGGCAAAACAGATATTAAGTAGGCATGTTTACGAGCTCGATGCACTCACCACAAGGCATTGCATGACAAAATAAGCATACACCCAGCAAGTAGACATGGCATAGAAGCTAAACATGGCAAGAACACACTCATAGCATGCATGGATCAACTACAACAAACCTCGGAAAAAATGCTTAACAGGTAAACATTCTGCCAGGAACATTTTGTAGCAAAAGTAGAGCTCGATTGAGTCAAGCTAGCGTGCTCCATAATTACAAACAAAGACATAGATGGATAGAGCACAACAATATCTACAAAACATCCTTACTGATCATGCTCAAAAGAGGCATGGGTCACTCGGTAGCAACATGAATACATGGCACAAAAATATAATCAGGGCAAAGACGTAGAAGATTTCTAAGTCCCTGAAATCAGCAGCATTACGAGAGCTACTTTGCATGCTTGTGCTAGTCACCACAGAGATCCCAGAAATACATGGCATACGCCCCTCTAAAGATGGCATGGCATACTTCAAAACTCATGTAGGGCTCAAGTTCATAGGAGGCACACCTCAATCATGGCAAAAATGACAAAAGCCTAATTACTGATAAGAATCTGAAACTATTATAAACTAGCACTCATGCAACAGCATTTAGGGAATCAAGATGAGCTCAAATCAACATGATGCAATGAGATGAAATGAAATACTCGTCGAGACGAACAAATTGATATGCTACACGCCCAAAATGGAGCTACAGATGATGAGATATGATGCTATGAAGAATGCCAAAAGTTATAGAAATTAGGGCAAAAGTCAACCCTAGTTGTTTCCAGATCTGGATCGGGTTACTGTAGCGGCGCGGAAAATGAGGATTGCCGGCCGGAGTTCGTCGGAGATGCACCGGAGTCGAGGGAGAGGGGCGGCCGGACGGCGAGGTGGCCGCGGTGGGGCGGCGAGGTGGCGGTGCGACCGGGCAGCGGAGGAGGTCGGCGAGGACGGGGCGGCGGAGACCGGGCGAGGTGGCGGTGCGGCGAGCAGTTGCGGCGGCAGCGCGCGGCTCTGGCGTGAGCTCGCGTGCAGCGGGGGCAGCCAGGGGGCAGGCGCACCGCACCGGACGGGAGGGCCGCAGATGGGCTTCAGCGGGCCCGCGTGGTCAGCGGCGATGTGGGCACCGGCTCGGGACATGTGGCGAGCGCTGGTTCGTCCGGCGGAACGGGGCGGACGTGTCCGGCTGGCCGGGTTTTGTCCGGCGGCGCGAGGAGAGGGAGGGGTCTAGGTTTTGATCCGAGATTTGGAATGGGAGGACCTTTTTATAGGTAGGAGGAGCTAGGAGGCTCCAATTAGAGCACGGTTTTCGGCCACACGATCGTGATCAAGCGCTCTAGATGATGGAGGGGGTTTTGCTGGGTTTTGGGCCACTTTCGAGGGGTGTTGGGCTGCAGCACACCCGAGGCCTTTTCGGTCCCTCGGTTAACCGTTGGAGTATCAAACGAAGTCCAAATTGCACGAAACTTGACAGGCGGTCTACAGGTAGTAAACCAAGGCCGCTTGGAAAGTCTCGGTCCAATCCGAAAACGTTTAACACCCGCACACGAAAAGAGGTAGAAAGGGACACTGGAGGACATAGGAGCGCCAGAATGCAAAACGGACAACGGAGAAAATGCTCGGATGCATGAGACGAACACGTATGCAAATGTGGTGCACAGGATGACATGATATGAGATGCATGAAAAATACAAAACAACACGAAGAAAAAAAAACCGACAACTTAGTGCCGGAAATGGCAAGAGTTGGAATACAAATATGGCAAGTTACATACGGGGTGTTACATCCGGCTCCGTCCAGCTTGGATCGCATACTAGATCGCTCGTTTCAAATCCACGGCACCCCCGATAAGCCAGCCAATCACACCAACAGAGAATGATGGGTGTTCAAGCAGGCCAACAAGTTAAATGCCGAAAACAAGGACAAGGGGCTGCATAGTGATGACGAGGAGGAGCCCCGGCCGCCGAACACGGGAGGACAGAAGTGGTTCCCCCCACAAGTGAAGACGGTGAACATGATATACGCAACCCACATTCCCAAGAGGGAGCGGAAGCATGCACTATGGGACGTCTATGTGATGGATCCTGTCGCCCCAAAGTTCAACCCATGGTCTGCTTGCACGATCACCTTTGATCGCAGGGACCACCCCAATAGTATCCGTCATTGCGGATCCGCCACACTGGTCCTAGACCCCATCATCGACGGATTTCACCTCACTCGAGTCCTTATGGACGACGGCACCAGCCTGAACCTGCTCTATCAGGATACAGTGCAAAAAATGGGCATCAATCCCTTGAGGATCAAACCCACCAAAACCACCTTTAAGGGCGTCATCCCAGGTGTAGAGGCCCATTGCACGGGCTCAATCACACTGGAAGTGGTCTTCGGATCACCGGACAACTTCCGAAGCGAGGAGTTAATCTTCGACATCGTCCCGTTCCGCAGTGGCTATCATGCACTGCTCGGACGAACTGCATTTGCAAAATTCAATGCAGTACCGCATTACGCATACCTCAAGCTCAAGATGTCAGGACCTCGGGGGGTCATAACAGTGAATGGAAACACAGAACGCTCGCTCCGCACGGAAGAGCACACTGCGGCCCTCGCAACAGAAGCAGAAAGCAGCCTTTCAAGGCAAACCACTAATTCGGCGATACAGCCCCCGAACACCTTCAAGCGTGTCCGGAGTAAACTGCAACAGGATCGCCTGGCATGTTCAGAGCTCGCCTAGAAATTCGGACCCCGTCCCAGTCCCAGTCAAGAGACAGAATCCGTGTCGCGCGTACATAATTACCCACTGAAAATACCATGGACATTGGGCGGGGCACGGTCAGGGCACGTCATGCAATGTGGCTTAACCGCCCTTGGGGCTGTATATCTTTATCCTTTCTTTTCTCTTTCAGGGCCTAACTCTCTAGAAGCCCTTTCCGGCAGTATGATTGCCAAACACATTACAGGAAGGAACAACCAAGGCGGCAAGAAGCTAAGATGTACACGGGAACCCCAGGTGGTCTCTAATAATAATACCCATTTTCTACTATCCATACGCAGCTTGCCCTTGGATAGGACATTTTGAATAGTCCTACTTTCTTCTTATTGCACTACCTGTACCAGTATGCTTTGACGTATTATTTAAATAACAATGCATATCATTAGTCTATTATTGCATTATTCATTATTTTTTCCTTTATGTCCATTTACGATAATCCGCACCCGTAAATACGGGTACGGTCAGTACGCCAGGGGCACTACCTATACCAGTACGGCGTGAGAAGTCCGAACACTTTCGACAGTGCGACATCCCGAACATATAGCATTATATGCATCAGCTCCGAATCATGTCTTGGGTCAATAGTTGGGTTTGCCCGGCTCCCATGCTTTGGTACCTTACGTTCCGCTATATTGGCTAAGGTAGCGGCGGGAGAACTATTGTGATTGTATCCCGGTTCTTCCGGACGAGCACCTCAGTAGAGAAAGCCGAAAACTGACTGTCATGATAAGGCGAGAGATTGGTCGCTGTTCGAGAGGTCTCAAGTCCTTAAAGACTTTTTCCGCTTCGGGCGAGGAGTCGGCCTTGTCCGGCTTAGGCGTGTATAGCGCCCCAAATCCGGCCTTCCGAATACCAGGGGCTTCGCCAAAATTTAAAATTGTAGAATTATATGGCTAAGTGAGAGTCATAAAGCATTATAGTCCGATTGCCTGGTTCGTTGCGCTGAACACCTCCCTTGAAGGACCCAAAATTGGGGTAAAGAGTGCTCAGGTTTATCCCGAACACACCAATACTAGTTACATGGGGGCAGAAGCCGACGACTGGGCAACTCTCAGATTTTGTGAACGGCTGCACAGAAGGTAATATTTTAAATTCAAAAAGCGTTGCGTAGCACAGATGAACTTGTTTCACATTACAAGATCACATGAGCATGTTCATTCAAAAATTACATCCCTGGCACATTCATCCGCCACAAGGCGGGAACCCTTCAGGACACTCTCATAATACATCTCGGGGCAGCGATGCTCCTTGCCCTCCGGCGGCCCCTCCGTCACCAGCTTCACGGCGTCCAGCTTCGCCCAGTGCACCTTCGCCCGGGCAAAAGCCCTACGCGCACCCTCGATGCAGGCGGACCGCTTTATGATTTCAAGCCATGGGCAGGCGTCGACGAGCCGCCTCACCAGAATGAAGTAGCTGCCGGACAGGGGCTCGCCAGGCCACATCCCGACTATAAGGCCCCTCATGGCTTGTTTGACCGCCTTGTGAAGCTCGACCAACTGCTTCAGCTGGTCGCTCAAGGGCACGGGGTGTTCGGTCCTAGTATACTGAGACCAGAACAACTTCTCCGTCGAGCTCCCCTCCTCAGCTCGGTAAAACTCCGCAGCATCCAGTACACTACGGGGAAGATCTACAAACGCTCCTCGAGAGCTCCGAACTCAGGTAAGAAAAAGGAAAGTTTCCTTCACATGCTTGCCTTGCATAATGAATGCCTTACCCGCGACTATCTTCTTCACCGCATCAATCTCCTGGAGGGCCTTGTGGGCTTCAGCCTTGGTGCTCCGGGGGCTTTCGAGCGCCTTCTCAAGCTCGGACTCTCGCGTCTTAGAGTCAAGCTCCAAGGACTCGTGTTTCTTGGCGAGAGCCACGAGCTCTTGCTGCACCTCGCCCACTCGGGCTTCTTGTTTCTCCTGCTCAATGCGCTCCTTGGATGCTTTGTCTTCGGCCTCGGACAACGCCTTCTTCAGGGTCACCACTTCGGTCGTGGCCCCTGGAAAATTCATGATGATCCTATTAGTTTACACCCGAACTACTTTTATTTTATATAGACAAGGTATTGCTTACCTTTGCTCTCCTCGAGCTGCCTCTTGGTGAGGCCAAGCTCGTTCTTGGACCGCTCCAGGTCCTGCTTCAGCGCAGAGACCTCCGTAGTACGTGCGCCAGCAGCCAGCAGTGAAGCCTGTACATACACATAGATATATTCTGATTAGACTCCTGAGTCATCATTTGATCTTCTATTCAGCCTTTCTACTCGAACGCTCAACAGAGCATCAGGGGCTACTATCTATGCGGCAATATTTTTTATATTTTGATTGCTTACCTCAAAGCCTGTTAGGAGGCTGGCGCAATCTTCAGTCAGTCCGTTTTTGGCGGACTAGACTTTCTCGATCACCGCACTCATGATAGTACGGTGCTCTTCGTCGATGGAAGCGCCGCGAAGCGCTTCCAACAAGTTGTCTGGTGCCTCTGGATAGACAGAGGACACCGGTACGGATGGCTTTCCCCCCTTAACAGGGGGTCGCCCGCCGGAGTCCGGAACCACCAAAGATTCCGGTGCAGTGTTCGGCTGGGGGCCGAACCTGGAGCCCATGGGAGTCCCGCTCCCTTTGCGCCTAGGGTCCGGAAGGTCGCCTTGAGGCGCCCCCAGGACTGCCTCCCCTTGGCCCCGTTCCTGTTGAGACAACACCTCGACATTGTCCGCAGGTCAAGGGGTGGAGGCGGTTGGAAGAGAACCATTGTTCATATCCGACGAGTCCAACGAACCGCTCGACGAAGATACATCCAGATGAGCACGGGACGGACTGCATAATCATGTTCGGCATGAGGAGAAGCAGTGTAGTAAAACATACCATGAACTATGGTGTCCGGATACTTACGACTTCGCCAGGGGCTTGACCCTGGGTAGCCACTCGTCACCGCTGTAGGCGGCCGTCATGGAGCAGTCCGGAGGGAGGGTCCTGCCCTTCTTGGACCCTTCGGCCTCCCCGGTTGGGTTGGCCTTCCTTTTCTTGTCTCCCCCGGCTTGGGGGGATAACTTTCCTCTTCCTCCTCGTTTTCGTGGGAGGAGGGTGCGTCGGAGTTATCGGACGATGAGTCCGATACAACCTTGCGCCGGAGACCCTTTCGGGTCCCCGCGGCCTTGTTCTTGGCCTTCTTCACTGGCACCTCGTAAGGTGCCGGAACCAGCATCCCCGTCGGGAGAGCATCTGTAGTATCTTCCGGCAGGGGGCGGGGCAATTGATCTGCTCCACTGTCTTCACCCAGTCCTATTAAAGGCATGGAAGGCTTAGATCCCGCACATGATTAAACTGGGGCAAATGGATACCCTCTGAAATATAAAAACTTACTGGATTGGCGCGACAGTTTGCGCTTAGTCCGCGGTCCTCGGTGAGGGAAGGAGGTACCTCGGCGCCCTTGAACATCACCCTCCAGACGTCCTCGTGTGTCGTATCATAGAGCTCTCGCAGCGTCTGGTGCTTGGCTGGGTCTAACTCCAACAAGTTGAATACCCGTTGTTGACACGGGAGAATCCGGCGGAAGAGCATGACCTGGACCATGTTGACGAGCTTGATTTTATTGCTCATCATGTTCCTGATGCAGGTATGGAGTCCGGTCAGCTCTACCGAGGAACCCCAGAACAGGCCCTTCTCTTTCCAGGAGGTGAGCCGTGTGGGGATTCTGGACCGTAATTCGAGGGCCGCCACCCAGTTGGTGTCGCGCGGTTCGGTGATGTAGAACCACCCCGATTGCCACCCCTTTATGGTCTCCACATAGGAGCCTTCAAGCCAGGTGACGTTAGGCATCTTGCCAACCATGGTGCCTCCGCACTCTGCTTGCTGGCCGACCACCACCTTTGGTTTGACATTGAAGGTCTTCAGCCACAGGCCGAAATGGGGCTTGATGCGGAGGAAGGCCTCGCACACGATGATAAACGCCAAGATGTAGAGGATGAAATTGGGGGCCAGATCATGAAAATCCAGCCCGTAGTAGAACATGAACCCGCAGACAAACGGGTGGAGAGGAAATCCCAGTCCATGGACGAAGTGGATAAGAAAAACTACCCTCTCATGGGGTTCGGTGGTAGGGATGATCTGCCCTGCATCTGGCAGCCGGTGCGCGATATCCGTGGCTAGATATCCGGCTTCCTGTAACTTTGTGATGTTCTCCTCCGTGACGGAGGAGACCATCCACTTGCCTCCCACCCCGGACATGCTTGGAGTGGTTTGAGAAGAAAGACGCGAGCTTCGGCGGTGGAGCTCGAGTGTGCGAGAGTGAGTAAGCAAGGAGGAAGAAGGCGTGGGTGAAAAGAGTGAATCCTAGGCCCTTTATAAGGGCGGAAGAGGCGATGCGCCTGCCCACTTGCCTGGCAAAATCGCTTATTCCCCAAGCGCTGTAATTGATGGCGTGGTTGGGTTACCCACGTCTATATTGATGAGAATACCGTAATAAGGGGAACACGATCTCTGCTTTGACAAGACGTGTCAATAAAGCCGCCTCGCGATATGTGTGGTGCTGGTTGAGAAAAAACGGTTCGGATAATGATCGGGCCATGCCGTGATGTCATGCTGTCAAAACGTGTCAGCTGATTAGATTTGTGGAAATATTATTCTCTCTACGGTGGTATGTGGAACCTGTTTTGCAGAACCGGACACTATCCATGGGTCCAAAATCTTCTATGGAGTATTCGGAGGAGGAACCCACCTTGCAATGCCAAAGACAATGTTGCGCGCCGGACTCGTCGTGATTGAAGCCTAGTTCAGGGTCTACTGAGGGAGTCCTGGATTAGGGGGTCTCCGGACAGTCGAACTATATCCTTTGGCTGGACTGTTGGATTATGATGATACAAGATTGAATACTTTGTCCCGTGTCCGGATGGGACTCTCCTTGGAGTGGAAGCCAAGCTAGGCAATACAAATATATAGATCTCCTCCCTTGTAACCGACTCTGTGTAACCCTAGCCCCCTCCGGTGTCTATATAAACTGGAGGGGTTAGTCCGTAGGACAGCATACAATCATACCATAGGCTAGCTTCTAGGGTTAGCCTCTACGATCTCGTGGTAGATCAAATCTTGTAGTACTCATATCATCAAGAACAATCAAGCAGGAAGTAGGGTATTACCTCCATCAAGAGGGCCCAAACCTGGGTAAACATCTTGTCCCCCGCCTCCTGTTACCATCCGCCTTAGACGCACAGTTCGGGACCACCTACCCGAGATCCACCGGTTTTGACACTGACAACTACTATTACTCCACTCATCGACCGCTATCCAGCATGCATCTAGACTATTAAGTTAATGAAAACAGAGTAACGCCTTAAGCAAGATGACATGATGTAGAGGGATAAATTCATGCAATATGATAAAAACCCCATCTTGTTATCCTTGATGACAACAATACAATACGTGCCTTGCTGCCCCTACTGTCACTAGGAAAGGACACTGCAAGATTGAACCCAAAGCTAAGCACTTCTCCCATTGCAAGAAAGTTCAATCTAGTCGGCCAAACCAAACTGATAATTCGAAGCGACTTGCAAAGATAACCAATCAGACATAAAATAATCCAGAGAAGATTCAAATATTGTTCATAGATAGACTTGATCATAAACCCACAATTCATCGGTCTCAACAAACACACCGCAAAAAGAAGATTACGTCGAATAGTTCTCCACAAGAGAGGGGGAGAACATTGTATTGAGATCCAAAAAAGAGAGAAGAAGCCATCTAGCTAATAACTATGGACCCGAAGGTCTAAGGTAAACTACTCACACTTCATCGGAGAGGCTATGGTGTTGATGTAGAAGCCCTCCGTGATGGATACCCCCTCCGGCGGAGCTCCGGAACAGACCCCAAGATGGGATCTCATGGATACAGGAAGTTACGGCGGTGGAATTAGGGTTTTGGCTCTGTATCTGATCGTTTGGGGGTACGTAGGTATATATATGAGCGAGGAGTACGTCGGTGGAGCAACAGGGCGCTCACGAGGGTGGAGGGCACGCCTGGGGGAGGGGGGGTAGGCGCGCCTCCCTACCTCGTGGCCTCCTCCTTTGTTTCTTGACGTAGGGTCCAAGTCTCCTGGATCACGTTCGATGAGAAAATCACGTTCCCGAAGGTTTCATTCTGTTTGGACTCCGTTTGATATTCCTTTTCTTCGAAACCCTAAAATAGGCAAAAAACAGCAATTCTGGGCTGGGCCTCTGGTTAATTGGTTAGTCCCAAAAATAATATAAAAGTGGAAAATAAAGCCCAATAATGTCCAAAATATTATATAATATAGCATGGAGCAATCAAAAATTATAGATACGCTGGAGACGTATCAACAAGGCAGACGCTTTCTTCTTCGCCACCGCAGCCTTCACCGCCTTCCTAGCCGCTGTGGCCCTCATGTGGCACAAGGACGCCTCCTGGGTTTGTTGCGGTTGCGCGGCGCTACCGGGCCGGACCGGCTCACCAGAGCTGGCCCGACACAAGATACGCCCTCTTCCCGTGACCGAGGGGTCGACAGCCTCGACCTCCTCCTCGGACCACTCATCGACCACATCTTCAATGAGAGGGGCCCCGATGCCGGTGCTACTGGCCTCCCTAGCGGATTCCGCCCATTGGGCAAGCTTCCTCTCCTCCGCGGCCGCCGTGGCCTCGTCCTCCATGCCGCCAGCGCTGCCGGCCTCCTTGGCAAGCTCCGCCTCCGCCGCCCTGGCAGCGATATAGTCCAGCTCCGCTTGTGTGGTGTCCTGGATGAGTAGCGGCTCATCGCGGATGTACTTGTCCGACAATTTGTTGAAGAACTTCTGCACCTGATCCGCCTCCGGCTCGGCCCAATTCGGGTCAAGGCCGTGCGCATTGAAGTCCGACATCATGGCGATAATGTCGGTTTGGCGAGAGTTGTTGCTCAGCGGGACCAGCCCCACCGGCAACCCAAACAGGGGCCCCTTGGTGAACTTGCTGGCCTTCGTGGCCTTGCCGATCCTCTCGGCCCTGCCGTCGTGTTTCACATCGACCTGAAAAAGCCGCTGGCCGAAGTGGGCATGCCCCATCACCGTGAAGTTGTGGTTCAAGCCGGGGCGAAGCCTCATGATGTCAGCCGCATTCCAGAAAAGCCGGGCCGGCCTCCCCTTGTTGTGCAGTGGAGCGATTCGGAGGCAGATGAAATCCGCCCCAATCATCTCCAGGGTGAGCCCGGCAATGGTGAGCCGATGGATGCTGGTGGTGGCGACCTTGAGCTTCTCATCCTAGGCGTCGACATCGCCCCAGTCGTCTCTGCGAACCGGCGGCGCCTGGCGAACCTGGCAAAATTCTTGTGGGTCCTCCTCCTCAATCCAGCACCACTGGCTCCGCCACACCTCCCACCTCTCCTTCTGAGCGCCCTCTGGATATGTCCCCTTCTCCTGGGTCCTTGGGATCCAGGCGACACAACCGGAGATGGCGCCTCCCTTCTGGATCCGAGGATAGAAGTAGTGGCGGAAAAGAGCCGTGTTGGGATGCACTCCGGCGAAGCCCTCGTAGATATGGGCGAAAAGGGCCATGCATGCCACGGCATTTGGAGTCAAATCCAGAAGGAGGAAGCCATAGGTGTGCATGACATCATTGAAGAAATCAGAGAAAGGGGGGCAAAGGCCGCAGGAAAAGTAATCGACGAAGAACGGGTACCGATTCGGGCCGGCCTCGGCGAAATTAGCGAGCATGATGCGCGTGGCCGTATACCCCGTCGTCCCCCCCCCCCGACTTGCACCCCCACAGGGGCTTGAAGTTGTCCCGGAGATGGATCGCATCGATCGTCGAGGGAAATTAGGCGAGCTGCGTCCGCTACGCTGCCAACTCACTCTCCCCCCCCCCCCGGCGTCCTTGGCCACTCCCTTGCCTTTGCTGTTTTTGGGTGCCATGGAGGTTGCGAGAGGTGCAGGATGAAGGCCAGCGAACATGCCGCGGCGGTGAGCGAGAGAAAGAGTTTGAGAAGGAAGGAGGAGGGGACGGCGGTTCAGAGATTGGAGAAGGCACAGAGGGTAAATGAGCAACGTGCCTGTGGTTATTCCTTTTTACTGGGAAGGCGCGGGCCGCCTCTTTACCATTTACTGCGACATGACAGATGCGTGCAGGAGCCGCCCCATGCATGACCCCACGTCACGCATGACCCTCCACGTCACGTGTTCAACGCGGGTCATGGGGAAGTGCAGCAGACGGAAAAGTTATTGCAGTAAAAATCCGCCCCGCTTGCCCGCGCACCATTCTGGGCCTAGCCCAATAACGCGTTGCGCTTATGTATGGCCCATGCCCGGGTGAGGCAGTCCTGGACTAAGGGGTCCTCAGGCGTCCGGCCTGTTAGCCATGGGCGGGACTGATGAGCTGTGAAGATACGAAGACCGAAGATTGCACCAGTATCCGGAGGGGACTCTCCTTGGCGTGGAAGGCAAGCTTGGCAACCAAATATGTTGATTCCTTTCTTTGTAACCGACCTTGTGTAACCCTAGATCCTCCCGGGGTATATATAAACCGGAGGACTTAGTCCGGAGGGTGAAGAGATATATCTTCATTACCATAGCTAGACAAGTTAGACCTCTAGGGTTTAGTCATTATGATCTTGTGGTAGATCAACTCTTGTAATACTCATATTAATGAAGATCAATCAAGTAGGACGTAGGGTATTACCACCATAGAGAGGGCCCGAACCTGGGTAAACATCGTGTCCCCTGTCTCCTGTTACCATCGACCTTAGACACACAGTCCGGAACCCCCTACCCGAGATCCGCCGGTTTTGACACCGACACCGGGGGCTCCTATCGGTGCACAAAAGTAGGGGCTCTCCTTTGCACCCCTTTACTTGTGCACGGGCAGTCAGAGCCGCACCCGCGGCCACACTGAGCAAGGTAGAGGAGGGAAGCCGGAGTGCAAGACAACTGAAGCAACAACAAGACCAGAGGCAGAGAGAGCAAGAGGGCGAGGTTGGCTCCCCCAGCAAGACCCTTGCCGAGGCAGCCTCCGCAGCCCCGGCAAGGCTCTTGCCGGGGCAACTTGCCCAATGCCAGCAGAGCGCGCTGCCCTTGGGCCAAGGGGTTCCAACGCCATCAACCACATCAGAACCAAAGCTCGGGAGGCACCTCCATGGTGGCATGAAGATCTTTATGGAGATCATAAATACACAAGATCAGATGAGAACCAGAAGATGATGATCCTTGGCAAGATCCTTGCCAAGGAAATCCACGAGACCCCCGGCAAGATCCTTGCCGGGGACGACCGCGGTGCCACGGCAAGGCCCTTGCCAGGCCCATGGCAAGACCCTTGCCGAGGACATCTTAGGGGCCGCAGCCAGGCCCACGGCTGCCAAGACTCCACCGCCGCTTCCATGCAGCTGCTAGCTTAACTGACTGAGCAGGCATCTGCGTGGCAGCGTGTGGCCTCCACACCGACTGAGCAATCACCTGCATGGTGGCATGCAGATCTTCGTGAAGGCTCCGCCACCAGGCCAGCTTAGCAGCTAGCCAACGTGGAGCTACAACGCCTCGTCAGCTTGGACGCGCGTCGGAGCCAGGCGAGGCGGAGGCAGCTGGGACGAGCTTCCTTGCCGTCCCCGATAAAGCAAGAGGGGCACGTTGGCAGCACATTAAATGCGTTTGTCCGACGGTGCCAGAGGATAGACTCAGCCACTATACACCTTTCCACCTCTTGTGTGCCACTATGGCAACCCCTTTTGTCTATAAAAGGAGGCCCATGGCGTCCTGGAGAGGGATTCGGGTCTTTGGAACTAGACACACATCATAGCTAGTTCAAGAAATCAAGAACACTCAAATATACATCAAAGCAGGACTAGGTTATTACGCGTCTCCGTGGCCTGAACCTGGGTAAATGATCCTTGTGCTGACCGCCAAACCCGCTCTTTTCACAACCCCGCGCCCGCCAACTGTAGAAGAGATCCCAGTGATTCCATAGGTGTCGTTTCCACCGACATAGTGCGAAGACCTTCACTGTGCGTAGTTTCGGGGTCAAGCTTGTCGGAATCATTTTTTGAATGACAGACTAACAAACATCTTCAAAATTAGAAATAATGTTAATTTGTAGAAGGATAGGTAGAAGGCGGCTGTTGTACCTGAATGGGTGTGGATCCAATAACAAGTTCGGAGCATTTGTCAGATGATTAGCCCACCATTGTCAATTTCGGCGCAGAAATGACATTGATTCTTGTTGGACCTTCTTGATCAACTACAAGTAATCTCTCAAGTGTAGGTGTGTCCTGGATGACCATACCATGGTACACATCTTGTGATGTCTTCCTGCCGCACCAGCAACACACATAAATAGTCCGGAGAGTCATGGAGGTGATGTGGAAGGTACTCAACCCATTGATCGCATGAAGATGAAGGTACTCGAGTTTAGTACAACCACGGAGCAGGCGCTCCATGTCACCCTTTGAGAGGCAGACGGCGACGAGCTCGAGGTGCTACAGTCGTGGTAGAATAAGAGCGGGCACGTCATTAAGGGGCGGGAAATGGCAGTTCTTGAACTTGGTGACGCGCATTGTCGGCGCAAGGCGGAGTGCGGACGTTGGCAGCGACATCATATGCCCATCATCAAAAGTGAGTTCCTCAAGCTGATCTAGGGCGGGGGATCGGAACCAGTCATCAAGCTTGGCTCGGTCCTTGCCGTTGGAACGGAGCTTGCGCATTCTAAGGCCTTTGGTTGGGCCAAGGTGACTGCCGAGGATCTTGGAGAACGCATCCAAGCTTTTGCGATAGCCATGGCAGAGCTCGTGGGTGTGGATGAGGTCGAGAGGGCTGGAGTTCCATAGGGGGTGCCACCGCCGCGAAAGGAGGGTTGTATGCATCCCATATTTGATTAGGAGGAGGGAGATGATGACTCTCAACATATCATTAGGGAGGCTGCGGATTAATTCTAGGCCTCCTGGAGTCGCTTGCGGGTCTAGCTCGCCCGGCCTCCGCTTGTTGGCAACCCCGTTCTCCACCTCCGGAGTCTCCTTGTTAGCGGCTCTTTCTGATAGAAATGGGAGTACATGGAATATTTATTTAAAACAGGGCAATAGAAAAGTGTATTGTTAACTAGAAGTTATTAGGTAGGAATATAGTAGGAAAAGGGAATAACAATTGGTTGCTTAAATATTACACAACTCATTTGACATTGCGGGGTAAGTCAACATATGTAGATAGTTGAATAGAAAACTTACTTCGAACAAAGTCTGGACGGATGATTTTGTCGAGGAAGTTATCATATATCTCATGACTAGGCCCTTTTATGTGTAGTGCAATTTTAGTGTCAGCTTTTAGTACATAAAACTTTTCAATTTCATTCCAAAAGCGAGTGCCAAACTAGGTTTGTGTGCAGTATGACATCCGTGGAGCCTTGATGTATGTAAAGGGAAAATTGTGTACTACATAATCTTTTGCATAGCGAGGGATGTTCTGCAGAAAATGGTAGGATTGTTAAATAAAATATGGTAACATGCAAATATGGGCCCAAATTGAAAGATTTGTATAGCAGTTGAAATCGAAGGACAAGAATCTATAATTAAACACATAGGGTAAACATAATGTCATGGAAAAATGAGAGTAATCGAAAGAACAATACATCATTAATTTGCCTAATATAGAAAGAAGAGGGGAAAAATCCCCTTTGACGTATATGGTGAATGTAGCAATATTTAGAATATGTTCAAGAAAGTAGGCCATGCCAACCAATTTAGGGTGAGATTGAACATACCGCGCGCGTGCTCAAGTTATCTGGTATGGAGAGACGAAATCTCTAGTGGCGGTCAAAAAGTCCTGAAGTTTCGGCGCACGGTACATTCTATGAATGAAAGAAAACCCTCAAATAAGCTCGAATAAAAATGAATTCACGGCGATTTCCGCCGGGTGAATAAAGGAGGCAGATGAACTGGGATAAGAGATGAGATAATATCTCGTTAAACTAGTTACCTTGTCGTCCATGAGAAAGAACCCTTAGTACGACAGATTCCCCAACCGAGCGGAGCTCAGTCGTCCATGAGCAGCGTCGAGAAAGTCGATGGTGATAGGCGGCGGCAAGCGGAAGTGGCGAAATGCGGTGGGCTTTGCCGGCAGCCGGGCGGCGGCGGCAGGCATCGAGCTAAGTGTTTACTGCCGCAGTAGGCGGTGCCATGGCATAGACGCAGAGGAGCTTGTGCAGGTGTGAATGGGGAACGTATCGGAGGGGCCGAGGGGGTGGCGGGCGGGGTGAGGGTTTTTGTGATGTGGGGATGGTGAGGGTTTTTTTTCTTTTTTGAATTGGGTGGTAAGGGTTTTCTGTCCCACAAAGAATTTTGGGGGCGACGGTTTGCTAGAGCGAACCGTGTTTGATTGACACAGCAGGCAAAATGAAAGTCATTGCACATGGTTCCAATTTTGGGAACTGTGTGTGATTGACGTACTACCTCCGTCCTAGTTTATTGGTCCCCCATTGTAATTTTTACCAAAATTTGGTGAAATATTTAACATACTCAGAGATAGATAATAAGCATACACGTAGATAAGAATAGTTCAACCATAAGTAGTACATAGTTCAACAGTATTAAGCATACTCAAGCGTACATATATAGTTCCATCCATCCCACATCTCATCTCACAGGTCGGCACGATCCTGAAGCTTCTCCAGGTACTCGGTGTACGCGTCATGCGCCAACCTGCAAGAATACTTCTACTTGATGGAGCCAACGGCCGTCCTCTTGCATGCGCCAAAATACTTAAATATGCATCATGAAGCTTCTGGTTGCAAAATGGGCATCCATAGCCGCCGTTCCATGTCCTAATACGCCTGTTATGCATTCCCGCATAAAGCTCCCTCAGGATTTTCCTGTTGTACCTCCTCTGGATATCTTCATCCTCGTTGTCCACATCGTCAGACATCACCTATACAAATAGTAAAACAAATTTGGCATCAAACCAATGATTACATTCTGTGAAGTAGGATTAGGAATTTATGGCTATTTATTTATACATATCTAGAGATCATGGTTCGATTTTTAAGCGCAATCGTCTATGTACAGGCTAATCTTGAAGAAAATAATGGCACAAACATATGTAGGTCATTGAAAATCAATTGTCAAGCCCTGGCTAGGAATTATTAGCATGAACACTAACCCTAGTCGGATTACTAGCAGAAATCATTTGCACAGATGAAACAACTAATCACTTATCACCTGTACCATTCAAACAATCCATACACTACACGGATCTAACGAAACTTACTCAGATTTCATGGATTGGGAGAACATAACCATAGGATTTCTATTCCAGAAAGGGGAAGGCAGGAGTAACCAAAGAAACCCTATGATCTATTTGACACAAAAATGGGAATAGATGACTAACCAGCTGTCCGTTGTCGTCAGAGTCGTTGCCGGAGTGGTCGTCGGAGTCATCGCCGGAGTGGTCGTCAGAGTTGGTGTGGAACTCCGGCTCCGGCTGTGTAAGCTTGACGCCGTTGATGACGTCAAGGTGCAGCGATAACTCGCCGGCAGTGACGGCAACCTCTGTCTCCATGTCCACGCCGTGCTCCAGTGCTTTAGCATCCCAGGCGTCGCCACTCCCTCCGATGAGGCTCTTCGGTGGCATCCTCATACACTGATGGCTTTGAGGACTGAGAGCGGCGTCGAGGATGCAAGCGGGGAGAGAGGATTGTGTGTGCGTAGCGAGGATGGGGTGTGTGGCCTCTCGGGCGCACCATTAATATGGAGTAGTGGAGTTGTGGGAGAGAGGCGGGCGGCAGTCAAACCGATGGCTCGCCTCCCAGTGAGCCTGTGCACCGGACTGCTGGCATGCCTACCAAAGTTTCACACAGCTACTCGCACGCCTCCCGATGACGTTGCGCAGCGAGCATGCCTCCATCAATTCACACACCTGCAGGCATGCCTCCCCGTCTGCCTGCATGTTGGACGCGTCCCGTCAACTCACGCCTGCTCGCATGCCACACGGGTCGCGCAGCGGCACATATATTGTTTTTCTATTTGGATGATTAATGCTGCCGCTTTATTGCCTAACCGAAGCAAGGCACATATCCATTGTTGCTCTAACGCTCACGGTTCGAATAAATAATCCATTTGGGATATTGGTTCCCAATTATTAATAATCTCCCGTCTGTAATTAGATAAAGGTTACATCAAAAGTGGTCTCAAATTTGAAAAAAGAAGTACAATGCCACTTTGTATTCATGTCCATATGACAACACTATATGTTTCATGAACTTCAAATAAGTTTTGGATGTATTAGAATTTAAAAATCAAGATTCTCAATGTTTGAAATTTGTTGCATGGGGAGTAAACATGCACCCAATGAGACACATATGTTTTTGCAATCAATTTAGGTGCACTGCCACATGTGTATGTAGCTCAAATTTGATTTTTGCACCATAGAAAGTCAATCAATCAATGTACTAAAACGTCTTAATCATCTCTGTGATTTTTTTGAAATTAAAACGTCCCTCGTTTGGTAACATGTATGTTCACAGCAGGATAATTAATTTAACATGCATCGTACTTGCGGTAGATTCATGGTGTGTGTGTGGGTGTGTGCGTCTGGGGGTGGCAGGTGGCTCGCCGTACACTATGGGTTGTGAGCCACTGTGTGGGTTGGCCGTTTTGTTAGCCAGGTCGGTGCCACATCATAGTCATGAACTCGTTATTTATAACATTAGACAACCCTATCATACATAAATGTTTTGGCCACATGCTGTCGATATTTGTCCTACACGACACCCGATACTCGTGTGTGACGCTTTCTGCGGGCCCGCGAGGTCGTCGTCCATCACTTTGATGAACAGCCGGTAGTGAGGTTAATTTGACCAGCGAGGTAGAATCTTTGTTGTTTATGTTATGGTGGTATATAGTACGTGTCGAAGAGGTGGGAGGGGACTAGCATATATACTATACGTATGCGTCTGTGAACAAGTACACCTCACTCAGTGTCAGGACTTTTTGGTTTCCGAGGCACATGCCACATCAAAATTATGAAATTGGTTATTCAAACATCACACAACACCTTTTTGGGCCACATGCATATCCTATATAGGACACTCATGTGTGACGCTTCCATCTGTGGGCCCATGAGGCCATCGTCAATGCATCCATGCATCACTTTGACCTACATCGGGAGAGGTTAATTAATTTCACCATCGATGAGGATTCTTTTGGGTTACATATATTACGGCATGTAGTGGTTGCCTTCGAACGGTACACTCCCTCACATGGTTATCGGTGACAAGCCTATATATTCGTGGGCCCGCGTGAGCATCCATGATCACCTAACCAACAACAAGATATGTTACCATGGCGGATTCTTCATTTGGTTCGTGTTATCGTAGTATAGGTCATGGTGAGATTCATACCTAATTAAGTTTGAACGCATATACTATGTATGCATGCATGCATGAATCCACGTCGTTGGCTTGAAGTGTGGTGTAACATACATATGCACCATCAACCTAAGCCTCACTCAGTCTGGGGATTTCTAGTTTGATATCACGGTGCCACATCAAAGTTGTTCCATTGTTACGCAAAAACACACCTCTCCATACATATGTTTGGGCCACACGCATGGAGCGGTTGTCTTTGGGGACTAGCTACTTGCGTGATTATTGGCGAGCTAGCCCATCTCCGGGGTTGCATGGATGGCCATCACTTTGAGCAACAAGAGCGAGGTTGTACGACCAAGGTGGATTATTCTTTGTCCATTTTACGATCCATCTTGGTGAGATATATGCCTCTCTGGCCCGCTGACTGAAAGTGTGTGTGGGGGGGGGGGGGGCGGGGGGGTTGCTACTTCACACTTTTCTAGGTGAACCTCGGTTGGGGGGCATGCATTCATAGCATAGGATTCCCTTCATGGCGACACGAGGGGGTGGGGGGCTGCTAGCTACTCCACACTTTGCTAGGTGAACATCGGTTGGGGGGGAGGGGGCATGCATTCATAGCTTAGGATTCCCTTTGTGCCGACACGAGAGGGGGCTGCTAGCTACTTCGCACTTTGCTAGGTGAACCTCGGCCGGGGGGAGGGGGCATGCATTCATAGCTTAGGATTCCCTTCATGCTGACACGAGGGAGGGGTGGCTGCTAGCTACTTCACACTTTGCTAGGGTCAACCTCGGTTGGGGGGCATGCATTCATAGCTTAGGATTCCCTTCGTACCGACATGAGGGAGGGGGCTGCTAGCTACTTCACACTTTGCTAGGTGAACCTCGGTTGGGGGGCAGGCATTCATATCTTAGGAATCCCTTCCTGCCGACACGAGGGGGGCTGCTAGCTACTTCGCACTTTGCTAGGTGAACCTCGGTTGGGGGGGCATGCATTCGTAGCTTAGGATTCCCTTCATGCCGACACGAGGGGGAGGGGTGGGGGCAAGCAATACAGCGCGCTCTGCGAGAGAGGTGCCACATCGAAGTTGCATTTGGTATTTGAAAATCAAACCACCCTTTTGATACATAAATTTGGTCCACGTGCAAGTGTGTTCGTGTTATGACCCTCTCTCGCGTCATTTTTTGCCAATTTATGAACATTAGATAAGTCGGATAACACAACAGACACGGTTCACTCAAACTAACCGTGTGCCACGCGTGTGCACATGTCACGCACACATCCGTGAAGTACATTGGGCTGCACGAGGCTCCCCCTCTCAAAAATATATGCCCGCCTCGAGGGTTATTCTGTTTCATAACACATGGTTGTTATCTCCGGACCGTGTGCGATGTTTCTTGTTCCCAATCCCGCCTGCATCCCTAGAAAATATCTACCCGCCTCGAGGGTTTTTCTATTTCATAACACACAGTTGTTATCTCCGGACAGTGTGCGATGCACTATCATCAAAATTTTCAATAGCCCGGCATTTCAATCCCGCGTTTGACTCCCACATAGTAAAAATTTTAGTACCCGCGTCATTTCCTCAAACACCCCGCGCCCCCACTCCAGACACACACACACACAGACACCAAAACCTCCTCGGGCATGCGCGCGCACACACACACACCCCCTCCCTCGCTTGAAACCATAGTAAGGTCCCCGCCGCCGCTGCCGCCGCTGCCGCAAGGCCTCCATTGTCAACATATGCCGGTATGCCCGTGTAGCTTACCCACCGATCTCCGTACCCAGGCCGCCCTGAGTTTCTTAAATGACGCCTGCCAAACGCCCCTTCCCCACAGATCCCCATCCCCAACTCCAGAGCGTTGCAGCCTAAGCCCGGCTACGCATCCCGTGGAGCTCGAGGAACGACTGGCCCAAAAGAGGTGTATAGAGGTCTCTTCGCCTGACTTCGGTGAGGAAACTGACGACCATTACTGGAGGTAGGCACTCAAGCAACGGGCTATAGTACGTGGGCATGTCTCGTCCGTCGGGTACGACATCGAGGTCATCGGTAGCGACGGTATAAGGCGGGCTATGTCACAGGTTAAGTGGCCCACACTCAACCCCTCGGGTTCAACCGCTGTCCATCTCATCCATGGCCGCGTCGCTGATCTCCTCTCGCTCGCTGTCAACAATTTGCCATTCTACATTGCCATCGAGCCCCTTTTGTCATTTCTGAAGGTCACTTTCTGCGATGCTGGCTTGGGATCCACAGCTTCCAAGTTAGACCTCATCGACGACGACCACAAGGAGGGCACCCTCTCCGGCTCTTCCAAGGGGAAAGAGCCCATCTGCTCTTCCAAGGGGAAAGCGCCCATTTGCGACATTAGGGAGGGCACCCTACAGCTGTGCTCTTCCAAGGGGAAGGAGCCCATCTGCGACAACATGGAGCGCTTCCAGGGTCCATGCTCTTCCGACGGGAACGAGCCCATCTGTGACAAGTGAGGAAACCCATGATTTGTTTTGTCGTGCCTCTTCACAGGGGGAAACCCATGATTTGTTTTGTCGAGTCCCTTTTGTAGTGAAGTGAGAATATGTCTAGTTTTAGCTGCTATATCTAGTTGTTTGCAGTATGCCTTGTTTATTTCAGTTGTTCACAATGAGATGCTCTATATGTGCAATTATTTACTGTGTAGTACATTTCATCAATCCAATTTTAAATATACCGATAGGAATGCATATATTTGCTTGTGGTTAAGCCTGTTATAGCTAGCATATGCCTCTTTCAAAGTTTTTTATTATTCGGGTGTTTGTTGTTAGCATATGTCCAGTGTCAAATGCTATCTATGGTTGTTCGTAGTATGCCTTGTTTATTCGAGTTATTCAGAACGTGATGTTCTATATGTGGAAGTATGAAATGTTGTGCTTAACATGCTTCTCGATGTACTTACACAGGACAATTTTGGGAACGACTGTTGTTTTCCATTGAGGTTAGTTTCATCCCATGGCTTATATCTGCTCACTGTTTAGGATATTGGTAGCTGGTACCACATAGGCTGGCGGCTGATAAGGGACTAATCGGTGAATCAGACTTTTAACTGAATATGTCTGCAACCCATTTATCGTTAGGTTAACTAGGGTCATATGTAATATATCTGAGGCTACATAGCAACATGCACTGTACTTAATGTCTAAATATGCAATCCTAGGCTACATATCAACAAGGAAGAGTGTTACATTAATGTTCTAATGATGTCTAGATATACGTAGAAGAGCAGCAGCAACAACAACAACAACACAACCCTGTTTGGGTACTCAACTTAGCTAGAGGTTAGAGTTAGTTTCTAGCTCATTACTAACCCTGAACTAACTCCATCCAAAGAGTTGTATGGATGGCAGGGTTAGATTGACAATAAATGCACTAGGAGAACTAGCTCCAATTAGCACCTCTTGGGTTGGATAGTTTTTTTGGGTGGGTTATAGATGCAACTAGCTCAAACTAGCCCTCATGCTTAGATATACTTCAGGGCTATTTCAGCCCGAACGATCTCAAACTAACTGTAACCCCTAGATACAATAGCAATTAATCAGCCGATAATTTGTAAGAATGCACTAAACTCCTTCCGGCCCTTAATATAAGATGTTAATTCATCTAATATGTGAGTATATTGGATGTTATAAGATACTCCCATCATTCCTAAATCTTTGTCTTTTTAGAGATTTCAAAGGTACTACCACATACAGATGTATATAGACATATTATAAAAGAGTGTTGTGCTACATCATTGTGCAATTGTTGTGTAGCTTTAATATTAACTTGGTGCTTTTAGGTACATATGTCATTGTTAAAGATCCGCGCTTCACCCTTTCTGCTTATGGGGCAATGAGATATCGATGAACCAGCATCAAGTGAGGAAGCAGATAAAGATTGTTTGTAAAATGGGTCCAAAGATGGCAATTAAACTATTTGTTTACACTTTATCCAAGACAACAACGAACTACGGGATGGTAAGTAAGAACTCTGCAGCCTTATTTTTACTGCCCATAATGAGTTGTGTTAGATGACAATGTCTGAATCTTTTTCCTTTGTAGTGGTTGCCAAAGCAGTTTACTCAAGATTACCTCTCAAACTACATGATTGGTGGGCATGCAAAGGTTAAAGTATTTCTAACAAAACACGATTATTATCTAGATGTTTTCATGAAGAACTTGAAGGATGGGCGGTTGGCCATCACAAGG
Source organism: Triticum aestivum (assembly GCF_018294505.1). Taxonomy (NCBI): domain Eukaryota; kingdom Viridiplantae; phylum Streptophyta; class Magnoliopsida; order Poales; family Poaceae; genus Triticum; species Triticum aestivum. The sequence goes on from NC_057812.1 coordinate 305,823,359, forward strand.
GGTTGGACTAGAGTCGTGCGTGCCTTCTGCATGGAGGTGGGCAAAATATGGGCATTCTGTTTCACCTTGTTCAACAACCAGAATATATTTCGCCTCTTTCTTTACTGTCTTTAATAGTACAAGTATACAACTATGGTTCATCATTCTTTATTTGGTTCTTATGTAATTCTTGAACATATGTACCTATGAATCGAATAATGCATTGGTTGTTTGAACCTGATGGATATGAATAAAGTTGTAGCATACATTCAAAACCAAATCCAAATCCGGTACAATTTGGAAAAGCAGCAATTAAATTAGGGTCAAATTACGCTCTCCATGTTGTTACAGCACACACGGTTGGTAAAACACAAACATTTGCGATATGCACCATAATCCGAGACGGTTCACAGAGAGGAAACGTGTGCAAGCATGCACACGGTTGTCGTTTGCAAACCGTGTGCGATGTCAGACAAGATCACAAACGGTGCGGGCAAACTACAAATTTGTGTTAGTTGCCTTATCGTACACGATTCGCAACCATGAACTATTTCTGATGATGTATGCATCATAAACGTTGCACCACAGGATAGCGTGTGTGATAGTTGTCATGTACGACGATGTTACGACGGCCCGACGTTTCGTAATCCTGTCCGGCACTTGTACGACGATTAGCTAATCTTCTTAACAGTGAACCGTTTGTGATGGGCCGCGCATCATACACGTTCTATAATAGTGAACCGTTTGTGACAGGCTACGCATCATAAACGTAGCACCACAGAATACCGACTATGATGGCAATGCAAGCAGAAACGAGTAGGAGTACTGTATGGGGCCCTATCCTCAACGGTTTCTGGGTTGTGTGCGAAGGACCCCCCTATCGCCCACACTCACTTGGCAACGGTTCCAAATGCCATCGCGGAATGGGGTTAAAAACCGTTTGTTTACGACCGACACGCACCAGTGTTTCCCGAGATCCGATGAATTGTGGAAGCTTATCTATGAATATTATTTCTCTCCTACTGGATTGATACCTTGGTTTTCAAACTAAGGGAAATACTTATCTCTACATTGCTCCATCACCCTTTCCTCTTCAAGGGAAAAACCAACGCAAGCTCAAGAAGTAGTAGGAAGAATTTTAGGCACCGTTGCCGGGCAGGTCTACACCAAGTCAAGACATACCAAGTACCCATCATAAACTCTCATCTCTTGCATTACATTATTCGCCATTCGCTCTCGTTTTCCTCTCCCCCACTTATAAAATGATTTTTTTAAAAGATTTGCCTTTTCTTCGCCCCTCTTTCGTTCATCTTCTTCGTTTGCTTTTTGTGTGCTAGTGTGTTGGATTGCTTGCTTCATCATGATGGCTCAAGAGAATACTAAATTGTGTCACTTTTCCAACACCAATAACAATGATTTTATTAGTACTCTGATTGCTCCTGCTACTAGTGCGGAATCTTATGAAATTAATGCCGCTTTGCTGAATCTTGTTATGAAAAATCAAATTTCTAGCCTTCCTAGTGAAGATGCCACATCCCATCTTAATAGTTTCATCATGTGATATGCAAAAGAAAAAAATGTGGATAATGATATTGTTAAATTGAAGCTATTTATGTTCTCACTACGAGATCGTGCTAAGACTTGGTTTTCATATTTGCCTAAAAATAGTATTGATTCATGGAATAAGAGTAAAATGCTTTTATTTCCAATATTTTCCTCCTACTAAGATCATCTCCCTTTGGAACGATATTATGAATTTTAAGCAATTGTATCATGAAAATGTTGCACAATCTTGGGAGAGGATGAAATTGATGATACGAAATTTCCCTACTCATGGTTTGAATTTGTAGATGATTATACAAAAAAATTATGCCTGATTAAATTTCGCTTCTACAAATCGTTTAGATTCGGCCGCGAGAGGTACTTTTATGGAAATTACGAATCTAGTAAACTCCTAGATAATATTATGGTTAATTATTCTCAATGGCATACTGAAAGATCTTCCACGAGTAAAAAAAGTGCATGCGATTGAAGAGATTAATGTTTTGAGTGGAAAGATGGATGAGCTTATGAAATTATTTTCTACCAAGAGTGCTCCTACTGATCCTAATGATATTCCTTTGTCTACTTTGATTGAAAATATAATGAATCTATGGATATGAATTTTGTTGGTTGGAACAATTTTGGTAATAACGCTGATAGAGGTAATTTTAATCCTAGGCTGTTTCCTAGTAATTCCTCTAATAATTATGGTAATTCCTACAACAATTCTTATCAAAATTATAATAAGATGCCCAGTTTATGAGTTCGCAAAAGATTTTCAATGCTTTGATTGAAGAAAAACTGCTTAGGATTGATGATTTGGCTAGGAACATGAATATAATTTCTCTTGATGTTGATTCTTTAAAACTTAGATATATTCCACCCAAGCATGATATTAATGAGTCTCTCAAAGCTATGATAATTTCCATTGCTCAGTGCAAAGAAACAACCGCTAAACGAGATTAGTTTGTAAAAACATGTTCTTCTAGTTTCCGTGAATATAATGATGAAGATCTTAAAGTGATTGATGTGACTCCTATTGAATCTTTAATTTCCAATATAAATATTGATAAATATGGGATTGGAGATGATTCAACTTTAGTTAAAAGGCATCCCAATGATTCGGAGTTTTTAGATCTTGATGCAAAAGTTGATAAAAGTGGGATTGGAGAGGTCAAAACTTAAGTAGCAACGAACCCACTCTTTTGGATTTCAAGGAATTTAATTATGATAATTGTTCTTTAATAGATTGTATTTCCTTGTTGCAATCCATGTTGAATTCTCCTCATGTTTATAATCAAAACAAAGCTTTTACTAAACATATCGTTGATGCTATGATGCAATCTTTTGATGAAAATCTTGAATTGGAAGTTTCTATCCCTAGAATACTTTATGATGAGTGGGAACCTACTATTAAGATTAAGATTAAAGATTATGAGTGTCATGCTTTGTGTGATTTGGGTGCTAGTGTTTCCACAATTCCCAAAACTTTATGTGATGTGCTAGGTTTCCGTGAATTTGATGATTGTTCTATAAATTTGCATCTTACGGATTCCACTATTAAGAGACCTATGGGAAGGATTAATGATATTATTATTGTTGGAAATAGGAATTATGTGCCTGTAGATTTTATTGTTCTTGATATAGATTGCAATCCTACATGTCCTTTCTTGGTAGACCTTTCCTTAGAACGATTGGTGTGATTATTGATATGAAAGAACGAAACATTAGATTTCAATTTCCTTTACGGAAGGGCATGGAACACTCTCCAAGAAATTAAATTAAATTGCCATATGAATCTATTATGAGATCTACTTATGGATTGCATACCAAAGATGAGAATACTAGATCTATTCATGTTTTATGCCTAGCTAAGGGCGTTAAACAATAGCGCTTGTTGGGAGGCAACCCAATTTTATTTTTGTTTTCGCTTTTTAGGTTCTTTTTTGCATTAAATAATTCATCTAGCCTCTGGTTATATGTGGTTTTTGTGTTTTATTTAGTGTTTGTACCAAGTAAGACCTTTGGGATGGCTTACGGTGATAGCTGATTTGATCCCGCTGAAAAACAGAAATTTATGTGCTCAGGAAAAAAAGTCTCATTTTTAACAGAACGAGATAAAATACTGATTATTTTTGAACAATATTAATAAAAAAATTGCTTAGGTTGTCCTAATTTTTCATAATTGTTGGAGTTACAGAAGTATTCGAACTATCCAGATTGCTATAGACTATTCTGTTTTTGACAGATTCTGTTTTCTATGTGTTGTTTGCTTATTTTGATGATTCTATGGGTAGTATCGGGCGGTATGAACCATGGAAAAGTTGGAATACAGTAGATATTACACCAATATAAATAAATAATGAGTTCACAACAGTACCAAAAGTGGTGATTTATTTTCTTATACTAACGGAGCTTATAAGATTTTCTGTTGAATTTTGTGTTGTGAAGTTTTCAAGTTTTCGGTAAGGATTTGATGGACTATGGAATAAGGAGTGGCAAGAGCCTAAGCTTGGGGATTCCCAAGGCACCCCAAGGTAATATTCAAGTACAACCAAGAGCGTAAGCTTGGGGATGCTCCGGAAGGCATCCCCTCTTTCGTCTTCGTCTATCGGTAACTTTACTTGAGGCTATATTTTTATTCACCACATGATATGTTTTTTTGCTTGGAGTGTCTTGTATGATTTCAGTATTTGCTTTTTAGTTTGCCACAATCATCCTTTCTAGACACACCTTTTGAGAGAGACACGCATGAATCGTGATTTATTAGAATACTCTATGTGCTTCACTTGTATCTTATGAGCTAGGCAATTTTGCTCTAGCGCTTCACTTATTTCTTTTTTGAGCACGGCGGTGGTTTTATTTTATAGAAATTAATGAACTCTCATTCTTCACTTATATTTTTTTGATAGTCTGTAAACAACATGCTAATTTGCTTTGGTTGTAAATTTAGTCCTAATACGATAGGCATCCAAGAGGGATATAATAAAAACTTCCATATAAAGTGCATTGAATACTATGAGAAGTTTGATTCCCTATGATTGTTTTGAGATATAAAGATGGTGATATTAGAGTCATGCTAGTGAGTAATTGTGAATTTGAGAAATAATTGTGTTAAGGTTTGTCATTCCCATAGCATGTGTAGGATCGAAAGTATGTCTAGAGGGGGTTGATTAGACTATTTGACCAAATAAAAATCTATCCTTTTTCCAATTCTAAGTCTTGGCAGATTTTAGCAACTTAGCACAAGTCAAGCAATCAACCTACACATGCAATTCTAAGAGTATAGCAGCGGAATGTAAATCATTGCATATGAACGTAAAGGGAGGAGTTTAGAGGGAGAAAATGCAATGTAGACACGGAGATTTTTGGCGTGGTTCCGATAGGTGGTGCTATCGTACATCCACATTGATGGAGACTTCAACCCACGAAGGGTAACGGCTGTGTGAGTCCACGGAGGGCTCCACCCACGAAGGGTCCAAGAAGAAGCAACCTTGTCTATCCCACCATGGTCATCACCCATGAAGGACTTGCCTCACTTGCGTAGATCTTCATGAAGTAGGCGATCTCCTTGCCCTTACAAACTCCTTGGTTCAACTCCACTATCTTGACGGAGGCTCCCAAGTGACACCTAACCAATCTAGGAGACACCACTCTCCAAAACGTAATAGATGGTGTGTTGATGATGAACTCCTTGCTCTTGTGCTTCAAATGATAGTCTCCCCAACACCCAACTCTCTCTCATAGATTTGGATTTGGTGGAAAGATGATTTGAGTGGAAAGCAACTTGGGAAGGCCAGAGATCAATATTCTTGTGGTTGGAATGGAATATCTTGGTCTTAAAACATGAGTAGGTGGTTCTCTCTCAGAAAGTGTATGGTAGAAGTGTAGGCACGTTCTGATGGCTCTCTCCACGAATGAAGAGTGGGTGGAGGGGTATTTATAGCCTCCACGCAAAATCTAACCGTTACACACAATTTACCAAACTCGGTGAGACCTAACCATAAAACTCGGTCAGACCGATTTAGTTCAAAATGCGAACGTTAGAATTTTCGGTGGGACCGATTTCGTTAGGGTTAGGGCATGATGTAATCTCGGTGAGATCGATCACATAAACTCGGTAAGATCGATTTCTGTAATAGGCAAACAGAGAGTTGGTCAGGCAAACTCGATGGGACCGAATCGCTCATTTCAGTGAGACCAAAACGTTATGAAAGGGAAACAGAGAGTTTGCATTGCGAACTCGGTGGGACCGATCGCTCATCTTGGTTAGACCAAAACTTTACGAAGGGAAACTGAGATTTTGCAATCCCATCTTGGTGAGACCGAGATCCCTATTGGTGAGACCGAACTGATTAGGGTTTCTAGCTATGGCTATGTCAAATGAACTCGGTGGCGCCGGATAGATCAAATCGGTGGGTCCGAGTTTGACTTTTGGTTTGGGACATATGTGGATATGAGAAAGTGGTTTAGGGCTTTTCGAGCACATCACTAAGCATTTTCAGCAAGAAAGCCATTAAGTAACACCTCATCCCCTTTTAATAGTACTGGCTTTTCCTATGGACTCAATGTGATCTTGGATGACTAAAATGAAAAAGTAGAGTCTTGAGCTTGAGCCAATGTGTGTCCTTAGTATTTTGAGGGGTCCACAATCCTAGTCCATGCCATGCCAATCATTCAACTTTCTGAAATGATCATCTTGAAAGAGCATTAATTCAATGAGCTATATGTTGTTAGGAATTACCAAAACCACCCAGGGATAGTTGCACTTTCAGCATGCACGTATGGTGAACCGTTATGTGATGAAGTCGGAGGATGATTTATTTATTGATTGTCTTCCTTATGAGTGGCGGTCGGGGACGAGCGATGGTCTTTTCCTACCAATCTACCCCCCTAGGAGCATGCGTGTAGTACTTCATTTCGATAACTAATAGGTTTTTGCAATAAGTATGTGAGTTCTTTATGACTAATGTTGAGTCCATGGATTATACGCACTCTCACCCTTCCACCATTGCTAGCCTCTCTACTGCCGCGCAACTTTCGCCGGTACCATACACCCACCACATACCTTCCTCAAAACAGCCACCATACCTACCTATTAAGGCATTTCCATAGCCATTCCGAGATATATTGCCATGCAACTTTCCACCGTTCCATTTATTATGACACATTCCATCATTGTCATATTTATTTGCATGATCATGTAGTTGACATCGTATTTGTGGCAAAGCCACCATTCATAATTCTTTCATACATGTCACTCTTGATTCATTGCACATCCCGGTACACCATCGGAGGCATTCATATAGAGTCATATTTTGTTCTAAGTATCGAGTTGTAATTCTTGAGTTGTAAGTAAAAAAAAGTGTGATGATCTTCATTATTAGAGCATTGTCCCATGCGAGGAAAGGATGATGGATACTATGATTCCCCCACAAGTTAGGATGATACTCCAGAAGAAAAAAAAGAAAAAAAAGAGGCCAAAAAATGAGAGAAGGCGCAAATAAAAAAATAATGAGAGAAAAGAGAGAAAGGACAATGTTACTATCCTTTTACCACACTTGTGCTTCAAAGTAGCACCATGATCTTCATGATAGAGAGTCTCCTATATTGTCACATTCATATACTAGTGGGAATTTTTCATTATAGAAATTGTCTTGTATATTCCAATGATGGGCTTTCTTAAATTGTCCTAGGTCTTCGTGAGCAAGCCAGTTGGATGCACACCCACTTAGTTTCTTTTTGAGCTTTCATACACTTATAGATCTAGTGCATCCGTTGCATGTCAATCCCTACTCACTCAAATTGATATCTATTGATGGGCATCTCCATAGCCCATTGATAAACCTAGTTGATGTTGGACTATCTCCTTCTTTTTGTCTTCTCGACAACCACCATATTCTATTCCACCTATAGTGTTATGTCCATGGCTCATGCTCATGTATTGCGTGAATGTTGAAAAAGTTTGAGAACATCAAAAGCATGAAACAGTTGCTTGGCTTTTCATCGGGGTTGTGCATGATTTAAATATTTTGTGTGATGAAGATGGAGCATAGCCAGACTACATGATTTCATAGGGATAATCTTTCTTTGGCCATGTTATTTTGAGAAGACATAGTTGCATTGTTAGTATGCTTGAAGTATTATTGTTTTTATGTCAAAATTAAACTTATGTTTTGAATCTACGGGATCTGAACATTCATGCCACAATAAAGAAAATTACATGGATAAATATGTTATGTAGCATTCCACATCAAAAATTCTGTTTTTATCATTTACCTACTCGAGGGCGAGCAGGAATTAAGCTTGGGCATGCTTGATACGTCTCCAACGTATCTATAATTTTGATTGTTCCATGATATTATATTATCTGTTTTTGATGTTTTATATGCATTAATATGCTATTTTATATTATTTTGGTACTAACTTATTAACCTAGGGCCCAGTGGTAGTTTCTGTTCTTCCTTCTTTTTGAGTTTCACAGAAAAGGAACACCAAATGGAGTCCAAACGGAATGAAACCTTCACGATGATTTTTCTTGGACTAGAAGAAAACAAGGAGACTTGGAGATGAAGTTAGAGGAGCCACGAGGCGACCACATGGATGGGGGCGCGCCCCCACCCTTGTGCCCCCCATGACTCTCCTGACTTAATTCGTTCACCTATATATTCCCAAATATCCCAAACCACCAGAGGGAGCCACGAAAACACTTTGCCACCGCCGCAACCTTCTGTACCCATGAGATCCCATCTAGGGACCTTTTCCGGCACCTTGCCGGAGGGGGATTCGATCACGGAGGGCTTCTACATCAACTCTATTGCCTTCCGATGAAGTGTGACTACTTACCACAGACCTACGGGTCATAGCTAGTAGCTAGATGGCTTCTTCTCTCTCTTTGATTATCAACACCATGTTCTCCTTGATGTTCTTGGAGATCTATTTGATGTAATACTTTTTTGCGGTGTGGTTGCCGAGATCCGATGAATTGTGGATCTATGATCAGGTTATCTATGGATATTATTTGAATCTCCTCTAAATTCTTTTATGCATGATTTTATATCTTTGTAATTCTCATCAAATTATCGGTTTGGCCAACTAGATTGGTTTTTCTTGGAATGGGAGAAGTGCTTAGCATTGGGTTCAATCTTGCGGTGTCCTTTCCCAGTGAAAGTAGGGGCAGCAAGGCACGTATTGTATTGTTGCCATCGATGATAAAAAGATGGGGTTTTCATCATATTGCTTGAGTTAATTCCTCTACATTATGTCATCTTACTTAATGCGTTACTCCATTCTTTATGAACTTAATACTCTAGATGCATGCTGGATAGTGATCGATGTGTGGACTAATAGTAGTAGATGCAGAATCCTTTCGGTCTACTTGACACGGACGTGATGCCTATATTCATGATCATTGCCTTAGATTTCTCATAACTTTGCACATTTCTATCAATTGCTCGGCAGTAATTTGTTCACCCACGATATTATTTGCTATCTTGATAGAAGCCTCTAGTGAAACCTATGGCCCCGTGTCTATTTTCCATCATACAAGTTTCCGATCTACAATATTAGTTTCCAATCTACAATTTTTGCAATCTTTTAATTTCCGATCTTTAAACCAAAAATATTAAAAATATTTACTTTATCGTTTATTTATCTCTATCAGATCTCACTTTTGCAAGTAACCGTGAAGGGTAACAACCCCTTTAACGCGTTGGGTGCAAGTTGTTTGATTGTTTGTGCAGGTATTCAGTGATTTGTGCGTTGTCTCATACTGGATTGATACCTTGGTTCTCAAACTGAGGGAAATACTTATCTCTACTTTCCTGCATCACCCTTTCCTCTTCAAGGGAAAAACCGATGCAAGCTCAAGAAGTAGCAGTCTTTAACTGCCATTTTGATCTGATGATAACCATAATAACATCCAGGAAACATAAACTCTCAAAACCGGTGATACATCTCCGACGTATCTACTTTTCCAAACACTTTTGCCCTTGTTTTGGACTCTAACTTGCATGGTTTGAATGGTACTAACCCGGACTGACGGTGTTTTTAGCAGAATTGCCATGGTGTTATTTTTGTGGAGAAATAAAAGTTCTCGGAATGACCTGAAAATCAACGGAGATTATTTTTGGAATATATAAAAATATTGGAAGAAAGATCCACGTCAGGGGGCCCACACCCTGTCCACGAGGGTGGGGGTGTGCCCTACCCCCTGGGCGCGCCACCTGCCTCGTGGGTCCCCTGATGCTCCACCGACCTCAACTCCATATATTCACTTTCAGGGAGGAAAAATCAAGGAGAAGGATTCATCACATTTTACTATGCGGAGCCGCCGCCAAGCCCTAAACTCTCTCGGGAGGGCTGATCTGGAGTCCGTTCGGGGCTCCGGAGAGGGGAATCCGTCACCATCGTCATCATCAACCTTCCTCCATCGCCAATTTCATGATGCTCACCGCCGTGCGTGAGTAATTCCATCGTAGTCTTGCTGGACGGTGATGGGTTGGATGAGATTTATCATGTAATCAAGTTAATTTTGTTAGGGATTTGATCCCTAGTATCAACTATGTTCTGAGATTGATGTTGCTATGACTTTGCTATGCTTAATGCTTGTCACTAGGCCCCGAGTGCCATGATTTTAGATCTGAACCTAATATGTTTTCATCAATATATGAGAGTTCTTGATCCTATCTTGCAGGTCTATAGTCAGCTATTATGTGTTATGATCCGTTAACCCCGAAGTGACAATAATTGGGATACTTACCGGTGATGACCGTAGTTTGAGGAGTTCATGTATTCACTATGTGTTTATGCTTTGGTCTGGTACTCTGTTAAAAGGAGGCCTTAATATCCCTTAGTTTCCAATAGGACCCCGCTGCCACGGGAGGGTAGTACAAAAGATGTCATGCAATTTATTTTCCATAAGCACGTATGACTATATTCGTAATACATGCCTACATTACATTGATGAACTGGAGCTAGTTCTGTGTCACCCTAGGTTATGACTGTTACATGATCGATCGCATCTGGCATAATTCTCCATCACCGATCCAATCCCTACGAGCTTTTCATATATTGTTCTTCGCTTATTTACTTTTCCGTTGCTACTATTAGAATCACTACAAAACCCAAAAATATTACTTTTGCTACTGTTACGTTTTGCCACCATTACCACTACTATCATATTACTTTGCTACTAAATACCTTAGTATAGATATTAAGTTTCCAGGTGTGTTTGAATTGACAACTCAGCTGCTAGTACTTGAGAATATTCTTTGGCTCCCCTTGTGTCGAATCAATAAATTTGGGTTGAATACTCTACCCTCGAAAACTGTTGTGATCCCCTATAGTTGTGGGTTATCAACCCGCAATTGCATCAATGATTTGGTCGATACGGGGGAGAGCAAACGGATCAGCTCGACAAGCCTTGTTAAGATCTGTGTAGTCAACACACATAAGCCATGTGCCATTCTTCTTGAGTACAAGCACTGGGTTAGCCAACCAGTCAGGGTGAAAACTTCAATGATAAACCCATCCCGTAAGAGTCGGGCTACCTCTTCTCCAACAGGCTTACGTCACTCTTCATTGAAATGACGGAGGAACTGTTTAACCGGCTTAAACTTAGTATCCACCTTAAGAGTGTGCTGAGCAAATTCTCTCGTAACACCCAGCATGTCAGAAGGTTTCCATGCAAACATGTGCCGATTCGAACGGATGAACACGATGAGCGCTCTTTCCTATTTAGGATCCATATTAGCCCCCACTATGAACTACTGAGAAGAGTCGCCAGGGACAAAATCGACATGTTTAGTATCATCAGCCGACTTAAACTTTAATAAAGGATCTTGCTCAGTGGCGGACTTCTTCAAAGGGGTCATATGAGCCAGGTCAACATTATCCTTATAAAACTTGAGCTCCTCGGTAGCACAAGCCGATTCTGCATAATCCGCGTCTCCTTCATCACATTCCAGGGCGAATTTCCGATCACCATGGACCGTAATTGTGCCCTTTCGCCCAGGCATTTTGAGCTATAAGTATACATAGCAAGGGCGGGCCATGAACTTTGCATAAGCCGGCCGGCCGAATAAACCATGATACGGGCTCTTGATTTTGACCACTTCAGACCACAATGTCGCTCCTCTGTAATCATAATCATCACCAAAGGCTACTTTCAGGGCAATCTTTCCAATAGGATACGCCAACTTACCAGGCACCACACCATGGAAGACTGTGGAAGACGGCTTACGATCCTTGTCTTTTAAATTCATCCAACGAAAAGTGTCATAATACAGGATGTTAATGCTACTGCCACCGTCCATTAGCACCTTGGTAAACTTATAACCACCAACTTGAGGGGCCACCAAAAGGGCTAAACTGTCCGGGTTATCAACCCGCAACAGGTGATCCGCCCTGTTCCATGATATCGTGTGCTTAGACCATCTCAAATACTGCGAAACAGCCGGTTCTGTTGCATGAACCGCCTGCTTATGAACCTTATGATCTCATTTGCAAATACTTGGTGTAAAAACATGGTACTAGCCACCATTGAGCTACTTTGGATTACTCTGATATCCTGACTGAGTCCCTTGTTGATGGTTACCATGACCAGACTGCTGATTATAACCACCCTGGTTGCCTTGATCTTGATAGTCCGAGTTTGAGCTGCCGCCACCAAAGCCATACCCCTAAGAGACAGATCCTGATTAGTCGGGCGACCCATTATTATTACCATGATTCTGATTGAGCCCATAAGTCCTGAACTCCCACATAATCCAACAATCTTTCCAATCATGCATGGATGGCTTGTCAGGAAAACTATGCTTTGGTCATGGGTCGTTAAGCACTGCGTCAAGATGAAAAGGCTTTCCCTTGTTATACGGTGGCTTACAGTTACCATGGGGGCGCTGGCCCTTGTACCTAATGTCGGTGTTTGCTACTAGATCTAACCCGCCATCGGGGTGCCTGCGCTTACCACCGTTAGCCTGGTTGTTGCCATTACTCCCTGCCACATTCTGTTGCAGGCCCTTACCATTGTTATTCTTCTTACACTTATTGGACTTATCATCATCATTCCCAGGGTCCTAGGTATTATCAGAGTCTGCATATTTAATAAGAGCTGCCATGAGCTCACCCATTTCATTACAATAACGCTTAAGCCGCCCAAGCTTCTGCTTAAGGCGGCAGAAAGTGACAGTTCTTCTCCAAGACCAAAACCTCTTGACCCGCTGCAATGCTATCCGATGAGTGGATAATAGCCGGGACCCACCGGACCCAATGGTGGGCCGACTCATCCTCACGTTGCATGCAATTATCCAGATCGATAATCGTTAGAGGCTGCTTGCATGTCCCTTGATTTTTTTTGATGAAACGGGCCTTCAACTCTACCCATGAGTCGGAGGAGCCATGAGGCGACCACAAGGATGGAGGGTGCGCCCTGGGGGTAGGGCGCACCCCCCACCCTTGTGCCCCCCCCCCCGTGACTCTCTTGGCCTAATTCTTTCGCCTATATGTTCCCAAATATCCCCAAACCACCAGAGGGAGCCACGAAAACACTTTTGCACCGCCACAACCTTCTATACCCACGAGATCCCATCTAGGGACCTTTTCCGGCACCCTGCCGGAGGGGGATTCGATCACGGAGGGCTTGTACATCAACTCTATTGCCCTTCCGATGAAGTGTGAGTAGTTTACCATAGACCCACGGATCATAGCTAGTAGCTAGATGGCTTCTTCTCTCTCTTTGATTCTCAATACTATGTACTCCTCGATGTTCTTGGAGATCTATTCGATGTAATACTTTTTTGCAGTGTGTTTGCCGAGATCCGATGAATTGTGGATTTATGATCAGGTTATCTATGAATATTATTTGAATCTTCTCTAAATTCTTTTATGCATGATTTGATATCTTTGTAATTCTGTTCAAACAATCGGTTTGGCCAACTAGATTGGTTTTCTTGGAATGGGAGAAGTGCTTAGCTTTGGGTTCAATCTTGCGTTGTCCTTTCCCAGTCAAAGTAGGGGCAGCAAGACACTTATTGTATTGTTGCCGTCAAGGATAAAAATATGGGGTTTTCATCATATTGCTTGAGTTAATTCCTGTACATCATGTCATCTTACTTAATGTGTTACTCCATTCTTTATGAACTTAATACTCTAGATGCATGTTGGATAGCGATCGATGTGTGGAGTAATAGTAGTAGATGCATAATTGTTTCGGTCTACTTGACATGGACGTGATGCCTATATTCATGATCATTGCCTTAGATATCGTCATAACTTTGCACATTTCTATCAATTTCTCGGTAGCAATTTGTTTACCCACCATATTATTTGCTATCTTGAGAGAACCTCTAGTGAAACCTATGGCCCCCGTGTGTATTTTCCATCATACAAGTTTCTGATCAACAATATTAGTTTCCAATCTACAATTTTTGCAATTTTTTACTTTCCGATCTATAAACCAAAATTATAAAAAAATATTTACATCACCGTTTATTTATCTCTATGAGATCTCACTTTTGCAAGTAACCGTGAAGGGATTAACAACCCCTGTATCGCGGTGGGTGCAAGTTGTTTGATTGTTTGTGCAGGTATTCGGTGATTTGTGCATTGTCTCATGCTGGATTGATACCTTGGTTCTCGAACTGAGGGAAATACTTATCTCTACTTTGCTGCATCACCCTATCCTCTTCAAGGGAAAAACCAATGCAAGCTCAAGAAGTAGCAGTCTTTAACTGCCTTCTTGATCTGATGATAACCAAAATAACATCCAGGAGACGTAAACTCTCACAACCCGCAATTGCATCAACGATTTGGTCGATACGGGGGAGAGTAAACGGTTCAGCTCGACAAGCCTTGTTAAGATCTGTGTAGTCAACCTAAATAAGCCATGTGCCATTCTTCTTGAGTACAAGCACTGGGTTAGCCAACCAGTCAAGGTGAAAAACTTCAATGATAAACCCAACCCCTAAGAGCCGGGCTACCTCTTCTCCAATAGCCTTATGTCGCTCTTCATTGAAACAACGGAGGAATTGTTTATCCTGCTTAAACTTAGCATCCACATTAAGAGTGTGCTGAGCAAATTCTCTTGGAACACCCAGCATGTCAGATGGTTTCCATGCAAACATGTCCCGATTCGAACGGATGAACTCGATGAGCGCTCTTTCCTATTTAGGATCCATATTAGCCCCCACTGTGAACTACTGAGATGAGTCGCCAGGGACAAAATCAACCTGTTTATTATCATTAGCCGCCTTAGACTTTAATAAAGGATCTTGCTCAGTGGCAGGCTTCTTCAAAGGGGTCATATCAGCCAGGTCAGCATTATCCTTGTAAAGTTGGAGCTCCTAGTAGGACAAGCCAATTCTTCATAATCCGAGTCTCCTTCATCACATTCCAGGGCGACTTTCCGATAACCATGGACCGTAATTGTGCCCTTTCGCCCAGGCATTTTGAGCTATAAGTAGACATAGCAAGGGCGGGCCATGAAATTAGCATAAGCCGGCCGGCCGAATAAAGCATGATACGGACTCTCGATTTTGACCACTTCAAACCACAATGTCTCTACTCTATAATCATAATCATCAACAAAGGCTACTTTCAAGGCAATCTTTCCAATAGGATATGCCGACTTATCAGGCACCACACCATGGAAGACTGTGGAAGACGGCTTAAGATCCTTGTTAGTTAAATTCATCCAACGAAAAGTGTCATAATACAGGATGTTAATGCTACTGCCACCGTCCATTAGCACCTTGGTAAACTTATAACCACCAACTTGAGGGCCTACCACAAGGGCTAAACGGCCCGGGTTATCATCCCACAGCGGGTGATCCGCACTGCTCCATGATATAATGTGCTCAGGCCATCTCAAGTACTGCGAAACAGTCGGTTCTGTTGCATGAACTGCCCGCTTATGAACCTTCTAATCTCATTTGCAAACACTTGTGGTGAAAATATGGTACTGGCCATTATTAACCTACTTTGGATTACTCTGATATCCTGACTGAGTCCCTTGCTGATGGTTACCATGACCAGACTATTGATTATAACCACCCTGGTTGCCTTGATCTTGATAGTCAGAGTTTGAGCCGCCGCCACCAAAGCCAGTCCCCTCAGAGCCAGATCCTGATACGTTGGGTGGCCCATTATTATTACCATGATTCTGATTTAGCCCAGAAGTCCCGAACTCCCACATAATCCAACAATCCTTCCAATCATGCATGGATGGCTTGGCAGGAAAACTATGCTTTGGACACGGGTCGTTAAGCACTGCCTCAAGATTAAAAGGCTTTCCCTTGCCGTACAACGGCTTACCATTACCATTGTGGCGCTGGCCCTTGTACCTAGTGTTGGTGTTTGCTACTAGATCTGTCCCGCCATCGGGGTGCCTGCGCTTACCACCATTATCCTGCTTGTTGCCATTACTCCCTGCCACATTCTGCTGCTGACGCTTACCATTGTTATTCTTCTTACCCTTATTGGACTTCTCATCATCATTACCAGGGTCTTTGGTATTATCAGAGTCTGCATATTTAATAAGAGCTGCCATGAGCTCACCCATTTCATTACAATAAAGCTTAAGCCGCCCAAGCTTCTGCTTAAGGGCGGGGGGAGAAAGTGATAGTTCTTGTCCCAGAACAAAACCGCTTGACCCGCTGCAATGCTATCTGATGAGTGGATAATAGCCGAGACCCGCCGGACCCAATGGTGGGCCGACTCATCCTCACGCTGCACGTAGTTATCCAGATCGATAATCGTCAGAGGCTGTTTGCATGTCCCTTGAATTATTTTGATGATACGGGCCTTCAACTCTACCCATGAGTTGGTGGAATTAGCAGGTAAGCTTTTAAACCATGTACGAGCTAGCCCATCCAACATCATAATGAAATACTTAGCACAGATCGCATCAATAACATCCAACATCTCCAGGGCCAATTCATAACTCTCAATCCAACCTTCAGGAGGGAGATCGGTTATTGTAATTAGGCACCTTATGAGGGACCTTGAAATATTTGGGCAGACACTCATTATGCAAAGTCGGCACTAAACACGACACTCCAGCTGTTCTAGAAATCGTCCCAGACCCTACTGAAGTTGACGCGGTCATTGGAGGCTGCTGATAAGCCCCTGCTGAGCCACTGCTTCTGCCTCATGATGAGCTCTGGCATCATCCACAATCGCCTGAGTGTTGACTAGCAAATTATCATCTCGCAGCGGTTATCACCACGGGGCAGGTTTCGACGCCGCTCGCTACTCGAAATTGTCGGCGACTCAATGCGCCGGCTATAACTCCGATTTGGGCGCAGGGTCGAATGAACACGGTCGCGACTATATGAGTTAGCCACCTGTTGGAGAACAACCGTTTGAAGGAGCTCGACGGTGTTCCAGGTTTCGACCGCAGCCGGTGACTCGCCCTCGACCGGAATAGCCGCCAGCCGTGTTGCTGCCACTAACATGTTATCCACCAGGTTAGAAAAATGCCCAGGCGATGGTGTCAAGAAACATTGAGTTGGTGTTTGATTGGGGGGGGGGTAGGTATCCTCTCTTCCCTTCATCCTGTCTCAAGCTGACGAGGTTGAGACGCCACCGCCCGACTTCTAGACACATCCGAGTTCAACTGAGGATTCACCCTGCATCAAGAGTGCTTGTTCTCACCCCCGGTGTGTTAACCAGATTCACGGGCTCATACTGCAAAGGCAAGTGAGTTTGGTGCCTTCTATGAAGAACCGCATTAGAGGCATTCTAATCCAGGCTAAAACGCCAAGCTTCTTCCTTGACACGGTCTAACTCAGCCGCAATCTGAGCCCATATCCGTTGCTGTCGGTGGGAACGACACCTATGGGATCACAAGAATCCCTACTATGGTTGTGCGGCGCGGGGTCGTGAAAACAGCGGATCAAACAGATAGCACACGGTTCGTTTATCCAGGTTCGGGCCGTGAGGATGCATAAAACCCTACTCCTGCTTTGGTGGATTGTATATCTGTGTTCTTGAGCTAGCTATGGGGCGTGAGGAGCTCCAAAAAGCCGAATCCTCCTCCTGGTCACCTCGGGCCTCCTTTTATAGGAAAGGGGTTGCCACAGTGGCACACAGGAGGTGGAAAGGGTATAGTGATGTGAGGTTATCCCTTGCATTACATGACAAGGCGCATTTAATGCGTCTTGCCCAGGTGTCCCTGCTTTATCGGGGACGGAGGAGAGCCCTGTCTCGTCCGTCGCCGCTCCCCCTCGTGTCAACACGCGCCCTGGCCAGCGGCGCCCGTGGTGCCATGTAGGCAGGTAGGCAGCTGAGGTGGCACAGTGGTGGGTCTCCACGAAGATCCGCATGCCGCCACACAGGTGCCTGCCCAGCTGGTTGGGTCGGCAGCTGCCTGCGAACGGCGGTCGAGGTTTGACTGGCTTGGGCCTGATGGTGGCCCTACGGGTGTTCTTGGCAAGGGCCTTGCCGGGGCCCCGGCAAGGGTCTTGCCATGGCGCCTGCTGTCATCCCCGGCAAGGCTCTTGCCGGGGGCCTTGTGGTCCTTCTTGGCTGGGATCCCGCCAAGGATCATCATCTTCTAAAGGGTGTATCTGATCTTCTGATCTTGAATGTCTTCACAAAGATCTGCATGCCACCACGGGGAAGTCTCCCGAATCCTAGCCCCATGGGGGCATTAGACTCGAGGGTGACTCACTCCGTAGGTGTGGGGCGAGCTGCCACGGCAAGGGTCTTGCAGGGTTTGCTAAAACCTCCTCCCGACAAGGATCTTGCCGGGGGGTCCGCTTCGTCCCCTTTGCTCTTCGTGGTCTTGGTCTTGGCGTCGTTCTGCTTCTCCTGAGCTTCGGTCTTACCTTGGCTCACCTCCCTTGACTTGCTCAGTGTGGTGGTGCCCGTGGCTCAGACTACCCGTGCATAGTTATAGGGGTACAAAAAGTGTACCCCTCTTTTTGTACACCGACAGGAGCCCCCGGGCCTGGGCCACACGTAAGCGCAATCGCGTCGTTGGGCTAGGCCCATAAACAGTGCGCGGGCAGGCGGGGCGGTTTTTACCGCGGTAAGTCTCTTCACGCGCTGCGCTTCCCATGTTTCCCGTGCGTGGCGCGGCGTGGGGAGGCGTGTGTGGCGTGGGCGACATGCGTGGGGTTTCTTCCCGCGGGCATGCGTCACATCACAATTAATGTGAAAGGAGGCGGCCCGTTGTTTTCCCCCATAAGAAAGGAATAACCACGGGCGCGCTGCTCACTTTCTCCTCTTTCCTCGTGCCTTTTCCAATCTCAGAGCCGCCATTTCCTCTCTTCCTTCCTTCCTACGCTTCCGCCGTCGCCCGCCGTCGTTGCTTCGCCATCCCCCTTCCTCGGCCCTCTGAACTTCTTGGTGGCCATGGCTCCCAAATTCTCCAAGGGCAAGGGGGTGGCTAAGGGTCCCGGGACGGTGGAGCCGCTGGAGAGCGCGCTGTCGGGGGACCGGACAAAGTCTGCCTTCTTCTTCCCCTCGACGGTTGATGTTCAAGAGCTCCGAGCCTCCTTCAAGCCCCTATGGGGAGTGAAGACGGGGGGAGAGGATTCGGGACACCCGGCGACGCGCGTCATTCCTACCGCTTGCGCTCATCCTGCCCCAAATCGGTACCCCTTCTTCGTTGATTACTTTTCTTGCGGGTTATGCCCACCTTTCTCCGATTTCTTCTGTGACGTTATGCGCACCTTCGGCTTTCGCCTCTTGGATTTTACTCCGGATGCGGCATCTTTCTTCGACGTTATGTGCACCTTCGACGTTATGGCTTTCTTCACGCATCTTTGCGAAGGCTTTGCCGGGGTGCAGCCCAACACGGCGCTCTTCCGCCATTACTTCTTCCCTCGAATCCAGCCGGGAGGAGCCGTCTCCGGTTGCGTCACCTGGATCCCAAGATCCAAGGGGGCGTACCCGGACGGTGCTGTGAAGGAGAGGTGGGAGGAATGGTGTGGCCGGTGGTGCTGGATTGAAGATAAAAACCCGCCGGAATTCTGCAAAGTCCGCCGAGTGCCGCCGGTCCGTGGCAGTGATTGGAGCGATGTCGACGCCACCGATGGGAGGCTCACCGTCGCCACCACCAGGATTCTCCGGCTCACCCAGGCTGGACTCACCCTTGAGATGATCAGGGCGGACTTCATTCGCCGCCGGATCGCCCCGTTGCACAGCAAGGGGAGGCCAGCTTGGCTCTTTACGAACCCGACTGACATTATGCGACTCCGCCCCAGCCTCGATCACAACTTCACAGTGCTGGCGCATGCCCACTTCTGCCAGCGGCTTTTCCAGCTTGATGTGGGTCGTGATGGCGAGGTTGAGTGGACCGGTAAGGCCGCGAGGGCTGCCGCAAAGGTTGTCAGGGCCCTCAAGGGGCCATTTTTCAAGCTGCCAGCGGGAGTTGTCCCGTTGTGCAACAATTCGCGTCGGTCCGAGATCATCGCCATGATGCCGGACTGTAATGCGCACGGCCCTGTCCCGAGCTGGGAGGAGCCGAAGGATGAGGATGTGCAGCAATTCTTCGACACCCTAATCGAGGTGTACGTCAATGCCGACGCCGAGCGGTGGCTTATCATGGACACCACCCAGGCAGAGCTGGACTACATCGCCACCAGGGCGAGGGAGGCACAGCTTGCGATGGAGGCCGACAGTGCCAGGGGCGTCGAGGACAAGGCCGCAATGGCGGCGGAGGAAGAGGAGCTCACCCGGTGGGCGGCGGCCTCCGGGGAGGTCAGCAGCGCTGACACTGGATCTCCGCTCGTTGAAGACACGGCCGACGAGTCGTCGTCGTCGGAGGAGGACGTGGCGGCGGGCTCGACGCCAACCAGGGGAAGAGGGCGAGTCCCGCAGCGGGCTGGCTCCGGTGAGCCGGTCCGGCCCGGCAGGGCTGCGCGGCCTCAATTGACCCTGGAGGGGTCTAGGCGCCACACGAGGGCCACGACAGCCAAGAGGCTGATGAAGGCCGCTGAGAAGAAGAAGACACCAGCCCCTTCCTCATCTGGGCGCGCACAAACCCCGCCGTCTTCGCCTCCTCCGGCAGATGTCGACCCGGATGTTGACGCGGAGGTCACTTTTGATCTCGGGCCTCTCAGCCCGAAGAGGAAGAGGAAAGCGATGGAAGAGGAGGAGGTGGATGACGAGTAAGTACTCTGTTCCTTTGTCGGGGGTTAGGTGCGACATATGCCAAAGGATGGCTTATCATGGTGGGGGCGAGTAGAACGTCGTCGGTGCCTGGAAACGGGATGAGGCGAAGACATGCACGCCGAGGAATCTTACCCAGCTTCAGGGCTCTCCGAGGAGATAATACCCCTACTGCTGCTCTGCGGGGTCTCCGCATGATCACTATGGCCAAGTGTTTACACGGTTGCTCCTTGAGCTGTTTCTTGGAGGTAGGAGAGGGCAAGGCTAGCTCTCTCCCTTCTATATGATCTGGTCTAGAGCTAATGGGTTCCAACCCTTTGCATGGGTGCCCTGGGGGGTTTATATAGGCCTAGCCCCCAAGGGTACAATGGTAATCCGGCTGGACGCGGGCCCAGCCGTTAGTGCCTCTTGCCTCCGTCTTCTTTGCCGACCGCTGGGGCCCGCCGACTAGCGGGCCCTGCCGACTAGCCTGGTACAGAGCCGATAGGCCACGTCCACCGCAGGCGGGTCTTGCCGGCTGCTGATTACTGTAGCCGTGCTTCTGATGACGCGGGCTTGATCATGAGGTTGTGGAAACAGCCCCGCCGCCCAGCGGGCGATCACTGTCGCCACTCCCCATCACTTCTTGATTAATGGCGCATGGGCCCCGGGGGTGGCTCGGCCGACTCCCCCGGGCCGACTCCCGACGGGTCCGACTGGTGGTTCTCCTGCAGTCTCGTGAGGTCTCACTGACTAGTGGGGCCTGCTACTTCTAGGCCGTATAGACAAGCCATCGTGGGTGCAGGATTCGGCCCTGCGGTGCTGATGTCAGTGCCGGCATGGCAACAGTGCCACGCCGCATGGAGATCTTCCGGGGCACGGCGTGCTGTGGCCATGCCTGCCCTTGGTAAGGGGCGGGGGTGACCTTCGCTATAGCCACGCCCCTGCCCCCTCCCCTTTGGTGAGGTCATGGGGTTTGTTGGAGTCGCAGGCCGACTCCCCAAAGCCGGCTTCTCTGGAAGTCGCCAGTCGAGGGTCGGCTTTATCCTGAAGCCATCTCTGGGACTCGGCCGTGAGTGGTTAGTCGGCCATCTTGCCGTTGACTTCTTGAAGGCGGCTCCTCGTCCTGGGGTCTTGAGGGGCGCAGCCTGCCCCAATGTCTTGAAAGGTTCCAAGGCTCGGGTTGGCCTACCCGTGGCCCATTACTCCGACAGTAGTCCCCGAAGCTGGTGAGGCGCCGCAGACATCAGCCGAGAAGCCTCAGCAGTTTCTCTTTCCGGGTGCTCAGCACATGGTCTATGATTGACTTCTGCCGGGCCGACTAGAAGGAGTCGGACTCGCTTAATTCCGACTCGCACAATATTTCGAACGTCGCAGCGGGATCCAAGCAGCGTGCTGGCTAAGCTTCCAGGCTGCCGCCCGTTCTAGGCCTGGCATGCGATGACACGTGGCTGGACTGTCCTGCCAGCCTACGCGCGCGACAGGACTGGCCCATAGGCGGGGCCCGCCACTACCGCGCCTTGGCGCCCGAGCGGATCTGCTGCGGCCCCGGCGGACGGTTGGGATTCCCGTGGAGTTACTACATGCAGTAACTTTATCATGGAACGTGGGGGACGTGGGGCCGTGGGCGCAGTAAATCCCCACGTCCGCCCCCTCGGCTTCGCAGCCCACGAGGCTATAAGTAGGGGGAAGAGGGGGGCACGCGCACCCCTCCTCCCCACTACTCCTCGCTCCCTTCCTTCTCACTGCTCCTCGCTCTCCTCCTTCTTCTTCTTCGCTCTCCTCCTTCTTCTTCTTCTTCGCTCCGCCGCGCGGCCAAGCTCCGGCGAACACCGCGGCGATAGCTCGCGATGAGTTCTTCCTCCGCCGCCGTGCCGCCCCCGGTGCGCTCTGGCACTTGGGACGGCTCCGAAGTTCATGAAGACCACATCGAGTTCCTCCGCCGGACTCGTCGGCTCCCCGGCGAGGATCGCGTGTAGGTGCGTCTTGCGCCGAAGGGGGAGATTTCCCCCGCGCTGCAGGAGGGCGAGCGGTTTATCTTCCGCTCGCACTGCGTGCGCGGGTTGGGGCTGCCGGCGAGCAGTTTTTTCCGATCCTTCCTGGAGTTCTACGGACTCCAACCGCACCACCTCACCCCCAATGCAGTGGTGCTGCTGTTCGCCTTCGTGGCCTTGTGCGAAGGCTTCCTCGGAGTCCTCCCCACCCTCGAGCTCTGGAGGGAGTTCTTCTTCTCCAAGCTCAGCACCCAGGCTGCGGGCGTGCCGGCTCAGTGCGACGCTTTCATCATCGTGCGAAGATCGGGGGCCGACAATGCCTTCCCCTCCATCTCGCTGATAAAGTCGGTGAAGATGTGGCAGAGATCCTACTTCTACGTCAAGAACGCCTCCGCGAGGGGGGACTGCCCAACTGGTCGTACCGGGCCAAGTCGCTGACGCCTGCGGGAGCCGGCGCCATCACGCGACTCCGGGTGCTGACACAGTCGGAGGGTTTGACTGGTCCAGACCTACTGGCCGCCTTCGTGGCGCGCCGAGTTCTCCCACTCCAAGGCCGCCCCCATATGATATGCTAGATGAGCGGGCACCGTGACCCGAGTTGGATGTGCACCAAGGACATGCCTCACGAAGAGGTGGCCTTCATGGTGAACTACCTCTCGGACAGCAAGCTCCTGGAGGATTGGCGGTTCGGCAAGGAGCCATACTCCCGCGCCAACCCCCCGCCCGTGGTGAGTCTCCTTTCCTTTCTTTCTTTGGACTGCCTTCTTTCTTGCCGAGTTTGTTTTGACCAGTCAGCTTTGGTCAGAATCCCCTTCTCCACCCGCTAGCCGGCACCTCGGGGCCAGCCCGTGAGTTCCTCGCCGACCGGGCGGAGAGCGACGTCGACGACCCCGATCTGGGGGCGGCGGCTCTGGAAGACGACGCCGAGGGAGAAGGAGGAACAATAGGTGACTTCAGGCCTTCGGCCACTTTCGCCGACTGGCCTGACGACGACACCGAGGGAGAAGTCGCCCCTCGCCATCGGCCAGGAGCCAGCCAGCCTGGCGCGAGCTCTTCTGCCGCGCCAGGCGCTCCAGGCAGCGGGAAGAAGCGCAGGGCCGTGCCGACCTTGTTCGGCAGTCAGCCGAAGAAGCCCAAGGGCTCGGCTGCGGCGTCCCGGCGGGACGAGGCAGCTCCAAAGGCCATCCGCTTTCCGTAAGGAAGTGAAGAAGCCGCCATTGGTCTCCGCGTGAGTATTCTGTCTTCAAAGATTTATTCTTTCTTTGTGACTTTGTCTGAGTCTTCGCTTGCTTCTCTTGCTTTAGGGCTCCCCTCACTCTTGAGAGGGTCACCGCCGCCTCCGTCATGGGGTCAGCGGAGACGTCCACCACCACTCGGCGGATTGACCCCGCTGCTGACCTCCGGGAGGCGATGGAGCGGAATGCGCAGGAGAAGCGCAACGAAGAAGAGGCCCTCCGCCTGGAGAAGGCGGAGGCCGACAGGGCGGAGGCCTCCGCCAAGAAAAAACTGGTGGAGGCCGAAGTCGCCGCCGCGACGAAGTGGCAGGCTGAGGAAGCCGCACGCCGCCAGTCGGTGGTGCTCGTCACCCCGTTGAACTCTGCGCCACCGCCTCCGGAGTTCACGGAGCAGACTGGGAAGCCGGCGGGAAGAACCCTGTTGTGGAGAGGGAAGGCGGCGACCCCTCTACGCCGGACGTGAACGTTCCGCCGCTGCCTCCGCCGCCGTCTGAAGGTGCGCAAGGCAAGCAGCCAGCAGACCCTCCGGTGCCGCCGACCGAAGATGAGGCCATGGCGAGGCTACTCCTCCAAGTCGGCTCGCCAACGCGCCGCCGTCTGGAGAAGGCGACTTCGGCACCCCGCCCCCTGGAAGCCGGCACTGCCAGCTCGGTGATCCCAGACGCCGAAGCGACGAGCGCCGCGCCCATTGGATGGGTGCGAGGAGGCGGCACAGGGCCACTGAACCAGGCGCTTCTGGACGTCCAGGCGAAGCTTCATGCCAAGGGCGATGCTCTCCAGAATTGCACCAAGGCTTACCTGGCGTCACGGGCAGCCGTCCGGGTATGTTTTTCTTTTGGCCTTTGTTTTCTTGTTCCACTAGGTGTAGTCCCCGAGTTTCGGGCTGGCTGCTGAGCAGGCGACCCGGAACTCCAATTGATGAACTCTCGGTATTGACTTTTTGTCTGAAATGCTTGTCACAGGATTACCACAACCTCCGTGTCACTGCCTTCAACCGTAATGTTGAAGAGCTGGGCAAGCGGACCGCCGATTTATCGGAGAGCCAGAGTAACTCTTTTTCCTTCTTCGCAGGGGCACGCTGGTGCACCCGCGGGCTGTCATCCCCGAGATTCGGGCCGACTGCTGAGCAGTCGGGCCGGATCTCCCTGGCGACCTTCTTTTCCTGATGACTTAACGCCTTCTTTCTTTCTTCTTCTCAGGGGCCAACGCTGCTCTTCAACAGCAGCTGAGCGACGCCAACTCCGCTTTGCGCGCCAAAGAGGAGGAGTGCAGCAAGCTCGCCATGGAGTGCGATCTGCTGGCCACTACATTGGCAGAGCAGAAGGAGCTGCTTGTGAAGAGGCAGAGGGAGGCAGAGGAGATGGAAACCGCCCTCCTGGCCGAGTTCACGAGCGAGCGCTCCTCCTGGTCTGACAAGGAGGCGCTGCTGTCCTCCAGCTTCCATGATATCAAAGACATTGTTGATGGTGAGTTTCTTTACTTTCTTTCTTCGAGCTGCCGATTTAAGTCGTGCCGACTCCTGGTTTTTGACTTGCTGTCGGATTTCGGGTTCAGGCAGACCCTTGAGGTTCGAACACTGGGGTGCGCGCGGAGATTTCGCCTCCTACCTACCTGCACCCCTCCGCCTCGCTAAGATCTAAGCTATGGAAAGAACGACACGAATGACACAGGGTTTATACGGCTTCGGGCCACCGTTGTGGTGTAATAACCTACTCCAGTGTGTGGTGTGGTGGATTGCCTCTTGGGCTGATGATGACGAACAATACAAGGAAGAACAGCCTCGCAAGGGTCTGCTCTTGGCTGGGGCGATGAACTGCTGGGAGGAGTTCAGTCACCCTTCTCTCTCTCTCTCTCTGATTCTGATTTTTTCCTCTCTCTCTACTTCTCTCGTCTTTCTCTCGTCTCTCCCCCTCATCCCTCTCGATCCCGTGGGGGGGGGGGCTTGTCCTATTTATAGAGGCCCTGGTCCTCTTCCCAAATATCGAGCGCGAAGGGAGCCAACAATGGCGGGCTAATTTGAAGGGGGACAGCTAGTACTAGCTATCCTGACAAAAGTAGTCTTCGCATGCATAAAGCTCTGGTGGTGACGCCGTCTTGGGCTCCACAATGACCTCCATCTTGCAGTCCTCCTGGTCTTGGTCTTGTTGCACCGAAATGGCAACCTTTGCCTGATGCCTCGGTACTCCGCGGCTGCGCTTGCTCCCTTTGCACCAAAGAGGAAAGGAGGACGCCGCGCGGGCTGGCACCCGCCTAGAGCCTTTGGTCGTCATGGCTTGCTTCACGGGCACCTCGTGAGGTACCCCGCCTTGATCTCTCCACCTCCTCGCGAGCCAGCCTGATGAGGCTGTGCCTGAGGAAGCTCCGCGTCGTCCGCCCCGCGAGGCTTGGCCCCTCGCGAGGGTCTTAGGTCTGTGTTGATGACGATGGGCCATGCTGGGCTCTCTTTTGAGCCACGCCGCAGGCCACAGGCAGGCAAGTCTGGGGACCCCCATTCCCAAAACGCCAACAGTAGCCCCCGGGCCCGAGGCGCGCCCGGACTTGGTCGTGCAGGGAGGCGGAAGGGCAAGAGCGAAGCGCCGCGGGCCCTAACAGCCTGCGGCCTTGGGCGCCGCGTGGCGGTTGATTGGGCGTGAGTGTCTCCACTTCCCCATGGTGCCTCGTCAACTGCACGGATTGGACAAGTCCCTGCATGCAAAGCGGGTCATGATTACCTGCGATCGTGGAGGTCGACGGTTGGCCTTCGCCGGCCATAAGTACGGGACGGCGCGCGCCCTTCCAGTTTATCCCCCTTGCTTCTCCTTCTTCTTCATGGCCCCGTCGACGAGGTTCTCGGCCGCAGAGAAGGGGAAGGCTCACCAGGTTGAGCCTGCCTCTCCACCGCCCAAGCGCGGCCGAGGGCACCCTCGCAAACATCCTATGGCCACCACGGCAGCTCCTTGCGGCCCTGGAGACGATTTCCAGCGCGGTGATGGGCGGATTGCTGCGGCCGGGGGCGCGCTCCGGTCACGCGTCCCCCTAGGCCGCGCTTTCGCGCTACAGAGGTGCTGCCGGAGTTCGTCGTGTGGTCGGCGGAGCTGACTTGCACCCGGCTTCCGCTTCCTCGCTTCCTCCTCGGCGAGCTCCCGGGCGGCGCCCCGGGCGGCCTCTAGCTTCAGGCCGACGGCTGCTGCAGCCGGGCCTCATGGGCTTCACTGGAGGTCTCCGTAGCCGGGAGCCTGGCCCTGGCCCGCGGTTGGCAGACGTTTTCCCGCGCGCGTGGCCTGAGCCGTCGTTGCACCCTGCACTTCAAGTTTGACGGCGATGCCACCCTCTACTTGAGGGTGTTTGGGGAAGATGGTCGCTGTGCAGGGTGCTACCCCGAGGACGACGACCGCGGTCGGGAACCCAGCTCCGGCGACGATGGAGAAGACAGCGCTCGCGTGACTAGCGGCGCTCGGGGTTCCCCAAGCTTCTCCGGTTCTTCTTCAGGCGGCGACTCTTCCAGCGGTGGCCGCAGTCAGCCTCCACGCCGTCGCATCTGCTAGGGAGGTGGTAGCGTGTCCGCCCGCCGTCGTGCCTCGGTAAAGCACGAGAGGGAGTCTGCCTGAGCCCCGGAGGCAGCTCGAGTCTTCCCTGCAGGCCGGTGTGAGGCGAGCTGCGCCTGACCTGTTATTTCTTTTCGTTTTTTCCTGCGTAAAAAAGACAGTAGTGTGGAGCCCCGCGGGGGCGTGTTTGGGTTATTGTTGTTAATCATCGTTTCGCTTCCGTTATCGTGCCTTCCGGCTACGTGCCCGCGTGTGGATAGTTCCCGGCCCCAGCCATGGGGGGCGACCGACCCAGGCCCTGTGTTCGTGTCGCGATGCCCGTGGGGCACGGACTGGAGGGGTGCTCCTGTAATGGTCCTAGGTCGCGAACCCTTTGAACGACTAGGACGGGAACACTTGCGAGCGCGCTCGGTAGTCCCCCCCTCGCGAGGCCTTGCATAAGAGAAATCGAGGCAAGAGAGTGAAAAGTCGAATAACTACAAGCCAAAGACGGCATCAACTTCAATAAAACTTTGAATGAGAAGGAACAAGCCAACTGCGGAAAGCAAATGAAAAGCCGCGTCCGGCACCTAATCTAGTCTTCGACGTCTTCTCATCAGCGCGAAGCTGGTCCGAAACCGGTGAACGTCAGCTTTTGGGAACTGACTTAATCACAGAGGCAGAGGAAATGTGCAAAGTCATTCGAGATAACCTCAAAGCAGCCCAATCCCTCCAGAAGAGCTACTATGATAGTAAGCACCGTGATTTGGCTTTCGAGATCGGAGATCATGTTTACCTCCACGTCTCTCCTATGAAAGGTACTCGTCGCTTCGGTATCAAAGGGAAGCTTGCCCCCAGATACGTGGGACCTTTCAAGATTGTCAGCAAGAGAGGCGACCTCACCTATCAACTCGATCTTCCTTCAAACTTTGCAAATGTTCATGATGTGTTCCATGTCTCTCAGCTTCGAAAGTGCTTCAAGACTCCTGACCGCACCGTCAACTTCAAGGATATTGAGCTCCAAGAAGATCTATCCTATCATGAGCACCCAGTTGCTATTCTTGAAGAGACTGAACGCAAGACTCACAACAAGTCAATCAAATTTCTCAAAGTCAAGTGGTCACACCATTCCGACCGTGAAGCTACCTGGGAATGCGAGGATCACCTCCGTTCTGAATACCCGGCGTTCCTTCAGTCCTAGATCTCGGGACGAGATCCTTTCGTAGTGGTGGAGTGTTGTAACACCCCGGATGTGACTTACCCAATTTGTACTCTAACTCTTGCCATTTCCGGCGTTAAGTTATTCTATTTTCTCGGGTTCGGGTCTTTGTCTCCGTGTGTTGTTATCATTGTCATGCATCTCATATCATGTCATCATGTGCATTGCATTTGCATACGTGTTCATCTCATGCATTCGAGCATTTTCCCCGTTGTCCGTTTTGCATTCCGGCGCTTCGTTCTCCTCCGATGGTCATTTCTACCTTTCTTTCGTGTGTGGGGATTAAACATTTCCGGATTGGACCGAGACTTGCCAAGCGGCCTTGGTTTACTACCGGTAGACCGCCTGTCAAGTTTCATACCATTTGGACTTCGTTTGATACTCCAACGGTTAACCGAGGGACCGAAAAGGCCTCGTGTGTGTTGCAGCCCAACACCCCTCCAATTCGGCCCGAAACCCACCAAAACCTTCTCCATCATCTAGAGCGTTCGATCATGATCACGTGACCGAAAACCGCACCTCATTTGGACTCTCCTAGCTCCCTCTATGCCTATATGAAGAATCCCTCCTCAAAATCCCGGATCCCCTCCATCCCTAACCTCAGATCCATCTCCACCCACCGCCGCCGGACAAAGCCACCACCGACGGACACGTCCGGTCCGCCCCGCCGCTGCCACGTGGCCCTCTCCCGTTGGTCGCTGCTCGGCGCCCACGTCGCCGCGCTGCGGGCCCGCAAGGCCCGTGGCCGGCCCTCCCGCCGCCCGACTGGGCCGAGCCGCCCCAGCCGGCGCCGCCCGCGTCTTCCCCGCGCCCGGCCACTCCGGCCGCCGACGCCAGCCGCCCCGCCACTCGACGCTGGCCGCCGCACCACCTCGCCCGTCGGCCGCCGCCTCGCCGCCGTCCCGCGCCGGCGAGCGCGCCGCCCCGCCGCCAACCGCCTCCGTCCGGCTGGCCTCCTCCTCCTCGACCACACCCTGGCCTCCTCCTCCTCTTCTCGGCAAGTCCGGCGACGTCTCCGGCAAGCTCGAAGAAATCCGGCCATCCTCGTAAAACGTGCCAGATCTGAGATCTAAAATCTCCAGGGTTGACTTTTTGCCCGAAACCCTAGTTCATGTTGCCCTGTTCATCGTGCTATAACTTTGCATCTATAACTCCGTTTTGGGCATTTAGCATATCAAAATGTTCGTCTCGGAGAGCACATCATTTCATTACATTGCATCATTTTCATTTGAGTTCATATTGATGCCCGAAATGCTGTTAGAAGAGGGCTACTTGAGATAATTGTCAGATCTGCTGCTCCATTTAGATATTTGTCATTTTTGCCATGATTATTGTGTGCATGATATGCCCTTGAGCTCTACATATGTTTTGTTGACGGTTTTGCCATCTTCCCAGAGGTGCAACCCATGTATTTTTGTGATGTGTGTGGTGACTAGCACAAGCTTGCAAAGTGAGGCACTTGGTAATGCTGATTTCAGGGACTTACCATTTCCACTAAGTCCTTGATCTGTTTATCTCATGTTGCCATATGTTCATGTTGTTTCCTAGTGATCCTTGCCTCTTTTGAGGATGATCAGTAAGGATGTTTTGTTAATCTTGTAGTGCTCTATCCAACCATGTCTTTGTTTGTAATTATGGAGCATCCTAGCTTGAGTCAATCGAGCTCTACTTTTGCTACTTCGTGAATCTGGGCAGATTGTCTACTTGTTAGCGATTTTGCCGATGATGTTGTAGTTGATCCGTGCATGCTATGCTATTGTTCTTGCCATGTCTAGCTTGCATTTTCTGTATTCTTGATGGGCGTATGCTTAGATTATCATGACTTGCTCCGTAGTGAGTGCATCGAGCTCGTAAACATGCCTACTTGATATCTGTTTTCAGCATGCTCCAGTTTTCACCAAGTCTGAGAACTGATTATGTTTTTGCCATGTTCACATGCTTGAAATTGTATTTTCTGATCCCTTTTGGCTCAAGGTCACTAAGGGACTTTTGTTAAGATCTTTGAGTAGCTCCATGCCATGCTTTACTTTGCCATGTTCAATTCTTGTAGCATGTAGTTTTGTTGCTCCGAAGAGTGCTACCTGATCTAAAATTCCAGTCAAGTGTTAATTTCACTAAGTCTGAGATCTGTTTACCATATGCATTTTTGCCATGCTTGTTTGAACCTGTTAATGGATGAATTGACCATAGCTCAGTGCTAGACTTTTGTTAAGCATCTTGAATTCATCCCTGCTATGTATTTTTATGCCATGTTTGGGTGCTGTAGCATGTTCATCTCATTGCATTTAGATGGCTACTTGCTGTTAATCGCAGAACGTGGTCATATTTGAATCGCTTGCCATTTCCAAACCGTAACTCCGATTCCGGTGTTCTTTATATCGTTTTCAAGCGATTTCATCTCATCTTTCCAGTGGCACACTTGGATTTCCAAGTTGAGGCCAGGTTCATGCATTCCTTGTCACATCTTGCATATGGATCCCGCATCGCATCCCGCATAGCATACAATCCTTGCATCATATTGTTTGATCTTTGCATGTGGTTGATTGTGCCCTTGTTGCTTGTTTGTCTTGTTTGGGTAGAGCCGGGAGACGAGTTCGCTAACGAGGAGCCCGTTGAGTTTGCTTTCGAGGATCCAGTCAACTCTGACAACTTTGCAGGCAAGATGATCATACCCTCGAAATCACTACTATCTTTGCTATGCTAGATTGCTCGCTCTTTTTCTATGCCAATGCTACAATGCCTACCACTTGCTTTCAAGCCTCCCAAATTGCCATGTCAAACCTCTAACCCACCATGTCCTAGCAAACCGTTGATTGGCTATGTTACCACTTTGCTCAGCCCCTCTTATAGCGTTGTTAGTTGCAGGTGAAGATTGGAGGCCGTTCCTTGTTGGAACATTTATTTACTTGTTGGGATATCATTATATTGCCATGTTATCTTGATGAATCTATATACTTGGTAAAGGATGGAAGGCTCGGCCTCTCGTCTAGTGTTTTGTTCCACTCTTGCCGCCTTAGTTTTCGTCATATCGGTGTTATGTTCCCGGATTTTGCGTTCCTTACGCGGTTGGGTTATAATGGGAACCCCTTGATAGTTTGCCTTGATTAAAGCTTTTCCAGCAATGCCCAACCTTGGTTTTACCATTTGCCACCTAGCCCCTTTTTCCCTTGGGTTTCCGGAGCCTGAGGGTCATCATTATTTTAACCCCCCTGGGCCAGTGCTCCTTTGAGTGTTGGTCCAAACTGTCAGCCGCCGGTGGCCACCAGGGGCAACTCTGGGCTGGCCTACCGGAAGTTTGGACAATCTGAGTGTGCCCTGAGAACGAGATATGTGCAGCTCCTATCGGGATTTGTCGGTACATTCGGGCGGTGTTGCTAGTCTTGTTTTAACCTGTCGAAGTGTCTTGAAGAACTAAGGTACCGAGTCTGATCGAAACGTCTCGGGAGGAGGTCTATTCCTTCCTGCAGGGATTTGAACTTTCGAAAGCCGTGCCCGCGGTTATGGGCAGATGGGAATTTGTTAATGTCCGGTTGTAGATAACTTGAACCTTAACTTAATTAAAACGAATCAACTGAGTGTTACCATGATGGCCTCTTCTCGGCGGAGTCCGAGAAGTGGACACGGTGTTGGAGTAATGTTTGCCGCAGGATTTGCCATCTAGTTATGCGTTCGCGCTTTGCCTCCTCTTCTCGCTCTCTTTTGCAAACAGGATAGCCACCATATATGCTAGTCGCTTGCCGCAGCTCCACATACTTACCTTGCCTTTACCTATAAGCTTAAATAGTCTTGATCGCGAGGGTGCAAGATTCCTGAGTCCCTGTGGCTCACAGATTACTATTACACCAGATGCAGGGCCTGAGGATTCCGCTCCAGGTGACGCGCTTGAGCTCAAGTGGGAGTTCGACGAGGACTCTCAACGATACGATGTTTCTTTTCCTGATGATCAGTAGTGGTGGCCTGTTGGGGGTGATCGGGACCGTGTCGCTTGTTGGGTTATCTTTTATTTTGGCACCGTAGTCGGGCCATGAGTGTTTCGTTGATGTAATGTTATTTATGTACTTGATTGATGTGGCGAGTGTAAGCCAACTATGTTATCTCCCCTTTTATTATCTATATTACATGGGATGTTGTGAAGATTGCCTAACTTGCGACATATGCCTTCAATGCGATTATGCCTCTAAGTCGTGCCTCGACACGTGGGAGATATAGTCGCATCGAGGGTGTTACAGTGCTCGCGTGTGGATAGTTCCCGGCCCCAGCCGTGGGGGGCGACGGACCCAGGCCCTGTGTTCGTGTCGCGATGCCCGTGGGGCACGGACTGGAGGGTTGCTCCTGTAATGGACCCAGGTCGTGAACCCTTTGAACGACTAGGACGGGAACACTCGCGAGGGCGCTCGGCAGTCCCCCCCTCGCGAGGCCTTGCATAAGAGAAATCTAGGCAGGAGAGTGAAAAGTCGAAGAACTACAAGCCAAAGACGGCATCAACTTCAATAAAACTTCGAATGAGAAGGAACATGCCAACTGCGGAAAGCAAATGAAAAGCCGCGTCTGGCACCTAATCTAGTCTTCGAAGTCTTCTCACCAGCGCTGAGCTAAGTGCTGCCACTGGGCGTGGGAGGGAGCCCCAGGGCCTGAGGCCGGCGCTCCTCAGACTCCGGGGCGTGTACAGCCCCAACTCATTATTACATGAGAGTGTCACGGGCGGCGAGCTTCACAGGCGTTGGCCTTCTTCACAGGTTCCGGGCCTTTTCCAAAACACGACATCTTCATAGGCATTCGCCTTCTTCACAGGCTCTGGGCCTTTTCCAAAACGCGACAGCTTCACAGGCATTCGCCTTCTTCACAGGCTCTGGGCCTTTTCCAAAATGCGACAGCTTCACAGGCATTCGCCTTCTTCACAGGCTCTGGGCCTTTTCCAAAACGTGACAGCTTCACAGGTATTCGCCTTCTTCACAGGATCTGGGCCTTCTCCAAAACGCGACAGCTTCACAGGCATTCGCCTTCTTCACAGGCTCTGGGCCTTTTCCAAAACGCGACACCTTCACAGGCATTCGCCTTCTTCATAGGCTCTGGGCCTTTTTAGGGATAGAACCTCCGGCGGTGCTGGATGTTCCATGCGTTCTGGACCGGCACCCCCTCCTGAGTCTCCAAGCGCGCGGATCCGGGCCTGGAAACATGAACAACTTTGAACGGGCCCTCCCACATGGAGAGAGCTTGTGCAGCCCCTCCCTGGAGAGAACCCGCCTAAGCACGAGGTCTCCTACCTCGAGAGTTCTGGGGCGGATGTTGCGGCAGTGATATCGCCGCAGTGCCTGTTGGTACCTCGCCGCTCGCAGCGCGGCTTCTCGGCGACGTTCCTCCCCTAGCACGAGGTCCATCCCCCGCATGGCGTCCTGCTGCGCCTCATCGAACGCCAGGACCCGCGTGGAGCGACGTCTGACCTCGTGAGGGAGGACCGCTTCGGCTCCGTAGACCAGGAAGAACGGGGTCTCACCAGTCAGCTTGGTCGCGGTTGTGCGGATGGACCACAACACGGACTGAAGCTCATTGTACCAACCTCTGCCGCAGGCCTCCAGCTTCTTCTTGAACGTCCTGGTCTTGAGGCCCCTTAGGACCTCTACGTTGGCTCGCTCGGCCTGGCCGTTGCTTCGGGGGTGCGCCACAAAAGCGTAGCATATCTGCGTTCCAAGGTTAGCACAATATGTTTTGAAGAGGTTACTGGTGAACTGCGAACTTTTGTCCGTGATGATGCGGTTCGGCACCCCGAACCGGCTCACGATGCCCTTGATGAACTTGACCGCGGAACCCGCGGGAATGGTGCGGACAGCCTCTACTTCAGCCCACTTGGTGAACTTGTCCACGGTGACGTAGAGGTAGCGGTAGCCCCCAGGCGCCCGAGGAAACGGGCTCAAGATGTCCAGCCCCCAGACTGTGAACGGCCACGAAAGGGGTATATACTGCAGGCCTCCTGCTAGCTGATGGATCTGCTTCGCGTGGAACTGGCAGGCCTCACAAGCTTTCACTAGTTCGACGGCGTCGTTGAGTGCGGTGGGCCAATAAAACCCACTGCGGAACGCCTTGCCGACGAGGGTCCGTGATGATGAATGATGTCCACAGTCCCCGCCGTGTATATCTTCTAGCAGTTCCTTCCCTTGCTCCCTGGAGATGCAGCACAGGGACACATCGTTCGGTCGCTTCCGGTAGAGCTCTCCATCCTTGATGTAGTATGCCGTGGCCTGGCGTGCCACTCCCTCCGCTTCCTCCTCCTTCTCTGGCAGGGTCCCTTGTGTTAAGTAACTCCGGAGCTCCGTGATCCAGCATCTCTCCTGAGGTTCCATCGAGCAGGCGTGCTCCTGAGGCCGGGCCACAGGCCAGAGCTCCTGAGGCAGGTGGCTGGTGGAGCTCCTCCTGAGGCTGAGCCGTGTTTGACAATGATGGCAGGGCTGAGGGCTTGAAGAGCCGCTCCTCGAAAACGCCAGGCTCCTGAGGTAACCGCCTGGACGCCCGTTTGGCGATGTCATCGGCCTCGTAATTGGTGCCACGGGGCACATGCTGCAACTCCAACCCCTAGAACTGCTTCTCCATCATGCGGACCTCCGCAAGGTAGGCTTCCATGTGCTCATCTTTCGGCTCATACACCTTGTTGGAGAAATTGACAAGGAGCTGCGAATCGCCCTTGATGGTGAGGCGTTTCGCCCCAAGGGCAGCTGCGGCCTTCAAGCCTGCTATTAAACCTTCATACTCCGCTATGTTGTTGGAGACATTTTCACCTCGCTGGAAACAGAGCTGCATAGCGTAGTAGAGGTTTTCCTGAGTGGGCGATATAAGCACCGCCCCTGCCCCGGCGCCATGCCTGGAGAACGCCCCATCGAAGTACATGACCCAGCCTTCTGGCGCCTCGCTTCCCGGGGAGAGGGACCGATCCTCGCCGGCCTTGAGGCCTGGTGCCTCCGTCCATTCTGCCACAAAATCCACCAACGCTGCTCCCTTGATGACTCTGGTCGTGCTGAATTCGAGCTGAAATGCTTGCAGTTCTATGTTCCACTCAGCGACCCTTCCAGCTGAGTTAGGGATCCTGAGCACTCTCTCCAGGGGTATGACGAGACGACCTTGATGGGGTGACCCTGAAAATAGTGCCGCAGCTTGCGCGAGGCCACCAGTAGCGCAGGGAGGAGTTTCTGAGGCATGGGGTACCGCGCCCTCGCATCCCGCAACACCGTGCTGACGAAGTACACTAGGTGCTCAATGAGGTTGGGTGCGTCAGTGCTGGTGGCTCCCTTCGGAGACCGTGGCGCCTCTTGAGGCGATGAGGCCTCCTGAGGCTGGCCATCTGGCAGAGCGGCCTCTTCTACCTCCGGTGCACTCCTCTACGGCGGCTGATCCTCCTCAGCCGCAGTGGCGGTTCCTGTGGGCCTTCCTTGTTCCTGTTTTGCCTTGTCACGGCTGCTGCCGCGGTTCTGATTCTACGCTCCTCTCTAACCGCCACCAGGGCTCTTGAGGGCACGGAGCCACCATGACCGGCGGGCTGGTCAGGTATCTCTTGAGATCCTGGAATGCCTTGTCGGCCTCTCCAGTCCACTCAAAGGGCCACTATTTCTTCATTATCTGGAAGAAGGGCAGCGCTCGTTCCCCCAACTTGGAGATGAAGCGCCCTAGCGCGGTCACGCGCCCAGTGAGCTTCTGCGTTTCTCTGAGGGTCTTTGGCGGGCTCATGTCTTCCACCGCCTTGACCTTTTCCGGGTTAGCCTCGATGCCTCGGCGGGACACAAGGAAACCCAAGAGCTTGCCTGAGGGGACTCTGAACACACACTTCTCTGGGTTGAGCCGTAGGTTCACTGCGTTGAGGCTCGCGAAGGTTTCCTCCAGGTCTTGTATCAGGGTCCTGGCCTCCCGAGACTTTACCACAATGTCATCGACATAAGGTTCAACATTCTTCCCGAGCTGCGGGCCCAAGGTGATGTGCATCAGCCGCTGAAAGGTCGCCCTTGCGTTACGCAACCCGAATGGCATGCATGTGTAGCAGTACACCCCACACGGGGTTAGAAAGGCTGTCTTTTCGACGTCTTCTACCGCCATCTTGATCTGGTGATACCCAGAGAAGGCATCCAAGAAGCATAGCAGGTCGCATTCCGCGGTGGAATCGACGATCTGGTCGATGCGGGGGAGCGGGAACGGATCTTGCGGGCATGCTTTGTTGAGGTTGGTGAAGTCGACACACATGTGCTCGTTCCCTCCCTTCTTTGGCACAACGACAGGGTTGGCCAACCAATCTGGGTATCGGACCTCGCGAATGACCCCAGCGGCTTCTAATTTGTGGGTCTCTTGGACGATGAAGGCCCGCTTTTCTGTGGACTGCCGCCTGGCCTTCTGCTTCATAGGGCGCACGTTGGGGCACACGTTTAGGTGATGCTCAATTACACTCCTGGGGATCACTGCCAACTGATCAGGCTCCCAAGCTAATACCTTCTTGTTTGCATGCAGGAACCCGACCAGGGGCTCCTCCTGCTCAGGTTCGAGGTTGGCGCCTATGGTGAAAGTGGCGTTGGTGGACCCGTCCTCATCGACGGGTATCTGCTTGGTTTCTGCCTTGTCTTGGGTGAACAACTAGTTCTTCTTAGCGGGTGCAGCCCCCTTGGGCTCAGAGGTCTCCAAGCCAGCGGGCTGTGCCGCCGCCACCGTCTTGAAGGCGAGCTTGAGTACCCGCAGCGCATCTCTGGTGTCCCCGTGCACAGTGAGGACACCACTGCTCCCGGGCATCTTCATGAGATTGTACGCCGGGTGCGTCGCGGCCATGAATTGGGCCATCACTGGGTAGCCGAGGATGGCGTTGTAGGGGAGGCCGATGGGGGCGATGTCGAAGTCGACCAGCTCCGTGCGGAAGTTGTTGTAGGTGCCGAAGGTTACTGGGAGCCGGATCTGTCCCAAGGAGCTAGATGATCCGCCCCCAACACCTGAGAAGGGCCGGCTTGGTTGCAGCCGTTCCAGGGGTATGCAGAGGAGGTTGAAGGCCTCGACCGAGAGCATGCTGAGGCCCGCACTGCCATCGATGAGAGTTTTGGTGACGGCCACCTGGCAGATGGTGGGGGTGCACAGCATGGGGAGCGCACCCGAGCAGGCCGAGTTGGAGGGGTGGTCCTCCGAGCTGAAGGTCAGGCCGGCCTTGGACGCCGCCCGGTCTGGGAGAGCCCCCTGCCGCGTGGAAGCGACGCTGACCCGACGGATGAACGGCTTGACGTGGTTACTTGTAGACTGCACCTGCGAGCCGCCCAGGAGGGCCGCGACGACCGGGGGTGTCGGTGTAGCGCGATGGGCGGGGAAGAGGCTGCGGGGCTCTTCCCAAGAGGCCACGGAGGTTGCCGACAGGTGGAGCAGCCATGGACGCGGAGCGCCGGTGAGGGCCGTGGGGAGCCAGTTGGCCATGACCCTATCGTCACCTCCAGCTTCGAGGCGGGGGCCACCTCGCTCGCCGGCAAGAAGGCCGGCGGATCTATCGCGCTGCCGTAGCGTGGCGGCGTCGTTGGCTTGAACTTGTCCGGCCACCGTACCCGTCGCAGGGCTGGGGCCAGGGCTCGGAGCCCCATGGCCCCCGTGCTAGCCCCGGCAGCCGGAGCGGGCAATGCGCTACTCATCACGAGGCAGGCCGTGGCGGTGGCGGAAGAGAAAACTCCGGTGCACCCCTACCCGGCGCGCCAAATGTCGGATTTCGGGTTCCGGCAGACCCTTGAGGTTCGAACACTGGGGTGCACGCGGAGATTTCGCCTCCTACCTACCTGCACCCCTCCGCCTCGCTAAGATCTAAGCTATGGAAAGAACAACACGAATGACACAGGGTTTATACTGGTTTGGGCCACCGTTGTGGTGTAATACCCTACTCCAGTGTGTGGTGTGGTGGATTGCCTCTTGGGCTGATGATGACGAACAATACAAGGAAGAACAGCCTCGCGAGGGTCTGCTATTGGCTGGGGCGATGAACTGTTGGGAGGAGTTCAGTCACCCTTCTCTCTCTCTCTCTCTGATTCTGATTTTTTCCTCTCTCTCTACTTCTCTCGTCTTTCTCTCGTCTCTCCCCCTCATCCCTCTCAATCCCGTGGGGGGGGGGGCTTGTCCTATTTATAGAGGCCCTGGTCCTCTTCCCTAATATCGAGCGCGAAGGGAGCCAACAATGGCGGGCTAATTTGAAGGGGGGCAGCTAGTACTAGCTATCCTGACAAAAGTAGTCTTCGCCTGCACAAAGCTATGGTGGTGACGCCATCTTGGGCTCCACAATGACCTCCGTCTTGCAGTCCTCCTGGTCTTGGTCTTGTTGCACCAAAATGGCAACCATTGCCTGATGCATCGGTACTCTGCGGCTGCGCTTGCTCCCTTTGCACCAAAGAGGAAAGAAGGACGCTGTGCGGGCTGGCACCCGCCTGGCGCCTTTGGTCGTCATGGTTGCGTCATGGGCACCTCATGATGTACCCCGCCTTGATCTCTCCGCCTCCTCGCGAGCCAGCCTGATGAGGCCGTGCCTGAGGAAGCTCCGCGTCGTCCACCCCGTGAGGCTTGGCCCCTCGCGAGGGTCTTGGGTCTGTGTTGACGAAGATGGGCCGTGCTGGGCCCCCTTTTGAGCCACGCCGCAGGCCGCAGGTAGGCATGTCTAGGGACCCCTGTTCCCAGAACACTGACACTTGCTTCTTTGTTTCTTCTTGTCTTTGCAGACTTCTTTCCTGGGCTGACCGAGATGGTCGGAGGGCGGAGGGCGTAGAGATTGCCGCCGATGCCCCCCGAACTCTTGACGAGCACATCCTGAGCATGAAGGCTCGCCTTTGGCCTGCTCGCCGGATGCTGCGCCGGCTCCAGCGTGTTGGTGCCCAGGCGATTGCCGCCCTGTGGCCGGACATGCAGGCTCCACGCACCCCCAGCCTGACAGCCGACTGGCTAGAGGTCGCGGCTGGTCGTCTTGAGGCCTGGAAGGGTTCTTCGGCCCGAGCTGGAGTGCATCGGGCCTTGGAGTTCGTCAAGGCATGGTATCCAGGGCTGGCCACGCTTCGATCGGAGGCCCAGTCGGAGCTGGCAGCTGTGGAAGACACCCTCGTCAAGCGTGCTGCGGCGATCGCCGAGTATACCGACACCAGCATCTTCGTCCCCGAGCGGTCTGAAGACGGTGAGGAGGTACCTCCACAGTGGTTTGGGATGAAGCCAGGCTACGGCGAGGACTCGACGGAGGTGATTGGCTCCAGCGTCAAGGAGGAAGGCGAGGCAGAGGACGGAGGCGAGGCGGAGGACGGAGGCGAGACGGAGGCACCAGAAGACGGAGTAGACGGTCAGCCTCAGCTCGACCGCGCCTCCAGCAACGATCTGCGTGCGACCGACCCGGCTGCTACCGGAGGCAATCAAGCCGAGACTAGCCAGCCGGCCGCCCCGACGGCTGACACTGCCGCCTCCTTCGATCCTCCAAATCCGTCTGCTGCTTCCTAAGCTGCCGCTTTACCTTTATTTTATCAGCTTCAGTAGTCTTTGAAGAACTTGTTAATTCGCACAATTCCACCCGCGGGGTGTATTTTGAACTTCTGCTCGAAGATTTGGCCAAGGGCCTATGTTATGTAAATATATTTATCCAAGTTCTATCTCTTCTTGCTCATTGTTCTTTTGGCTTTTGCCTTTGCCGCTTTCTCTTAGTTGCCTGCCTTGCCAATCGGACAGCCGCTCTATGGACTGTCGCTGGATCAAGTGCTTGGCTACTTTGGGAAAGCAAGTACTTAGCCGTTTTTAAGAGTTTCTGAGCAAGTTGAATAGAAGGCGGCGATCCGACTATTCGAGAGTCGGTTTGCGAAAAAGGATGGAAGCCGTCTTGAGCTATGTTTTATGCTTTGAGTCCTTAACCATTTTTCATGCAAATGCCCGTTCTACCTTACCTCTACCCACCATACAGTCGCTCTGTGAGCTAGGACTTCTGACAGAAGACGGTTTAGGTGTTACACACTACTTGTCTAGCTGCAGGAAGCATTTCATAGTGCAAGGCGGCAAGTCCCCGGGCCGACTTGTCGAGCCCGGTGCCAAGCAGTGTGACAAAGAGTAACATACTTGTAGGCATAATTTTTATCATACAGACAAAAGAGGGAAGTCCTCGAGCTCGTCTCGGGGGCCCCGAAGTCTTGGTACTTTAATACAAAAGGTAGCATGGTACATACTGCATCAACTGTAAAATCTTCGGAGGAGATTTGCATTCCATGGCTGCTCTGTCTCCTTGCCGGAGTCATCCCTCTTGCGTGCTCGGGGCTTCTGAGCGTCAATCAGGTAGTAGGAATCGTTGCCCAGTACATTGCTGATGATGAAAGGGCCTTCCCAAGGCGCCGACAGCTTGTGCTGGTCGGCTGTTTGCTGGATTAGCCGGAGCACAAGGTCGCCTTCTTGGAAAGATCTTGGCCTGACCTTCCTGTTGTGGTATCGGCGCAGGCTCTGCTGGTAGATGCTGGACCGGCTGAGTGCCAACAGCCGGCCCTCTTCTAGTAGATCGACGCCGTCTTGTCGTGCTTCTTCTGCTTCCTCCTTGGTGTACATGGTGACTCGTGGGGAGTCGAACTCTATGTCCGTTGGGATGACGGCTTCGGCACCGTAGACGAGGAAGAAGGTCGTGAAGCCTGTTGACTTGTTTGGAGTCGTGCGCGGACTCCAGAGGACGGCTGGCAGCTCGTCGAGCCAGCAGCCAGCCGAGCGCTCCAGAGGCTCGATCAGCCGGGGCTTGATGCCGGACAGGATGAGGCCGTTTGCTCGCTCCACTTGGCCGTTTGACTATGGATGGGAGACGGACGCTAGGTCCAGTCGGATGCCCTGTGTTGCGCAGAAACAGGCCAAGGCACCTTTGGCGAAATTTGTGCCGTTGTCGGTGATGATGCTGTGTGGTATGCCGTATCGAATTGTGATATCGGAGATGAAACTCACGGCAGTCGGACCATTCAGTTTCTTGATTGGCTTCGCTTCTATCCACTTGGTGAACTTGTCCACTGCGACAAGTAAGTGACTTAAGCCACCTCGTGCTGTCTTGAATGGTCCCACCATGTCTAGACCCCAAACTGCGAAAGGCCAGGCAATGGGGATGGTCTTGAGTGCGGAAGCTGGCTGGTGCGGCTTGGAGCTGAACTTCTGGCACCCTTTGCATTTTTGGACCAACTCCTTGGCCTCTTCCAAGGCAGTTGGCCAGAAGAAACCGTGTCGAAAGGCTTTGGCGACGAGTGCTCTTGAAGCCGCATGGTGGCCGCACTCGCCTTGATGGATGTCTTTGAGAATCGCTTGGCCTTGCTCTGGCTCTATGCAGCGCTGGTAGACACCAGTGACGCTGCGCCTGCCAGCTCTCTGTTGACTATGGTGTATGCTGCCGCCCGGCGTTGTATTGGCCGAGCTGAGGTCTCATTAGTCAGCAGCTCTTTGTTCACCAGGAATTTGAGGATGGGCTGGGCCCATGAGGGTGCTGCTATTTCTTCGACTGTCAGAACTGCGACTTGGACGAGGGCGGTTGGGCTGGGAGGCAGCGACTTGGAGTCAACAGCCGCTTGCTGGGTTAATGAAGTCCCCAGGCTGACTGGCGCGGCCCTTGGGCCGAGTTCTGGAGTCTTCAAGTCCGTCGTTGCAGTCCCCGGACCGGGCTCGACTGTGGCGGCTTTGGAGTCATCCGCCAAAATCCCCGCACTGACTGCCGAGGCTCTGGAGTCGGATCCGCCGTCTTCGGGAGGAGCCGGCACAAAAATGGAGTCTGATTCTGGTGAAGGCTTGACAGACGGCTTGAGGAGGCGCTGAAGGGCGACGCTAGATGGTATTGCTTGGCGTGTAGATCCGATTCGTGCCAAGGCAGCTGCTTGGTCGTTGTCGTTTCTTGGCACATGGAGGAACTCGCACCCTTCGAAATACCCGCTGAGTTGCTGCACGAGGAAACGGTAACTCGCCATGTTTGCATCTTTCGCGTCCCAGTCGCCAGATGATTGTTGGACCACTAAGTCCGAGTCGCCATAACACAAGATCCGGCGGATGCCAAGTACTTTGGCAAGCTGGAGCCCGTGAATGAGCGCCTCGTATTCGGCGACATTGTTGGAGGCGGCAAAATGGATTTGTAGTGCATATTTGAGCTTGTCGCCTTTAGGAGAGGTGAGCACGACGCCAGCTCCCAAGCCGGTGCGCATCTTGGAGCCGTCGAAATGCATCCGCCAATGGGTGGAGTCGGGCGCTGGAGGTAGGTACTGGGTCTCGGACCAGTCGACGTGGAAGTCGGCCAGTGCTTGTGACTTGATAGCGGTGCGGGGCTGGTAGTGGATGGTGTAAGGAGCCAGCTCTATGGCCCACTTGGCCACTCGACCAGAAGCATCTCGGCTACCAATGATCTCGGCAAGTGGGGCCGTGCAGACCACCGTGATGGGAAGTAAGGCTTCAATTTCTTGGCAGCAAAGTGTACGCCATAGCACATCTTCTGGTAGTGGGGGTAGTTCTGCTTGGAGGTCGATAGTACCTCGCTCAGGTAATATACCAGTCTCTGGACAAGTAGCGCCTTGCCTTCCTCCTTGCTTTCCACTACAATGACCGTGCTGACTACCCGGCTGGTGGTGGCGATGTATAGGAGCATAGGTTCCTTGGGAGTCGGAGCTGCCAGGACGGGTGGAGTAGTCAGCATCTTCTTCAATTGGTGAAAAGCTTCGTCCGCCTTATGGTTCCACTCGAAAAAAGTGGTCTTCTTCATGAGTTGGTATAAGGGGAGAGCTTTCTCGCCTAGCCGGCTGATGAATCGGCTGATGGACGCCAAGCAGCCGGTGAACTTCTGCACATCCAGCAGTCGGCTGGGTACCTCCATTCTCTCAATGGCCTTGATCTTTACTGGGTTGCATTCTATGCCGCGTTCAGAGACCAGGAAGCCAAGGAGCTGGCCGACTGGTACTCCAAAGACACACTTCTCAGGGTTGAGCTTGATCTGGAACCGGCACAGGTTCTCAAAAGTCTTCTTGAGGTCTTCTAGCAGTGTTCCACGCTTTTCCGTCTTCACCACCACGTCGTCCACGTAAACATGGGCATTTCTGCCGAGCTGCTTGAGGAGGCACTTCTGCATGCAACGCTGAAAGGTGGCGCCGTCATTCCTTAAGCCGAACGTCATGGTGAGGTAGCAGAAGGCTCCAAACAGCATGATGAAGGCGGTCTTCAGTCTGTCAGCCGGGTTCAGCTTGATCTGGTGATATCCTGAGTATGCATCCAAAAAACTCAACAGCTCGCATTTGGCTGTGGAGTCTATCACCTGATCGATTCTTGGTAGAGTAAACGGGTCCTTGGGGCAGGCCTTGTTGATGCTCGTGTAGTCAATACACATTGGCCACTTCTTGTTCTTCTTCAGTACCAGGACCG
The DNA here is from genome assembly GCF_018294505.1 of Triticum aestivum. Taxonomy (NCBI): domain Eukaryota; kingdom Viridiplantae; phylum Streptophyta; class Magnoliopsida; order Poales; family Poaceae; genus Triticum; species Triticum aestivum. The sequence continues at coordinate 305,867,286 of NC_057812.1, forward strand.
GATTTGCTAGCCATTCTGGAAAGAACACTTCCATAATGAAGCCGGCAGCTAGGAGTCGGGCTATCTCTTCTCCGATAACTCTTCTCTTCTCTTCTGATAGGCGGCGCAGGGGCTGCCTGACCTGCTTTGCATCAGATCGGACATGTAACTTGTCCTCGGTGAATTCCGTCGGTACACCTGGAATGTCTTTGGGGGACCATGCAAAGATGTCCCGATTCTCACGGAGGAAATCGACGAGCTCGCCTTCCTATTTGCTGTCGAGGTTTGCACCTACGATGGCGTACCTCTCTGGGTGCTCCGGATCCAAGGGTATCTTCTTTGTCTCTTTGGCCGGCTTGAACGAACCCTCAGCCTCCGACTCTTTTGGGTTGGGCGATACCTCAGGCTGCTTGCCGGCCATCGCCACAACTAGCTCGAGGAGCCGCTTCTCGGACGCGATTACCAGGGACTCGGCCAGCCGACTGCTCTCAGACGCGCAAGCAGACGACTTCCGGTAGTCGCCAGCCATAGTCAGAATTCCCCTGGAACTGGTCATCTTCATCTTGAGGTAGGCGTAGTGGGGGACCGCCAGGAACTTGGCCAAGGCGGGTCGGCCAAGTAGCGCATGGTATGGGCTCTCAAGGTCCACCACCTCAAACCAAACAGGCTCTCTGCGGAAGTGATCTTTGTCTCCAAAGAGGACGTCCATCAGGATCTTGCCGATTGGCGAGCAGGAAAGCCTAGGAACAATGCCGTGGAACACAGTTTGGCTATTCTGAAGCTGTCTTTGCTTGATTCCTAACTTCTCCATGGTGTCCTTGTACAGGATATTGATGTTGCTGCCTCCGTCTATCAGAACTCGCGAGAAACGCGCGGCTCGTCTGTCTGTAGCAAAGGTGGCGTCCAGGACCAAGGCATAGGAGCCTGGACTCGGCATCACTTCTGGGTGGTCAGCCCTGCTCCAGCTGATGGGCTTCTCAGACAAGTGCATGAACTCTGGCGTCTCCGACGCTACTACATTCACCTCTTGTCGCTGCAGCCACCTGCTGCATCGATCATCAGCCACACTGGTGAACACCACATAGGCTCCGTGCTCTTCAGGGTATTCGTCTTGTACTGCGCCGACTGGCCTGACAGCAGGCTGCTGGGGTGGCGGCGGAGGCGGCTGCCCAGCAGCCGGGGGAGGCAGGAGGCCGTCTCCCTTGGCGATCCTGGTGAGCCAGTGGCACTTCCGGGTGGTGTGATTCGATGGCTTCGCGCCGCTATGGAACTTGCAAGGTCCATCCAGGGTCTATTCGTAGGAGAAGGCCGGCAACCAGTTTGGCTTGCCGCCTTTCTATCGCTTGGGCGGAGGCTGCTCATCTGGCTGCTGGGCTTCAATGGTCGCGACTTGTTGGCTGCTGGAAGCCGGCTGCGGGGCCTTGCGCTTGTGGTCACCCTGCTGTTGTCGCCGGCTGGCGTCTGCCGCCGGAGTTCTTGGAGCTTGAGGAGCCACTTTGCCAGTTGTGCCGATTTGAATCTCACAGGAGTTCCGAAGCTCGGCCCAACGTGTGAGGTAATCACGGGTCGACTCGTCGGGGCCTTGCACGCACAAGGCGAGCTGACGAGGCTTGGGAGGACGCTTGTACGTGCTAGTGAAGTTGCGGACGAATGCTTCGGTGAAGTCGACCCAGCTGTTGATGCTGCGAGGCTTTAGGTTGTTCAGCCATGTCCAGGCCGTGCCCTGAAGCATGAGCGGGACATACTTTACGGCGACATGCTTGTTGCCGTTTGCTATGCTGACAGCCGTGGAGTAGTCGACTAGCCAGTCTTCTGGCTTCACGGAGCCGGTATACTTGGGCATGTCTCTTGGGAGCGTGAACGCTCTAGGAAAGGGCTCGTCCCGAATGCGGGGCCCGAAACAAGGCGGACCCAGCTCGTCTTCTTCTTCCAGCGCTAAGGACCGGTGAAGCCGGTCGATCCGGTGGCGGGCGTCATTCTCTCCAACTCTCTCTCGGCGGCCAAGGCGGTCGCCGAGAGTCGGATGATCAACAGGCGGCGGGGAGACTCGCCTCTCCTTGCAAGGAGGGGGAGGCGGACAGTCGCCCCATTGTTCCACTGCCCTCGAGCGGCCGTCTCGGTCGCGCTCTATGGTAATGCGAGTCCGACTGTGGCTGACAGCCGGCTCCTTGTCTCTTCTTCCTCAAGCGCCGCCAGTCGGCGTCCGAGACGTCGCGCCCTGATCTCGGTGAAGGTCATCGTTTGGCCGCTGCGGCGCCTCTGTGCGGCAGCCGGCCTTGTTCTGCGCGGCGGCCGTGTCGAGGAGCCGCTGGACTCGCTCCATCATCAGGCGGCGTTCTTCGCCCTCGAAATTGTCCAGCTCATTCGCTGCTGCCTGGGTGGCTCGGATGTTCTCCGCTGGTGTAGCATACACAGGGCGGCTTGCCCTAAACAGGTTGGCGATGGCTATGCCGCGCTGCTGGACCGTGCCAAAGCGACTGGGCCCCGCCGGGGCCGGCGAGCCACCGACGGCGCGATCCATCTCCTGCTGGTAGGCTTCTAACAAGCGTCTCATGCTGGCCAGCTTCTTCGCACCTTCAACGAGATGAAGGCGGCGCGCCTCCAGCGTCTCTGTGTCAGCGTCTTCTGGAATGGGCGCAGTTAGGTCTTGCAGCGCCGCGTCGAGTGAGTCGTGCGCTCCTCCGCCGGGGAGCTCTTCATGACTGATGACTAGCACCTCGGTGACGGTGCTTCCGCTGCTCTCGGCGCGAGGGAGAGGTTCGTCGTAGACCACCACATTGGTGGGAAACGCGTCGAGCGACGCGGTGTCGGAGTCGACCAGCATCGGGTCGGTGGAGCCTACGGACTCCAAGTCTACGGCAGGCTCGCCGGAAATGTGGAGTTGATCGAGGAGGCCCGCGAGGAGGCTCTCGGGGCCGCCCGTGCCTGCGTTGGACGCAGGTTCGTCGGAGAGGCGGACCTCGCCGACAAGTTCGGCCAAGGAGCTGGCGCGCAGGCGATCTCAATGCCGCTTAGCGTGTCGGTGCAAACTCCGTCTAGCGTGCCTGGCTGGCTGCGCTCGCCAGGGAGGAAAAGGGTTCCCGTCCAGAACAGATCTCCGGACTGCGGTGCACCAGGCCCCACAGTGGGCGCCAAATGTCCGGGGTTAGGTGCGACATATGCCAAAGTATAGCTTATCATGGTGGGGGTGAGTAGAACGTCGCTGGTGCCTGGAAACGGGAAGAGGCGAAGACATGCACGCCGGCGAATCTTACCCAGCTTCAGGGCTCTCCGAGGAGATAATACCCCTACTGCTGCTCTACGGGGTCTCCGCATGATCACTATCGCCAAGTGTTTACACGGTTGCTCCTTGAGCTGTTTCTTGGAGGTAGGAGAGAGCAAGGCTAGCTCTCTCCCTTCTATATGATCTGGTCTAGAGCTAATGGGTTCCAACCCTTTGCATGGGTGTCACTACTAGGAAAAGGCCTACTAATGGCGCACCAGTTTTGCCTACTAATGGCGCATCACTGGTGCGCCATTACTAGCACACCACTAGTAATTTTTACTAATGACGCACCACTGGTGCGCCATTAGTATCTGGTATACTAATGGCGCACCACCAAGTGCGCCATTAGTATATAACACCATGCGCCATTAGTGTGCCTCCCAGGGGCCATATTTAACCATGTGCTTTGGCACACTAATGGCGCACTGCGGATAGATGCGCCATTAGTATACTTGGCATACTAATGGCGCACTCTGTCTTGATGCGCCATTAGTATCCTTTGGCATACTGGCGCACTCTGTCTTGATGCTCCATTAGTATCCTTTGGCATGCGCCATTAGTATTAATATTTGTTTTTTTTACTTTTCTGATTTTTGCACAGGTTACAAAATATATTATTTGACAGAATATAGACAGTAGCACACAGCAACAACAGATTCATCGAATACAATAGAAGATTAGTCTCCGAATACAATTCATCATATTAGTCTCCGAATTCAAAAGACCGAACAAAGAGAAAACATTACAAGTCTCGAGACCGCGAGTATCGAGTTTGTCTTCACATTACAAGTCGATATCAATCATCTAAATTACCATCACATAGAAGAGAGCTGCGGTCATCACGATGAGCATCATCGCGATCAAACTGGTCTTCATCCGGTTCCTCCAACGCTCCCTCCTCTCTCCCGCTAGATAGCGGGCGTATCTAGATTCGGCCTCCGCCCTAGTGGTGTACCCTTTGTAACTGTTACCGCTGAAATGGTGAACCTGTCTCCGACACTCCTCCCAGTCGTCGTAGACTCCGGGAACCTTACCCTTGTACACGACATACGATGGCATCTCTATGCACAAGCCAAACAACAGACAATACATACATAAGCAATATATAAGTATGCAACAAAAGGATCGGAAGAGAAAAGCAAGACATTAATAGCACGATTCATGGTCCTACTAATAAATAGCATCGATTACATCTAAGTTGAACGACTGTACAAACCAAAGAGACATACAATTCATTAAAGCTTAATTACAACATGAGCCAATCAATGTTTCAGAACTACACATCACTACTTTCGACTCGACTCATGGACAGGAGCGTGGATGAAGCCGCCGTCTGTCGTGATAGTCATGAAATCGCGGGCGTTGTCAGCCTGCATTTGTAGCATTCCGTCTATCTCAATGTTGGACGATTGATATCTGAGGAAGAACTGCCCTGAGGTATGAAGGACATCTTGATGGATGATGTCTGCAAACTCCGACTGGATGCGAAAGAATTCTTGTCTGATGTCCGCGTCCTGGATTGCCGACAAGCTCGCGGCCCAATCTTTGAGATTATTTGGTAGCAGAAGGTGATGATGGTCCCTTACGATCACCCTCATGTGATGGAGGGTGTAGTAGGCATCCTTCTGACCGCCAGGCGGCTGCTTGACGCAGCAGAACGTTGTATTGTGGGCGAACACATGCTTGTCGTACTTACGAACTGCCCTGATGAAGGTGCCTCCAGATTTGGCGTAGCCAGGGAGAACATCATCAAGAACTTTCTTGATATTTGTGTAGTCTATCTTGGAGTTACGGTTTGGGTCGAAATACGTGGCCATGGAATATTTCGGGCTTAAGAGGATGAGTGTGCAATGTGTGTCACTGCACAGAACACGGAATGTTAGAAAAAAAAGAACGATCGAAATCTAAGAAATCATATGTTACGGGGCGGTTAAGGGATGACTTACTCGGGAAAGTAAGCCACAAGGAAGTTATCCTTATCTGGGTTTGCCAGAATGACGTCTTCGAGGTGTGAACTCATGACTTGGCGGTCCCCAGCGCTGCTCAAGAGCTTGGCACGCATGTAGAAGGGGTCGACGATCACAATGTCCGGGGTCTTGTCTCTAATGATCCGCATCTCCATACTCAGCGAAAACAGCCGAACGAAGGTGTAGTGCAGCGGATGAAGGTTGAACATAGCAAAGATGTCATGAAACCGCAGGACGATCGTACCCCCGATGGCGCCATCCACAAAGCCCTTGCCCTCTGGCACCTTGGCCACGAAAACCGGGTATGCCACATCATTCTCTCTGAGACGCCGCTTCTCCAAAGAAAGAACACTATCGTGCAGACTCCGCATAGCACCGGTTGCAGCATTGAGCATATTTGTCGGTAGCATCGCCCTACCCGCCATATGCACCCTCCTCGAGATATCCTTAGGTGAAGGTGGCCCGTCCTAAGCACGGATCGTACTCGGTGCCGGCTGGCTCGCACCGGCGCCCTTTTTAGTCGGCCGTTTCTGGCCCTTCTTCTTGATCTGTTGTAATGGGACCGAGTTCTGCTCACAGACCACCTTCTTGAGCGTGTTGGGACTGATAATATTTGGCACCTCCGCTATCTGAGGCTCGGTGAAGGCGGCAGCTGGAGGCGTCTCCTGAGAACTGAACGCCAGACGACGCCTGTTGCAATTGGGTTTCTCCGCCATACCAGCTTGATCGCGGTCATCTTGTTTGGGTTCTTGAGAAGGAGGCCCGCAGAACTCGTCACCGTACCCATGTTCGGCTAAGTACTTATCGACGTTGGTAAATGTACCATCATCGTTGTCGTCGTCGTCCCGATCCTGTGCCATATGCATGTCCGGATCCTGTGCCATAGGGATGTCCGGCATGTCCGGTAGCGTTGCGGCATTCTTGCCATGGCCTGGCGCCGACATGACTGGCGGTCTTGTCTGTGGGGTGGTGTCCCCCGCCCCCAAAAGAATCTGGCTCTTCGGCCAAAGCAGGGGCCAGCTTACGCAGGCGCTGAGGGTCATCTCATCTTCTTTGTTGTCCCCAGCGGGTCGAATCGGAGGTAACAGCTCGTCGCAGTCTGGCAGCACCCGAACCACTTCAACCCTATACATTGTGGGTGGCATCGGATTACCGTGGAACACGGGGTTGCTCGGTTGAACGATTCTGCCCTTGGCGACATCGACCAACTCGCCACCCACGAAGTGTAGGAGAGTGCAAGGAACATCGGCGGCGCCCTGCGAAAACATGTAGGGCGTCAGGGATGCCCAGTCAAAGGCAAGGAGATGAAGTCCTCGGCCGAGAGGCTTAGTTACCGTGATGCCGTCGAGCTCGGCTAATGTCGAGGCACCGCCAATGGCGGGTGTGCAACTGACGGAGGGGCCGCTTGCTGGCGAGGTGTCGGCCGGCATACACCCGGGTGCATTAAGCTCCAATGCCGGCGTCAGGGACACCAATACCGCTGCCGCCGGAGACACCAATAGCACTGCCGCCGTAGACACCAATACCGCTGCCGCCGGAGACACCAATGGCGCCGCCTGCGCGTTATGCGAGTTGCTGGCCGTCAAGCTGGGAATCGGGGGCGGCCCCTGTTGGCCACCCACAATCCACATCATTATCCCATGAATCAAGGTAGGCATAATGCCGGTGAGCGTCAATCCCAGTTGTTGTTGCACTTGCTCTTGGACCATCTCCGGAATCCGCGCCACTTGCGCCTTGAGGGCTTCAACCTCGCGCGACTGGCTTTCCGAGCTGGTCTTTTTCTCCTTTCGCTCACCAGCGGTATAGTATGACGACCATTTTGTGGACAAGGCTTTGCCGGCCACACAACCAGTTGACGTTGGCTTACTGAGCTTATCCTAGTTTTTCATTACGTTCAACGCCGTATTCAAAGGTGTGTCGAAAGGGAAGCTCTGAGACGACCCCGCGCTACTGCTTTCTTTGTCCTGCGGAAGGAATGTGAACCATTTAGAAATATTGGGGATTAATTAGAATGCAACCATATGGAGCTAATTACGCGGGGGTGTATTCCTTACCAGAACAAGCTCAAGCTCCTTTGTCTTAGGATCCGTGGTAAGATCCTTTGTTACCGGGTCCTCCTTGTACTGGGCCTTGACAAAGTTCCTGGTCTGCTTTTCACTGTATTTCTCGAAGCGGGGCGGTAGGCCTTGCTCGGCACGCTCCGCGTCCTCCTTGTCTCATACAGGCTCTTCCACTCTGTAACCGCCGGGACCGAGTTGGTGGACCCCTATGTTCAACTGCCGCATTTCTTTCCCCCACTTACTTGATTAGGAGGTTGCGGGGCTCTCGCACTTGATCTCGAACTCCTTGTAGTCATCTTCGCTCATCAAAGGATATTTCGCCTTGATCTTCTCATAACTATCACCTTTGTCAATCATTGCCTTCACCGTGCTTTTCCAAGTAGACAGGGCCGTGCTCATCGTCGTGAGGGCGGCACCGTTCACTTTATTACCCGAGAGGCGTGTGTTTGCGAACTCAGCGGGGAACTTGTATTGTTCGTGCAGCTTCGTGAAGAGGAGGCTGTGCAAATTCCCTCGGTCCTTATGCCTTAGGTTCTTGGTGTTGATTGAGGTGGTGCTCCAGAGAATGCACCCGAGCTGAATCAAGTACCCCTTGACTAGGTGTTTGGGCGCCGTCGGATGCTTGTTGGAGTTCACTTCAGTAAATTCCTCCCTGATGGTGCCGAGCATGTTTGGGCGCCGGTCATTCCGTTGCCTCTTCGGTTGGCTGCCATCTGTGCGTGCGCCGCCATCATCAGTGGTGGCATCCGCGGCGCCATCATCAGTGGTGTCATCCCCGATGCCACTAGGGGTTGTGTAGTCAGGATCGGTGTCTTCCGCGGCGTCCTCATAGCGGTGAGGTTCTTCCTCCAACTCTTGAGACAGCTCCCAGAATTGCTTGCCGCCCGAACCGCCGGCCTCATCGTTGTGGGCCATGTTTCGCTCTAAATAGGAAAAAAGTTTGGTCAAAAAGTTGGTTATTGTCAAGGAACAAGATCATGGTCTCATCATTTAGGGTTTGTCGACCCCGAGGCATCCTAAAAGCTAAGCTTTTATCATTTAGGGTTTGTCGATGCCGAGGCACCCTAAAAGCCTAACCGTACATCATTTAGGTTCTCATCGACACCGAGGCACCCTAAAAGCCAAGGTTTCATCATTTAGGGTTTGTCGATGCCGAGGCACCCTAATTGCTAAGTTTTCATCATTTAGGGTTTATCGATGCCGAGGCACCCTAGGTTGGGCCTAATCACTTGGCACTAATCAGTTGGCTCTATTGCCACCTATGTTGGGTTTATCATCTAGGGTTTATCGATGCTGAGGAGAATTTCTAAGTTGGGCCTAATCACTTGGCTCTATTGCCACATATGGTTTAATGCAACAAGAATAAAGGGGCAGATGATCCTACTTAATTAAGTATTAAGATACCCCGGCCCATGCATTAGTAGCAAGTACCTCATATGTCCAATTTTTAGCAAAGTCATGCTAAAATTCACGGAAAATTTCAGCATGAACTTTGCTGAAAATAGGACATATGGAGTATCCGAATTTGCCGGAACGGAAGTTAATCGACATTCCGGCAAACTCAAGGGCCTCTCGGGGTACCTGCTAAATCATCACGACACGAAGGGCCTCTCAAGGGCCTCAAGCAGCAGCTGCGTCTCCTAGGACCCCATTTTTTGGTTAATTTCTTTGAGCAACAATCAAAGCAGAAAATTCAGCATATTTCTATACAACAGCACTGTAAAGATGAAGAACAGTTCTACGGCAGCCCATTTATATACAATAGCATCTTTGGTCATACCAATATCTGAAACAATTCAAATCTGAACTGTATCTTTGGTCATACAAATCTCTGAAACTATAAAAATCTGAAATATATATCTTTGATCATCATCTTTGCATGTATTTCTTAATGTGATCACAAGTAATTCAGAGGCATCACAAGTAATTCAGAGCATCACAAGGCATTAGTAGTTCAGTACATGAACAAGTTTTACAAAGCACATCAATATGTTACAGCAAACAAAACTTCTGAAATTTGTTTCCCTAACTGAATTAACTGAATTTTTAGTAACTGAATAAACTGAATTTTCAAAACTGCAAGAAGCCATTTAAAACATCCTCTCATCTCATATGAGGAGTGTTAATCCTAAGACTAATAGTTTGTTGTGCAGTACAGCTACAGTGATGCCCTGTCCATTTGTCCCTCCCCAACTAGATACTAGAGTAGCACTGTTGATGCCCTGTTCTTGCTGAACTAGATACTACTGAACCTAGGCAATACTCCAACTGAATGCTGGACCATGCATGTTCTCACTACTAAACCCCAAGAGAAAAACTCAGTAACAAATGGAGTAACAGATTAACAAATAACAGTACACAAGAACTAAACTTTGGTTAACTGAATACATTAGCTACTAAGCTATCCAGATTAACAAACTACAGTGCACAAATCTCCTGTCATCATCAGTAACAAAATTCAGATTAACAGATTACTTCCATATGTCAATTTACAGTGCACAAACTTTACTGTTATCATCATTAGTAACAAAATTCAGACATTACATGTGGAGTTGGGGGGTGAAGTAGTCACAGTAGAAGGCGTTGCAGGTGTTTATCTACGGCCATCAGGAATCCATTCATCATTACCTAGGGAACAGAGACTGATAAATATGTCAATTTTAGAAGAAAAGGAACTAATTACTAGCATGGCATCTCCATTCTCCATTGTCTTTCTGTCTAAACCTAGGAACACAGTAATTACTGTTTGTCTGAACCTAGGAACCTAGGAACCTAGGAACACAGGAGAGGGAGGAAGGAGGAAGGAGGAGAGGTACCTGGGTGGGAGGACGGCGGCAGCGGCGACAGCGGCTGGAGGACGGCGTCGTCAACGAACTTGAGGGCGGGGACACCAGATGCTCCTCTCATTGATGGGGGTTGGTAAGGAGCAGGTGGCCGGTGTAACACACCGGATATGACTTTCCCAATTTGTACTCCAACTCTTGCTGTTTCCGGCGTTAAGTTATTATATTTTCTCGGGTTCGGATCTTTATCTCCATGTGTTGTGGTCGTTGTCATGCATCTCATATCATGTCATCATGTGCATTGCATTTGCATACGTGTTCTTCTCATGCATTCGAGCATTTTCCCCATTGTCCCTTTTGCATTCCGGTGCTTCATTCCCCTCCGGTGGTCATTTCTACCTTTCTCTCGTGTGTGGGAATTAAACATTTCCGGATTGGACCGAGACTTGCCAAGTGGCCTTGGTTTACTACCGGTAGACCGCCTGTCAAGTTTCGTATCATTTGGACTTCGTTTGATACTCCAACGGTTAACCGAGGGACCGAAAAGGCCTCGTGTGTGTTGCAGCCCAACACCCCTCCAATTTGGCCCAAAACCCACCTAAGCCTTCTCCATCACCTAGATCGTTCTATCACGATCGCGTGGCCGAAAACCGCACCTCATTTGGACTCTCCTAGCTCCCTCTATGCCTATAAATAGGTCCTCCTCGAAAAATTCGGATCCCCCTCATCCAAAACCCTAAAAAAATCGTCTCCGTGCTGGCTGGACACGTCCGTCCGGGCCGGACGCTTCCGCCGCCACCAACCCGCACTTGCCACGTGGCCGAGCGAGCCCCACATCACCGCCGCCGCCCGAGGCACGCCCGAGCCCGCGGGAGGCCCTCCCCGGCCCAGACTGCCACCGACCGCCGCCCACCCCGCTCCGCTTCTCCTCCCGAGCCGGCGCCGCGCTCCGCCGCCTCCGCCGCGGCTCCGCCACTCCGGCCGCCGCCACCATCGCCGTGGCCGCCCCGCCCGGCCACCGCTCCGGTCCCGCACCGCCCGCCACCACCGGCGCCGCCCCAGCCTCTCCTCCCCTCGGCCTCCTCTTCCTCCCTCTACTCCGGCCGCCGCACGGCCATCGATGCCGGCAAGACCCCGGTGAACCTCGGGGCACGTGCAAACCCTAGATCTGGGAGGTGGTTTTTCTTCCAAGTCCCAAAAATCCCAGATCCATATGCTCCTGTTCATCGTGTCGTATCTCCGCATCTGTAACTCCATGTTTGGCATATAGCATATCAAAATGTTCACCTCAGAGAGTACATCATTTCATTCCATTGAATCATTTTCATTTGAGTTCATCTTGATGCCCTAAATGCTGTTAGAAGAGTGCTACTTGAGATATTTGTCAGATCTGCTACTCCATTTAGATATTTGACATTTTTGCCATGATTTTTGTGTGCATGTTATGCCCATGAGCTCTGCATATGTTTTGTTAAGGTTTTTGTCATCTTTCCAGAGGTGCAACCCATGTATTTTTGTGATGTGTGTGGTGACTAGCACGAGCTTGCAAAGAGAGACACTTGGTAATTCTGATTTCAGGGACTTAGCATTTCCACTAAGTCCTTGAGCTGTTTATCTCATATGGCCATATGTTCATTTTGTTTCCTAGTGATCTGTGCCTCTTTTGAGGATGATCAGTAAGGATGTTTTATTAATCTTGTAGTGCTTTATCCATCCATGTCTTTTTTTGCAATTATGGAGCACCCTAGCTTGAGTCAATCGAGCTCTACTTTTGCTACTTTGTGAATCTGGGCAGATTGTCTACTTGTTAGCGATTTTGCCGATGATGTTGTAGTTGATCCATGCATGCTATGTTATTGATCTTGCCATGTCTAGCTTGTATTTTGTGTATTCTTGATGGGTGTATGCTTAGATTATCATGACTTGCTCCGTAGTGAGTGCATCGAGCTCGTAAACATGCCTACTTGATATCTGTTTTCAGCATGCTCCAGTTTTCACTAAGTCTGAAAACTGATTATGCTTTTGCTATGTTCACATGCTTGCAATTTTATTTTCTGATCCCTTTTGGCTGAAGGTCACTAAGGGACTTTTGTTAAGCTCTTTGAGTAGCTCCATGGCATGCTTTACTTTGCCATGTTCATGTCCTGTAGCATGTAGTTTTGTTGCTCCGAAGAGTGCTACCTGATCTGAAATTCCAGACAAGTGTTAATTTCACTAAGTGTGAGATATGTTTGTCATATGCATTTTTGCCATGCTTGTTTGAACATGTTAATGGATGAATTGGCCGTAGCTCAGTGCTAGACTTTTGTTAAGAATCATGAATTCATCCCTGCCATGTATTGTATTGTCATGTTTGGGTGCTGTAGCATGCTCATCTCATTGCATTTAGATGGCTACTTGCTGTAAATTGCAGACCGGTGTCATATTTGAATTGCTTGCCATTTCCAAACCGTAACTCCGATTCCGGTGTTCTTTATATTGTTTTCAAGCGATTTCATCTCATCTTTCCTGTGGCACACTTGGATTCCAAAGTTGAGGCCAGGTTCATGCATCCTTTGTCAGATCTTGCATATGCATCCTGCATCGCATCCCGCATAGCATCCCATCCTTGCATCATATTGTTTGATTCTTGCACGTGGATGATTGTGTCCTAGTTGCTTGTTTGTCTTGTTTGGGTAGAGCCGGTAGACGAGTTCGCTAACGAGGAGCCCATGGAGTTTGCTTTCGAGGATCCAGTCAACTCTGACAACTTTGCAGGCAAGATGATCATACCCTCGAAATCACTACTATCTTTGCTATGCTAGATTGCTCGCTCTTTTGCTATGCCAATGCTACAATGCCTACCACTTGCTTTCAAGCCTCCCAAATTGCCATGTCAAAACCTCTAACCCACCTTGTCCTAGCAAACCGTTGATTGTCTATGATACCGCTTTGCTCAGCCCCTCTTATAGCGTTGCTAGTTGCAGGTGAAGATTGGAGACCGTTCCTTGTTGGAACATTATTTACTTGTTGGGATATCATTATATTACCATGTTATCTTAATGCATCTATATACTTGGTAAAGGGTGGAAGGCTCGGCCTCTCGCCTAGTGTTTTGTTCCACTCTTGCCGCCCTAGTTTCCGTCATATCGGTGTTATGTTCCCGGATTTTGCGTTCCTTACGCGGTTGGGTTATAATGGGAACCCCTTGATAGTTCGCCTTGATTAAAGCTTTTCCAGCAATGCCCAACCTTGGTTGTACCATTTGCCACCTAGCCTCTTTTCCCTTGGGTTTCCGGAGCCCGAGGGTCATCTTATTTAACCCCCCCCCCCGGGCCAGTGCTCCTCTGAGTGTTGGTCCACCCTAGAGCCCCTTGCAGCGCCACCTTGGGGAAACTCGAGGGCTGGTTTTAGTTGTACGAATTTCTTATCCGATTGTGCCCTGAGAAAGAGATATGTGCAGCTCGTATCGGGATTTGTCGGCACATTCGGGCGGTGTTGCTGGTCTTGTTTTAACCTGTCGAAGTGTCTTGAAGAACCGAGATACCAAGTCTGATCGGAACTTCTCGGGAGGAGGTCTATTCCTTCGTTGACTGTGAGAGCTTGTCATGGGCTAAGTTGGGACTCCCCTGCAGGGATTTGAACTTTCGAAAGCCGTGCCCGCGGTTATGGGCAGATGGGAATTTGTTAATGTCCAGTTGTAGATAACTTGAACCTTAATTTAACTAAAATGAATCAACTGAGTGTGTTGCCGTGATGGCCTCTTCTCGGCGGAGTCCGGGAAGTGGACACGGTGTTGGAGTAATGTTTGCGCAGGTTGCTCTCTAGTTTCTCGCTCACGCTTTGCTTCCCTTTCTCTCTCTCTTTTGCGAACAGGATAGCCACCGTATTTGCTAGTCGCTTGCTACAGCTCCACATATTTACCTTGCCTTACCTATAAGCTTATATAGTCTTGATCGCGAGGGTGCGAGATTGCTGAGTCCCTGTGGCTCACATATTACTATTACACCAGATGCAGGGCCTGATGATTCCGCTCCAGGAGACGCGCTTGAGCTCAAGTGGGAGTTCGACGAGGACTCTCAACGTTACTATGTTTCCTTTCCTGATGATCAGTAGTGGTGCCTCGGTTCGGGTTGATCGGGACCGTGTCGCATGTTGGGTTATCTTTTATTTCGACGCCGTAGTCGGGCCATGAGTGTTCGGATGATGTATTGTTATATATGTACTTGATTGACGTGGCGAGTGTAAGCCAACTATGTTATCTCCCCTTTTATTATCTATATTACATGGGTTGTTGTGAAGATTGCCTAACTTGCGACATATGCCTTCAATGCGATTATGCCTCTAAGTCGTGCCTCGACACGTGGGAGATATAGTCGCATCGAGGGTGTTACAAGTTGGTAATAAGAGCCTTCCCTGACCTTAGGAGCCCCATTGCTTGATCGTTTTTAGCGGCCGAGTTGTGTCTAAAAAAATGCTTTGAGTCATTGAGGAATTATATATCGGAGAGTTTAGGAATTCTTTTTTACTTCCCAGTCTCCTCATCGCTCTGGTAAGGCATCACTAAATTTTTTTTAGGATCACGCGGGTATCTTGGAATCGTTTCGATGGTTTTATGATGAGAACATTGTCTTGGTGCCTCCTGTCAGGGGTTTTGTGGAAGTGTCCTGGGGAGTTGAGCTCTGAGGTGTTGACGTCATAATTTTATCGTTGCAGTTCTGGAATACCTGAGTTTAGTACGCCGACATCAAAAATCTCTTTTATGCAGTTCGTTGGTGAGATAACCTCGACGCCACCCAGTACTGGGGCGGGAGTTCGGGAGTATCACCATAACTTGTATAACGGATGCTTTTCGAAGGTTGAGGTAAATCATTTCTGAAGTTTTTCTTGGTTATGTGTTGAAGGATGGATACAGATGGATGTAGGATTTGCTAGAATTGGGTGAGATATTATGCTTCCCCGGTATCCCCAACACCTGATTGCATAACCGGAAAGGTCCAGGAGTTTCATAGGTGGGAATTCTAGTAGCTCTAGTTCTTCTTCCACGGATATTTGGTTTGAGATTGGGATTTCTTACCGAGTATTCGTTCTTGATCCGCACCTTGTTGATTTATTTATCTACCTAAATTCTAAGTGGCTTCTCAATTTATGGATATGTGACCATTTCAAGAGGAATGCATTCGTTCATTTTGTTCGGATGTGAAGACTATATGTTGCAATTTTCATTCCGTTGAATTCAGCTTCAATATTTGTCTATCAATGTGCTAATGGATGTCAACCTCTTCAGGATGGCTCCTCCAACACGCACAACTCCGAATCCTGATCTGCAACCACCTCCACCTCCTCCGGAGGCATGGCAAGCTGTGATGGCCGCAACCAATGCAAACACATAGTTGATCATGCAAATTCTTCAAGAGCGCAATCAAGGCAACCAAGGGAACCAAGGCAACAATCAGAATCATTTTGCTACACTCAACCAGTTCCTTGCTAACGGGCCAAAGACTTTCAGCAATTGTGTTGAGGCAACCGATGCCGACGATTGGCTTGTGGATCTGTGCAAGCATTTCGAGTGCAGTAACGTTAGGCATGAGGACTTTGTCAAGTTCGCTTCCTTCCAACTCAAAGACCAAGCCGCAGAGTGGTTCCAGCAGTACAAGGATTCCAGAGGTGGACGTGTAATTACTTGGGATGAATTCCGTCGAGATTTCAGAGCTCATCATATTCCTCATAGCGTGGTTGAAAGCAAGCATGAGGAATTCTGCAACCTGAAGCAAGGCTCTTTGTCTGTCTATGACTACAACAAGTTGTTCCAGAAGCTCGCCTGCTTTGCCAAGCAGGACGTACCTGATGAGAAGAGCATGATATATCAGTTCAGGGGTGGTCTCAGAGAAGAAATTCAGCTAGCTCTTGTCCTCTTTGAGCCCTTGAGGTACGATGAGTTCTACAACATGGCATTGAAGCAAGAGGCTGCTCAACTGAGATGTGATGCTTCCAAGAAGCGAGTCAGAGATGTTACTCCTTCTTCCTCTACTCAAGTGGCCAAGTAGCAGAAGTATTGGCTTCCTCCTCCTCCGTTCCGTCAGCCATATCAGCAGAAGAGCAAAGGTGGCAATGGTTCTTCCCACCCACCCAACCCTGGCTTTCAGAACAAGACTTCGTCTCAACCTCCAAGATCGAGTGCTCCGTATCACCGTCCGCTTTCAGAGGTCACGTGCAACAAGTGCCAACAGAAGGGTCACTTTGCCAACAAGTGTTTCAACCAGAGGCGTCTTCCTCCTCCTCCTCCTGTCAGATCGGCAAGTACAACTGTGGTCAAGCATAACCCCAAGTACGCCAAGGTCAATATGGTGAATGCAGCTCAGGCAGAGGACTCATCAGATGTCATTATGGGTAACCTTCCTGTTAACAATATTCCTACAAGAGTTCTTTTTCACACTGGTGCATCGCATTGTTTCATCTCGAGACCTTTTGCATCTAAGCATGATTTTGTTACTCAAGTGTTGCCAAAACCGTTGGCTATTGTCTCTCCGGCCCGTCAAATGACATCTCGAGTATGCGTTCCGGATGTTACAATCACTTTGGGTGACTATAAGTTCTTGTCCTCTCCAAATGTTCTTGGTGACTCAGATATTGATCTTATTCTCGGAATGGATTGGCTTTCGAAGCACAAGGCTCAGCTTGATTGTGCAGCCAGGCAGATTCAATTGACTCATTCGTCTGAGGATGTAAATGTCTTTGCCGCTCGTGATGATGCTATCCGTCTGTTTTCTCTCAATGAGAAGGGTGAACTCGATGCCATCTCGCAAATTCCAGTCGTTTCCGAATATCAAGACGTCTTTCCAGAAGAGCTTCCAGGAATGCCTCCGCACCGGCCAGTTGAATTCGTTATTGATCTTGAGCCTGGCACGGAAACTGTGTGCAAACGTCCTTACAAGCTCGGACCTGAAGAGTTGAAGGAGCTGAAGAAGCAACTCGATATTCAAGAGAAAATGGGTTTCATCCGGCCTAGTTCTTCTCCGTGGGGTTGTGGTGTTCTTTTTGTGAAGAAGAAGGATGGAACGGACTGACTTTGTGTTGATTACCGTCCATTGAACAAGAAGACCATCAAGAACAAATACCCACTTCCCAACATCAACGAGCCGTTCGAACAACTCAAAGGTGCCCAAGTATTCTCCAAGCTTGATCTCCGTATGGGTTATCACCAGATTCGAATCCGTGAGCAAGATATTCCAAAGACGGCTTTCAGGACAAGCTATGGTTCATATGAATACACTGTCATGTCTTTTGGCCTCGTCAACGCTCCTCCGACGTTCTCTCGCATGATGAACTTCATCTTCAACGTCTACACCAATGACTTCGTTTTGGTCTATCTCGACGACATTCTGGTTTTCTCGAAGAACAAGGAAGATCATGCCAAACACTTGCGTTTCGTGCTTGATAAGCTCAGAGAACACCAGTGCTACGCCAAGTTCTCCAAGTGTGAATTTTGGCTGGATGAGGTTCTTTATCTTGGTCATATCATCTCTGCCAAGGGCATTGCCGTGAATCCTGAGAAGGTGTCTGCAATTGTTAATTGGGAACCTCCTCAGAACGCGAAGCAACTCCGTAGCTTCCTCGGTCTCGCAAGCTACTGTCGAAGATTCATTGAAAACTTTTCTAAGATCGCGAAGCCTCTCTCAAATCTTTTCCAGAAGCACGTCAAGTACATTTGGTCTCCGGAGTGTGACATTGCTTTCAACACTTTGAAAGAGAAATTGATCGCTGCTCCAGTTCTAACTCCGCCTGATGAATCCAAGCCGTACGAGGTCTTTTGTGATGCCTCTCTCCAAGGCCTTGGTGCAGTATTGATGCAAGAGAAGAAAGTTGTTGATTATACCTCTCGCCAATTGAAGCCTAATGAGAAGAACTACCCCACTCATGACCTCGAGTTGGTGGTAGTTGTGCATGATCTTTTGACTTGGAGACATCTCTTCTTGGGAAGAAAAGTGGACATTTTCACTAATCACAAGAGTCTCAAGTACATCTTTACTCAGTGTAATCTCAACCTCAGGCAAACTCGATGGGTCAAAATGATTCAAGAGTATAATCCGAGTATCGAGTATACTCCAGGCAAGGCCAATGTGATTGCTGACGCATTGAGCAGAAAGGCTTATTGCAACAGTCTGATTCTCAAGCCTTATCAACCCGAGCTTTGTGAAGCTTTCCGCAAATTTAATCTGCAAGTTGTTCCTCAAGGTTTCCTCGCCAACGTTCAAGTCTCTTCTAACTTGGAATACCAGATTTGCCAAGCCTAGCTTCTTGATGCTATGGTGAAAAAGGTAAAGATTGGGATTGCCAAGAGTCAACCCAAGTACAAGTGCTACCGCCTTGACGACAAGGATACTCTCTTCTTCGAGGATCGTATTGTTGTGCCCAAAGGTGACCTCCGTGAAATGATCATGAATGAGGCTCACAATTCTCTCCTCTCCATCCACCCTGGGAGCACGAAGATGTATCAGGACATCAAACAGGATTATTGGTGGACTCGAATGAAGTGCGAGATTGCTCATTTCGTGAATGAATGTGATGTCTGCAGAAGAGTGAAGGCAGTACACCAAAGGCCAGCGGGTCTCCTCCAACCTCTTGCCATTCCAGAATGGAAGTTTGACCACATTGAGATGGACTTCATGACTGGGTTTCCAAAGTCCAAGCGTGGCAATGATGCTATATTCGTTGTCATCGACAAACTCACCAAAGTGGCTCACTTTCTGCCTATCAAAGAGTCGATCACTGCAGCCCAATTGGCGGAACTCTATACCTCTCGAATTGTGTCTCTGCACGATATTCCACAAGTGATCTCTTCAGACCGTGGCAGCATCTTTACCTCAAAGTTTTGGGATTCTTTTCAGAAGGCCATGGGCACTAACATCCGCTTCAGCACAACTTTCCATCCCCAAACTAGCGGTCAAGTCGAGCGTGTCAACCAGATTCTTGAAGATATGCTCAGGGCTTGGGTGATCTCCTTCGGCATGAACTGGGAGGATTGTCTTCCTTATGCTGAATTCTCCTACAACAACAGTTTTCAAGCAAGTTCGGGCAAGGCCCCATTTGAAATTCTGTATGGCAGGAAGTGCCATACCCCTCTCAACTGCTCTGAAACTGGTGAACGTCAGCTTTTGGGTAATGACTTAATCACACAGGCAGAGGAAATGTGCAAAGTCATTCGTGATAACCTCAAAGCAGCCCAATCCCGCCAGAAGAGTTACTATGATAGTAAGGACCGTGATTTGGCTTTCGAGATCAGAGATCATGTTTACCTCCGCGTCTCTCCTATGAAAGGTACTCGTCGCTTCAGTATCAAAGGGAAGCTTGCCCCCAGATACGTGGGACCTTTCAAGATTGTCAGAAAGAGAGGCGGTCTCGCCTATCAACTCGACCTTCCTTCAAACCTTGCAAATGTTCATGATGTGTTCCATGTCTCTCAGCTTCGAAAGTGCTTCAAGACTCCTGACCGCACCGTCAACTTCGAGTACATTAAGCTCCAAGAAGATCTCTCCTATCGTGAGCACCCCGTTACTATTCTCGAAGAGACTGAACGCAAGACTCGCAACAAGTCGATCAAATTCCTCAAAGTCAAGTGGTCACACCATTCCGATCGTGAAGTTACCTGGGAACGCGAGGATCACCTCTGTTCTGAGTATCCGGCGTTCTTTCAGTCCTAGATCTCGGGACAAGATCCTTTCGTAGTGGTGGAGTGTTGTAACACCCCGGATATGACTTTCCCAATTTGTACTCCAACTCTTGCTGTTTCCGACGTTAAGTTATTATATTTTCTCGGGTTCGGGTCTTTGTCTCCGTGTGTTGTGCTCGTTGTCATGCATCTCATATCATGTCATCATGTGCATTGCATTTGCATATGTGTTCTTCTCATGCATTTGAGCATTTTCCCTGTTGTCCATTTTGCATTCCGGCGCTTTGTTCCCCTCCGGTGGTCATTTCTACCTTTCTCTTGTGTGTGGGAATTAAACATTTCCGGATTGGACCGAGACTTGCCAAGCGGCCTTGGTTTACTACCGGTAGACCGCCTGTCAAGTTTCGTATAATTTGGACTTCGTTTGATACTGCAATGGTTAACCGAGTGACCGAAAAGGCCTCGTGTGTGTTGCAGCCCAACACCCCTCCAATTTTTCCCAAAACCCACCTAAGCCTTCTCCATCACCTAGATCGTTCGATCACGATCGCGTGGCCAAAAACCGCACATCATTTGGACTCTCCTAGCTCCCTCTATGCCTATAAATAGGCCCTCCTCGAAAAATCCGGATCCCCCTCGTCCAAAACCCTAAAAAAATCGTCTCCGCGCCGGCCGGACACGTCCGTCTGGGCCAGACCCTTCCGCCGCCGCCGCCCGAGGCCCATCCGAGCATGCGAGAGGCCCTCCCTGGCCCAGACTGCCGCCGCCCGCGCCCGCTCCGCTTCTCCTCCCGAGCCGGCGCCGTGCTCCGCTGCCTCCGCTGCAGCTCCGCCACTCCGGCCGCCGCCACCATCGCCGTGGCCGCCCCGCCCGGCCACCGCTCCGGTCCTGCGCCGCCCGCCACCACCGGCGCCACCCCGGCCTCTCCTCCCCTCGGCCTCCTCTTCCTCCCTTTACTCCGGCCGTCGCACGGCCATCGACGCTGGCAAGACCCCGGTGAACCTCAGGGCACGTGCAAACCCTAGATCTGGGAGGTGGTTTTTCTTGTAAGTCCCAAAAATCCCAGATCCATATGCTCCTGTTCATCGTGTCGTATCTCCGCATCCGTAACTCAGTTTTTGGCATATAGCATATCAAAATGTTCATTTCAGAGAGTACATCATTTCATTCCATTGCATCATTTTCATTTGAGTTCATCTTGATGCCCGAAATGCTGTTAGAAGAGTGCTACTTGAGATATTTGTCACATCTGCTACTCCATTTAGATATTTGACATTTTTGCCATGATTTTTGTGTGCATGTTATGCCCATGACCTCTGCATATGTTTTGTTAAGGGTTTTATCATCTTTCCAGAGGTGCAACCCATGTATTTTTGTGATGTGTGTGGTGACTAGCACGAGCTTGCAAAGAGAGGCACTTGGTAATTCTGATTTCAGGGACTTAGCATTTCCACTAAGTCCTTGAGCTGTTTATCTCATATGGCCATATGTTCATGTTGTTTCCTAGTGATCTGTGCCTCTTTTGAGGATGATCAGTAAGGATGTTTTATTAATCTTGTAGTGTTCTATCCATCCATGTCTTTGTTTGCAATTATGGAGCACCCTAGCTTGAGTCAATCGAGCTCTACTTTTGCTACTTTGTGAATCTGGGCAGATTGTCTACTTGTTAGCGATTTTGCCAATGATGTTGTAGTTGATCCATGCATGCTATGTTATTGATCTTGCCATGTCTAGCTTGTATTTTGTGTAATCTTGAGGGGTGTATGCTTAGATTATCATGACTTGCTCCGTAGTGAGTGCATCGAGCTCGTAAACATGCCTACTTGATATCTGTTTTCAGCATGCTCCAGTTTTCACTAAGTCTGAAAACTGATTATGCTTTTGCTATGTTCACATGCTTGCAATTGTATTTTCTGATCCGTTTTGGCTCAAGGTCACTAAGGGACTTTTGTTAAGCTCTTTGATTAGCTCCATGCCATGCTTTCTTTGCCATGTTCAGGTCCTGTAGCATGTAGTTTTGTTGCTCCGAAGAGTGCTACCTGATCTGAAATTCCAGACAGGTGTTAATTTCACTAAGTGTGAGATCTGTTTGCCATATGCATTTTTGCCATGCTTGTTTGAACCTGTTAATGGATCAATTGGCCGTAGCTCAGTGCTAGACTTTTGTTAAGCATCATGAATGCATCCCTGCCATGTATTGTGTTGTCATGTTTGGGTGCTATAGCACGCTCATCTCATTGCATTTAGATGTCTACTTGCTGTAAATTGCAGACCGGTGTCATATTTGAATTGCTTGCCATTTCCAAACCGTAACTCCGATTCCGGCGTTCTTTATATCGTTTTCAAGCGATTTCATCTCATCTTTCCAGTGGCACACTTGGATTTCCAAGTTTAGGCCAGGTTCATGCATCCTTTGTCAGATCTTTCATATGCATCCCGCATCGCATCCCGCATAGCATACCATCCTTGCATCATATTGTTTGATCCTTGCACGTGGTTGCTTGTGTCCTTGTTGCTTGTTTATCTTGTTTGGGTAGAGCCAGGAGACGAGTTCGCTAACAAGGAGCCCATGGAGTTTGCTTTTGATGATCCAGTCAACTCTGACAACTTTGCAGGCAAGATGATCATACCCTCGAAATCACTACTATCTTTGCTATGCTAGATTGCTCGCTCTTTTGCTATGCCAATGCTACGATGCCTACCACTTGCTTTCAAGCCTCCCAAATTGCCATGTCAAAACCTCTAACCCACCTTGTCCTAGCAAACCGTTGATTGGCTACAATACCGCTTTGCTCAGCCCCTCTTATAGCGTTGCTAGTTGTAGGTGAAGATTGGAGACCGTTCCTTGTTGGAACATTATTTACTTGTTGGGATATCATTATATTGCCATGTTATATTAATGCATCTATATACTTGGTAAAGGGTGGAAGGCTCAGCCTCTCGCCTAGTGTTTTGTTCCACTCTTGCCGCCCTAGTTTCTGTCATATCGGTGTTATGTTCCCGGATTTTGCGTTCCTTACGCGGTTGGGTTATAATGGGAACCCCTTGATAGTTCGCCTTGATTAAATCTTTTCCAGCAATACCCAACCTTGGTTTTACCATTTGCCACCTAGCCTCTTTTCCCTTGGGTTTCCGAAGCCCGAGGGTCATCTTATTTTAAACCGCCCCCCGGGGCCAGTGCTCCTCTGAGTGTTGGTCCACCCTAGAGCCCCTTGCAGCGCCACCTCAGGGAAACTCGAGGGCTGGTTTTAGGTGTACGGATTGCTTATCCGATTGTGCCCTGAGAAAGAGATATGTGCAGCTCCTATCGGGATTTGTCGGCACATTCGGGCGGTGTTGCTGGTCTTGTTTTAACCTGTCGAAGTGTCTTGAAGAACCGAGATACCGAGTCTGATCGGAACGTCTCAGGAGGAGGTCTATTCCTTTGTTGACTGTGAGAGCTTGTCATGGGCTAAGTTGGGACTCCCCTGTAGGGATTTGAACTTTCTAAAGCCGTGCCCGCGGTTATGGGCAGATGGGAATTTGTTAATGTCCGGTTGTAGATAACTTGAACCTTAATTTAACTAAAATGAATCAACTGAGTGTGTTGCCGTGATGGCCTCTTCTCGGCGGAGTCCGGGAAGTGGACACGGTGTTGGAGTAATGTTTGCACAGGTTGCTCTCTAGTTTCTGGCTCGCGCTTTGCTTCCTCTTCTCGCTCTCTTTTGCGAACAGGATAGCCACCATATTTGCTAGTCGCTTGCTGCAGCTCCACATATTTACCTTGCCTTACCTATAATCTTATATAGTCTTGATCGCGAGGGTGCGAGATTGCTGAGTCCCTGTGGCTCACAGATTACTATTACACCAGATGAGCTCAAGTGGGAGTTCGACGAGGACTCTCAACGTTACTATGTTTCCTTTCCTGATGATCAGTAGTGGTGCCTCAGTTGGGGTTGATCGGGACCGTGTCGCATGTTGGGTTATCTTTTATTTTGGCGCCGTAGTTGGGCCATGATTGTTCGGATGATGTATTGTTATTTATGTACTTGATTGACGTGGCGAGTGTAAGCCAACTATGTTATCTCCCCTTTTATTATCTATATTACATGGGTTGTTGTGAAGATTGCCTAACTTGCGACATATGCCTTCAATGCGATTATGCCTCTAAGTCGTGCCTCGACACGTGGGAGATATAGTCGCATCGAGGGTGTTACATCCGGCGTCGTGGTTGGCAAGGCGGCGCTGCCTCCGAGGCTCTGCCTTCGAGGAGGTGGTTGGTGCCTTGGCGGCCGGCGGTGGCGGAGGCCTGGAGGATGGAGGGACCGAGAGGGAGAGATGGAATCGGGGGAACGGGGGCGGCGGGGGTGGGGGCACGGGGGCGGCGGGGGTGGGGGCGCGGGGGCTTGGTGAGGGCGGGGGTGGAGTCCGGTGAGGGTCGAGGCGGTGGCGTCGTGGGTCGGGGCAGCGTGCGGGTGGATCTGGTGGCAAGGGAGAGAGGGTCGAAGGGGATCTGACGATGGAGAGGGAGATAGCTAGGGGGAAGCTTACTAATGGCGCACCACACCTCGGTGCGCCATTAGAAATCTTTTTTTAGATAGCAATGGCACACCCCTCAGCGGTGCGCCATTATAAATCTTTTTTTAGATAGCAATGGCGCACCCCGCGGCGGTGCGCCATTAGAAATCTTTTTTTTAGATAGCAATGGCGCACCCCGCAATGGTGCGCCATTAGAATTTTTTTTATTACAGTTCGAGCACAGGTTATATTGCACCTAACCCGATCCACATCAGAACCCGCCCACTAGCCCGACTGGTCAGCACGCAGCACACACACCAGGAGCTCCTGGGTTTGATTCCCAGGCTCCGCAATATTTTTTTTGCATTTTAAATGCTGTTTGATATTTATTTGTGTTTAAATATATTTTTTATAAAAACAGTAATCATTTTTTAAAAAACATATTCAAATTTGTTACTTGAAAATATCATGGGCGGCGGCGGTGGAGCGGGAGAGGGTGCGGGGGTTGCCCGTTGGCGGCGGAGGAGCGGGGGAGGGTGCTGGGGGCCCGGTGCTCATCGGCGGCGGTGGAGGGGGATCGAGATCAAGTGTCCTCGTGAATTCAAAAAGTGCCCGTGAAATTTAAAAATATTCATGATATCAAAAAGTGGCCATGAAATACAATTGAGAAATGAAGACTACGATTTAAATACAATCGATCTTAGCTAGCTATCTGTTCACAATCTTCTTGCCCTTCTTTTTCGCAAATGGAGTTCTTCTGTGGAACGGACGTCCTTTAGGTAGGGTGGTCCTGCTACTTCTTGTGGTGTGTGCTTCTACTTCTTCGTCGTCGTCATGTTCGATCTTCGGGTCACCGTACTTGTCGAAGTCTTGCTCATTGGCTACTCCATCCATTCCGATGATCTTCCTTTTGCCTCTCCTCATGACAACACGACTGGGCTTTGACGGGTCGGTAATGAAGAAGCATTGGTCCACTTGGGAAGCCAGTACCCATGGCTCAATTTTCGCGGTGACGTTTGCGCCCGCGGTCTTGGATTTGGCATCGGGTGTAACCATGGTTGTGAAATACCGGTCTTCTTTTAGGATGCTCTTGGCCCATCTGACACGGAACATCGGGACCTTCTCTCCAGCGTAGCTCAGCTCCCAGATCTCCTCGATCCTTCCATAGTATCTGTCCTTGTCGTTATCGGTGTAGGATTCCATCGTTACCCCGGAGTTCTGATAACCATCGCTCTTCATGTCCTTGTTCTCGGTGTAGAATGTGTAGCCGTTGATATCGTACGCCTCATAGGTCATCAGGTTGTGCTCAGCACCCTGTGACAAGGCGAATATGAGTTGGTCTTCCGCAGAAGAATCCTCATGTAAAGGGTACGACAGAAGCTTATGCTTGAACCAACGCGTGAAACATGAGTTGTGCTCTTTGATTATATCTCCGTCCGTCCTCTATTGGCCTCGGTCATTGTACGTCTTCTCAATAAAGGTTTTGTGCTCTACCACCCAAGGATCGACCACGTCTATGTCTTGTAGTGCGACTAGGTTTGCTCTTTCAAAGTCGGCGAGTCGACCCTCGAAGTCAACATGCATTTCGCGGTGACCCTCACGGTGACACCATCCAGCGAGCCTGCCAAGGTGCCTGTTGACGGGCAGACCAACGGGGTTCTCGATGCCTAGATAATTCATGCAGTAGGAGATGCACTCTTCCGTCAAAAAGCCCCTAGTTATACTTCCCTCTAGACGTGACATGTTGCGAACGTATCCTTTGATGACACCATTCATCCTTTCGAACGGCATCATGCTGTGCAGGAACGTCGGCCCGAGTTGGATGATATCCTCCACGATATGGACCGGCAGATGCACCATAACGTCAAAGAATGCAGGCGGGAAGTACATCTCAAGCTCGCATAGTATCACCATGATCTCTTCCTGTAGCCTTCTGAGTTGCCTCAGGTCAATCGACTTCCGAGAGATGACGTTGAAAAAGTTGCATAGGCCAAATAGCGTTTCACGGACGTGCGCGTCCATGATCCCACAGATTGCAACTGGAAGTATCTGCGTCATCAGCACGTGACAGTCGTGAGACTTCATCTCGCTGAACTTCTACTTCGCTGGGTCTAGGTATCTACTTATCTTCCCCGCGTAACCGTAATTAAGTTTTACTCCTACGAGGCAGGTGAAAAACTGCTCGATCTCCTCCTGACTTAGAGTGAAGCACGCGGGAGGTAGTCACTTCCGGTCATCATCATCATCATCATCATCATCATTAGCGTGAAGCTCCTGCCTGATGCCCATTGATTTCAAGTCTGCCCTTGCTTTCGGCCCATCTTTGGTCCTGTCTGGCATGTTGAGTAGGGTACCAAGCAGACTCTCGCACACGTTCTTCGTGATATGCATGGCATCAAGGCTGTGAGGCACATGGTGGATTTTCCAGTATGGCAAGTCCCAGAAAACAGACCTCGTTTTCCATACCTTCAGCAGCGTCTCTGGCGCCTTTCACTTCTTTCCCGGCTCTGGCGCTTTTTGCTTTTTGCCCGGCAGTGGGCAATCTTTCCAATTTTTCAATAGCTCGTCTATTTCCTCGCCGCTCCTCATACGCGGGCGTTTTCGGGGTTCGGTTTCACCATCGAACAGATCCTTGCGTTTCCTCCACGGGTCATCATCGTGAAGCCACCTTCGATGTCCCATGAACACAGTTTATGAAGACCCGGGATCTCTATCTAGCTGGCGATACGTTGTGTCATCCATGCACCTTACGCATCCAGAAAATCCATGGACTACCTGCTCCGCGAGATATCCGTAACCGAGATAGTCGTGCATCGTCGTGAGCAGTGCGGCTCCCATAGGGAAATATTCTTTCTCTGCGGTGTCCCACGTATTGACTGGCGTTTTCCACAGCGTGTCTAGCTCCTCTTTCTGCAGCCCCAGATACAGATTGATGTCGTT
The DNA here is from genome assembly GCF_018294505.1 of Triticum aestivum. Lineage (NCBI taxonomy): Eukaryota > Viridiplantae > Streptophyta > Magnoliopsida > Poales > Poaceae > Triticum > Triticum aestivum. Next base: position 305,894,426 of record NC_057812.1, read on the forward strand.
CCCTGGTTGTTTCGTCCCTTCAATTAGCATACTCATGTGAATGTACTTCCTCTTCATGCACAACCAGGAGGGAAGGTTGTACATCCACACAAACACAGGCCACGTGCTATGTGTGCTTCTCTGGCTGCCAAACGGATTGACTCCATCGGTGCTCGCGCCCAGCACGATGTTCCATGGATCCTTCCCAAATTCTGGGTATTCAAAGTTCAACGCTTTCCACTGGCTCGCATCCTTAGGGTGACTCAGCATCTTGTCTTTTTTATTTATCTCCGGATCATTTCCGTCATCTTCCCGCTTCTTCTCCTCCCTATCCACGTGCCAACGCAGGAGCTTTGCTACCTTAGGGTCCGCGAAATACCGCTACAGACGAGGAGTGATCGGAAGGTACCACACCGATTTTCGAGGAGCTTTCTTCCTCTTCTTGTATCGAGTGACGCTGCACACCGGACATATGGTAGACTCCGCATGCTCGTCCCGATAAATGATGCAATTGTTCATGCACACATGGTATTTCACGTGCGGTAAATCCAGAGGACACATGATTTTCTTCGCCTCCTCGAAACTGGTCGGGCACTTGTTCCCCTTGGGAAGACGTTCGTGCCAGAATGACATGTTCTCGTCGAAGCATGCGTCGGTCATTTTGTGTTTTACCTTCATCTCCAGAGCCATGAGCATTACTTTCAGGCGGGTATCCTCGGGCCTACATCCTTCATACAATGGAGTAACCGTGTCTATCTCCAGTTGATCCATCTTGGCTTTCTCTCGGGCGGCAGCTCTAGCGTTATCCGTCTGCTTGAGAAGCAGCTCTTGAATATGAGGGTCTTGCACCCAGCCTCCATCGTCGTCTGCTCCGGCATCTTCATCTTCATGATCATGCCCTTCGTCTTGATATTCCTCATCATCATGTACGACATCTTCTACATGATGACTGTGTATAGCATCACCGTCGTGATCATGTCCTGGAGATTCTTCGTCTTCTCGCCCGCCCTCGCTGCGGTGGTACTTGTCTTGTTGCCCTTCCTCATTTCTTGCCCGGCCCCCATGGACGACTTCATAGTCATCTTCATCACCTTGCCACCGATAGCCATCCATGAAACTACGCAAGAGCAGGTGGTCCCACACCTGCCCGGAATCCGGGTCCGCAATAAGGCTCTTCAGCTTGCATCTTCGACACGGACATCTTATCTCCATCTCGTTCTTTTGAAGCATCTCGGCCTTCGCGGAGCTCAAAAACCTATTCATGATGCCTTCGGTCATCGTGCGAACCATGGTCGCTTGCGGGGTAGAGCAAAACGATATTTTAGAACCAAGAAAAAATTTGGCATGACCTTCCCTAAAAATAGGACCAAAAAGAATGCATAGTGCCAAAATTCTCGCCAAAACGGAAATGAATCAACATTTCGGCAAAATATTGGCAACTATCGCATTTCAAATACCGGTACCTGCAAAGACAAACATATACGCAACACCACAAACACATGCAACACCACAAACATACATAGATCTAGCTAGGGCACAAAAAGTGCATGTGCATGTTGTTGGAGCGAGCTAGTGAGAAAAAAAGTAGATCTACATCATGAAGATAGCTTTCCCCTTACTTACCTATCAAAAAAGGTAATTTCACCACTTAATTTTGATGAATCTATGGTGGAAATGAGGTGAGGAGGAGGAGGCAGCCGAAAGCTTGGAGAAGGAGGTGGAGGGAATGAAGTGGGGAAAGTGAGTGGGTAGGTGTGGGGCTGTCCAAAATATCTTGTTGGGGTCCCAGGTTACGAATGGTGCACCACCTGCACATGAGCCATTAGTAACCCTGGTTACTAATGGCGCACGTACAGGTGGTGCGCCATTAGTAGTTTTGCAGAAAAGTAAAAATATATATATATATATACTAATGGCGCACTTTTACAGGGTGCGCCATTAGTAGTTTAAACTATTAATGGCGCACGGTGAGGCGGTGCGCCATTAGTAGTTTTGCAAAAAAAAGAATAAAAAAATTCAGTACTGGCGCACTCCTTGTCTGGTGTGCCAATACTAGTTAGAACTAGTAATGGCGCACAAGACATAGGATGCGCCATTAGTATGTATATGTAAAAAAAAGTATCACTAGTGGCGCACCTGTTTTCTGGTGCGCCATTAGTGTCTTCCACACTAATGGCGCATCACTAACTGGTGCGCCATTAGTATATAGTAGTGGTGCACTACTTCCCTGGTGTGCCATTAGTGTCAATCCTATCTATAGCCCTTTTCCTAGTAGTGTGCCCTGGGGGGTTTATATAGGCCTACCCCCCAGGGGTACAATGGTAATCTGGCTGGACGCGGGCCCAGCCGTCAGTGCCTCTGGCCTCCATCTTCTTTGCCGACCGCTGGGGCCCGCCGACTGGCTTGGTACGGAGCCGACAGGCCGCGTCCTCCGCGGGCGGGTCTTGCCGGCTACTGATTACTGTAGACGTTGGCCCAGAGGGTGAAGAGGGCGAGGAACTCGGCGAGCAGCCAGCCCCCGGCTGGGGCTTCAAAGACACCACTGGTGGTGCTGAGCAGCCCGGACAGCATCCCCCGACGTAAGTTCGTCGCCCTCTTCTTACTCGACATGTGGTAGGCGCTCGATGCTATGATGCTGACCTTGCTGGGTTTGCAGGAGGGGAGTGGCAGCAGGAGGAGCCACAGAGGGCTACTCCTAACACACCACCCCCATCGACTATGCCTCCGCGGGGGGCGTCCCGGCAAGGGCATCAGGCACGGAGCCCACACCCATGGAGGAAGAGGGGAACTTGGGCGCTGGTGGCTCTGCCACGGCGCCAAATCCTGATGGAGAGGGGACTTCTGCTTCACAGTCTGGCACTGGTGAGTCGCCTGTCCTTCGTCTCTATTTTTCCCTTATTCTTTTCTTGGCTTCATTGCTCCCATTGCTGCCCAGGACCTCCTTCAACGGACATGGAGGACGTGGACACTTTTGTCGGGGATATTCCTGAGGAGGCCGCGGTGGAGGCCAGCAGGATTGCCGCCGAGGAGGCCGCCAAAGACGTTGATGAGGCCGCCGCCGACGAAGCCGCCAAGGGTGGTGCCGGGGACGCCGCTGCGGGGGGCGCCAAGGCAACCGGCGAGGCTTCTGTTGAGGGCGCCACCGGTGGACCAGTCGGTGATGCCGGCAAGGCCTCCACCTAGGAAGAGGTGGTGGGTGACCAGCCACCCTCCTCCTCAACCTCGGGCCCCGGCAGATATCTGAAGGTGGGCAACGATCTCTTCGTCCACCTCCCAGGGGCGTCAAGCCGGGCGCCCATCGAAGGGAAAGTTTTTGACAGCGAGGTGCTTGCCGCCAGTGGGCTCGAGGTGGTTGATGAGCCGGGCGTTGCTGGCGACAATTCTCCAGGAGAGCAGCTTTTCCGTGCCATGGGGGCCAATTTTCGGAAGCTCCAAGTGCTCCATCGTGCTCGCCTGGACAAGGTCAACTCCAGGATGGCAACAGTGGACAATGCGGAGGTGGACTTCAAGGCGCGCGTTGCCAAGACGCAGACCTGGTTCCACCAGACTCGCGAGGAGCAGAGGGCCTTTCAGGAGGAATTGGCCAAGCGCAATGTCGAGCTCACCATGAAGATGGCTGACATCGAGAAGGCCCAGGAACAGGCGGCGAACTTGGCTGCCGCGGCCGAGGCCGTCTGGAACCAGCATCAAGCCGCACTGGATTCCCAGGAAGAGGACCTCACCGCGCGTGAGGCGAAGCTTGCCGCGGCACTCCGTGGCAAGGATGAGGAGCTCGAGGCCCTTGTCGCGCGGCGGACTCGCGAGCTGGAGTAGAGGCACAAGGAGGCACTCGATGCGCAGGCTCTGGCCCATGCTGGCAAGGAAAGGGAGTTGGAGGTGGTGCAGGACAAGCTGAAGGAGCAGGTCCTCAAGCTGTCCAACAAGAAGAGCACGCTCAACAGCACCTTGGTGGAGGCGCAAGGAGCGGTCATCAGCAGGGCTGGGGAGCTCTCCGAAGCGCAAAACTCCGTCAGAGATCTCAAGCTGAAGCTGGAGGATCTCGAGAAGATGCTGCCGGAGAGCAGGGCTCGGGAGGAGACCTTGACCAGGAGCCTGGAGGAGGAGAAGCAGCTGCGGGCGAACGAGGCTGCCTCCCACCAGGATTATGTGGCGAGCGAGAACAGATGGATCAGCCGTCTGGAGGAGGTCGCCGGCAGGGTCACCTCGCAGTTGGCCACCATGGGGATGCCAAACGTGAGGTACGCCCCTGAGCGCAGCGGGACCGTCAACACCAAGTTGACCCTGTTCTTCGAGGGCGTCCTCGGAGCCTTGGCTTATCTTCACTCCAACCGAGCGGCCACGTTGGCCAGGGAAGCCTGGCGACTTTGCCGGGGGGTCGTGACCAAGGTCCTCACCAAGATGGCGTACTGGAATCCCGACCTCGACTTCGGTGCCACGATGGATAGCTTGCCGGAGGGTGTTGACCTCACGGTGCTCAAGGAGCGCATCAAGCCCGTCATCAGCATCATCGACGAATTCAAGAGGGTGCAAGGCCAGCGCCGGGATTAGGCATCCCATTCTTCACCGCCGCTACAGGTTCACGACCAAGACAAATTTCATCTTTAGTTAGAACCGTAGAAATGATGTGATGTAATATAACTTTGCAGTACTTTTAATTTCATGCACGTTATTTCCCCGTTCAATTCCTCTTTGTATGCGCGCCCTACGCCGATTGGGTAGGCTCGCCAGCGCGGAAGCCCCTAGCGGCGTTTTGGGGACGGATCCCCATGGGCCTGCTGGGTATGTGTGCTGCCGGACGAGCCACCTTTCCGTTCCGAACGTGGCCACTCGAACTGTCGAGCTTGACTCAAGTTAGAATCGAGAGCGTTGTTGGTCGCGGAAGGCTACTCTGCCATTCTCGACGCAACTGCTTGAGCTGTTGAGCGGACTCGAAACAGGGCAAGGGCGTTGCCGATCATGGGAGAGCCCCCTGGCGTGCAGGTTTCTCATACAAAGGTGTGACATCTCCGGGGGGAATAACCTCATATAAAAAGGATAGAACAAATAAGGGTTCAATGCAACTTAGCTTCTGTTTGTAGTCACTCGAGCGCTGATCTTCCGGCCTACGTCATTCTCCAAGAGCCACGAAGACGAAGGAGTGCTGAGCTGATTGCTAGAGCCAATTCTCACAACCGCGCCCCCTACCTGGCGCGCCAAAGATGTCGGTGGGAACGACACCTATGGGATCACAAGAATCCCTACTATGGTTGCGGGGCGCAGGGTTGTGAAAAGAGCAGATCAAACAGATAGCACACGATTCGTTTATCCAGGTTCGGGCCGCGAGGATGCGTAAAACCCTACTCCTGCTTTGGTGGATTGTATATCTGTGTTCTTGAGCTAGCTATGGGGCGTGAGGAGCTCCAAAAAGCCGAATCCTCCTCCTGCTCGCCTCGGGTCTCCTTTTATAGGAAAGGGGTTGCCACAGTGGCACATAGGAGGTGGAAATGGTACAGTGATGTGAGGTTATCCCTTGCATTACATGACAAGGCGCATTTAATGCGTCTTGCCCAGGTGTCCCTGCTTTATCGGGGACGGGGGAGAGCCCTGTCTCGTCCGTCGCCGCTCCCTCTCGTGTCGACGCGCGCCCTGGCCAGTGGCGCCCGCGGTGCCATGTAGGCAGGCAGGCAGCTGAGGTGGCGCAGTGGTGAGCCTCCACGAAGATCCGCATGCCACCATGCAGGTGCCTGCCCAGCTGGTTGGGTCGGGAGCTGCATGCGAACGGCGGTGGAGGTTTGACTGGTGTGGCCCTGATGGTGGCCCTACGGGTGTTCTTGGCAAGGGCCTTGCCGGGGACCCGGCAAGGGTCCTGCCGTGGCGCCTGCTGTCATCCCCGGCAAGGCTCTTGCTAGGGGCCTTGTGGTCCTTCTTGGCTGGGATCCCGCCAAGGATCATCATCTTCTAAAGGGTGTATCTGATCTTCTGATCTTGAATGTCTTCACAAAGATCTGCATGCCACCACAGGGATGTCTCCCGAATCCTTGCCCCATGGGGGCAGTGGACTCGAGGGTGACTCACTCCTTAGGTGTGGGGCGAGCTGCCACGGTAAGGGTCTTGCCGGGTTTGCTAAAACCGCCTCCCGGCAAGGATCTTGTCGGTGGGGGGGGGGGGGTCTGCTTCGTCCCCTTTGCTCTTTGTGGTCTTGGTCTTGGCGTCGTTCTGCTTCTCCTGAGCTTCGGCCTTACCTTGGCTCACCTCCCTTGCCTTGCTCAGTGTGGTGGTGCCCGTGGCTCAGACTGCCCGTGCACAGTTATAGGGGTACAAAAAGTGTACCCCTCTTTTTGTACACCGACAGTTTCCATCCTTGCATTCTCTATGTTCACATCCTCCTGGGCCTTAGTGATCTCCGCCTGAATCTTTACCATCTTTGCATTGTGTTCTGCTTGATTCGCCACAATCACCTTAGTTGCCAACAAGGTTGTCAAATTTCCTAGGAGATCCGACAAGACTTAAGTCGGCGGTATCTCTGAGCCGCCAGTCCCAACCGCCGCAGCCGATCCAGACATCATAGCTGCAGTTGTTGATGAATTTAAGGTCGGCCCTATGCCAGCCATGAAGATACCAGCCCTGCTTGGCGGCTCATAGGGGTCCAGAATACTATTGCCATCGGAATAGCCCCAAAGCCTATCGTCTTGAAGCTGATACATTGATTCTGACTCTTCGGTTGAGGACTCATCATCTGAGTAGAGGAGAATCTCTCCACTAGATGCAGAATTTTCTGCAAGCTTCAAGCTTTGCGTGAAACCGACTAAGGCATACTTCCGGGCGGGTTGAATCTGGGCGGGTTGCGTGCGCCGAGCCGACTCGAAGAGGTCGGTGGAGGTGTCCAGATCAGGCTCCGATTCGCCGATCTTGCCGATGAAGACGTGATTTCATCCAAAGGGGACCCGGTACCCGTACTCGACTGAGTCATCCTCGGGGCCCTAGCCAGCATCGTCGGTGTAGAGCTTGCTGTGGTGACTGTTGGTCATCCTGCCAACGGCGTGCCCCTCGATCCCTGGGAAAGAGCCCTTCAAGAACTCGAAATCACGGTGCACTAGCCCCACGGTGGGCTCCAACTGCCATGGTTTTGTCACGACAGATGCCCTCATGAAAGGACTTAGGTGTGAGGCCATGGCTAGGATGATTATCTTAAAGGGGTTGAGCGGGACGAGAAATATGAGTTCACCCAGGTTCGGCCCCACACCAACGAGGTAAAAGCCTATGTCCTACTTTGTGTTTTATTGATTGAGAATTGATTACAAGGGAGCAGAATCACTTAACCTAGCACTCGGTCGATTGTAAATTGCCTTAACCCGCCATAGGGTCTTGCTTTTATATATACAGGTCGAGGCCCTCGGCTTACAAGAGTCCGGGTCGGGTCATGATACATGACCGTCCCTGGTTCTAAGTCACCTTGTCTTACTAGGAAAGTAATTGTTGGGCGTCTAACAATGCTAGGTCTCGAACCATCTTCTGGGCTTCGGCCTCCGGCTCTTCTCCATGTAAGTCGCCCTCTGGGTTCCACATCTAGTTTCTTGGGCCTACTTATGCCTTATCTCTGAGTCGCCAACAGTGTAACATGGCCCCTCCTGGGTGGGTCATAGCATGGGGTTATATCCCCAACACATCATGTTTTTATGTTGATATTTATTGCATTATGGACTGGGTTTTCACATTATGGTACAATTCTTATGTCTTTTCTCCCATATTTTACAAGGTTTACATGAAAGAGGGAGAATGCCAGCAACTGGAATTCTGGACCAAAAAGGAGCAAATCTGAGGTACCTATTCTGCACAACTCCAAATGTCATGAAACTTTACAAAGAATTATTTTGGAATATATAAAGAATATTGGACGAAGAACAACAGAGGGGGGCCCACCAAGTGCCCACAAGCCTGGGGGCGCGCCCTACCCCCTAGGCGCGCTCCCTGAGCTTGTGGACTCCCTAGCTAGCCCTTGGTGTCTATCTTCTTCTATATGAAAGGTTTTTTCCTAGAAAATCATAAGGAAGCTTTCGGTACGAAGCGCTACCGTCTCGAGGTGGAACCTAGGCAGAAGCAATCTAGAGCTCCGGTGGAGCTATTCTGCCAGCGAAACTTCCCTCTAGGAGGGGGAAATCGAAGCCATCATCATCACCAACGATCCTCTCTTCGAGGAAGGGTCAATCTTCATCAAAATCTTCACCAACACCATCTCCTCTCAAATCCTAGTTCATCTCTTGTACTCAATCTTTGCCTCAAAACCTCAGATTGGTACGTGTGGGTTGCTAGTATTTTTGATTACTCCTTGTAGTTGATGCTAGTTGGTTTATTTGGTGGAAGATCATATGTTCAGATCCTTAATGATATTCAATACCCCTCTGATCTTTAACATGAACATGCTTTGTGAGTAGTTATGTTTGTTCCTGAGGACATGGGAGAAGTATTGTTATAAGTAATTATCTGAATTTTGTATTCATTCGATACTTTGATGAGATGTATGTTGTCTTTCCTCTAGTGGTGTTATGTGAACGTCGACTACATGACACTTCACCTTGATTTGGGACTAGGCGAAGGCATTGGGAAGTAATAAGTAGATGATGGGTTGCTAGAGTGACAAAAGCTTAAACCCTAGTTTATGTGTTGATTCGTAAGGGGCTGATTTGGACCCACATGTTTCATGCTATGGTTAGATTTATCTTTATTCTTCTTTCGTAGTTGCGGATGCTTGCGAGAGGGGTTAATCATAAGTGGGAGGGTTGTCTAAGTAAGTGCAACTCCCAAGCACCGGTCCACCAACATATCAAATTAGCAAAGTAACGAACATGAATCATATGAGCATGATGAAAACCAACTTGACAATAATTCCCTTTGTCCCCGGGAGCGCTTTGCTTTATATAACAGTTCATCCAGGATTATCCATTGCTATAAAAAGGATTGGGCGACCTTGTTGCACCTTTGTTACACTTGTTACTTGTTACTCGTTACCAATTATCTTACTACCAAACTATCCATTACCGATAATTTCAGTGCGTGCAGAAAATACCTTGCTGAAAACCGCTTGTCATTTCCATCTGCTCCTTGTTGGGTTCGACATTCTTACTTATCGAAAGTACTATGATTGATCAGCTATACTTGTGGGTCATCAGACCGCACACACTCGCTTGAGCGGTCATTTTGCATGTAAATCGAGGCAGTTGTCTAACTAAACAACTTTTACAAGGGGACCCCGTCGAAATGTCAACAAAATGAGAGAAAGAGGAGCGTCGGGCACAGCCAGAACCTGTTCATCATCATCTTCATCCACAAACCATAGCCGCCGCCATTTTCACCGTCATAGCCATGTCCACCATCATAGTGCTATCTCATCTAGTTCATACTTGTAATCGTGCATCGCACAAGGCATCCATTGTAAGATATATTGCAATCAATCAATACCAAGATGTGTTCTTCAATGTTTTCTTCCCATGATCTTATCTCCATGTGTGAGTATTTCGGTAATGTATGGGGTGAGGCATGGGCCTTGCAACTGCAGGTATTTGGTGAAGGGATCAATGGAAGTCTTTCACACAACGTCTTGTATGTGTGAAATAAAATTATTTCGTGGAGTATCTCTTGTCTTGTCCGTGATCTTCATCCCTCTAGGTACCCGGGATCATGGAGATTAAGCATCGATGAGGCTAGGATCAAGGGGACCATGAAGTGTTATACCAAACATTGGTGATAGTAAGGTTTAGTAGGGTAACATGGATCATATCCTTGGGGATTCATGAGGTGTAGTCATTAAACACCCAATGATTTTGTGTGATATTATTATCTTAATTATTAGGGCAACCTCGCGAGATGGATAGGGCCTTCAACGGGACAACTGATTATTGATGCAGGCCTCATGCTGGTCAAGATGGTATTTTGACACATCCCTCACTATGATACAAAGCAAGCACCTCTTGGTGTGTGACTTCCCGAGCACAAACTAATATCACTTTTTATCCCAACACCAATACATGGTTGTAAGGATTAAGGCCTCATCCCCGTACCTTCTTTTTATTATAAGTGTTTGAATCACAATTTTCTTGTTGATCCAGTCAAAAGCTGGATTTGACACTTTGGCAAAAGCTTGCTAGAGACCATTTCTTCAAGGGAGTCTTCCTCTCATAGGTTCAATATCCAGTGTGACCTCTAGGGAATAGGTGTGGGATACCCTTTCTTGTTCCAATACCGTGTCAATAAAAAGGAGATATCATGCACCAGTGATGTGAAAATGGAAACTACTGCTATATTAGGCCAATTATTGTTGTACAGTTTTGTCAGTATAGCTCATATTTGCATAACTTCGTAAAAATGCACAAAAAGTTACTAGTCATCTAAAAGATCTTATTTTAGTTCACATAGGGAGTAATACTTTTTCATTCACATCATCATAATATTTGCACATGAAAGTAAAGCTCATATTTGGTTAACAAATTATCTTGTTTGTATTAATTAGCATGCCGCTTTTAATAGATAGTATTCACCTAGTCATATATTTCTTTCATATATGAATGATACATTATGTCTTCATTGTTAACAAATATATCATGTCTTGCTATTTCTTGCAGTACATCCCTTGCTTTGCAACCAAACGTGTGGTACACAAGTTTTGCCTCTTCTTAGATGAAGGCTCTCCTTAGTTCACACTGCACACAAACCATGGATATACGTTCCAACCGATAGTGAAGGTCGCTCCTATTTTCATTCATGCCTGTGGAGAGAGCTTGCTACGCGTTACTTACTAAAAGTTGGCACTGAATTGTTAGTGGATATAACATAGCATGATCTTATCATCCATCTTTCCATACCATCTGAGATTCCTCAATGGGCGAACAACCTAAGCTAGTTTCCTTTCAAATTCTTGCATGCTGAACTACAACTTAGCAAAAATAATGTATCTCTCACTGGTACGCGTCGGTGCTATACAAACGGTTTTTAACCCCTTTCCGCGATGGCGTTCGGAAATGTCACCTAGTTAGTGACTGCGATAGGGGGGGTCCTTCCCACATGACCTAGAAATAGTCGGGGATATGCCCTCCTGGCACACACGCTCGGCAAAATGAGGTCGTGTGGAACCTACGAGCGACCAAATACGGTTATACATATAATAGTGCTAAAAAATACAATTATACAGGCGAAATCATTTCCGGTCGTAAGTACATCCCACACAGTCACTCCCGCTAAACAATTTTGTTAGTATATACATCCCACACAGTCACTCCAAGGAAAACGTTTGCACAAGGTGGCGTAACGCACACAGTTTTCAAGAGAATGTCGTGTGTGATTGTTCATTGATCCAACATGGTTTATTCCTAGAAACTGTGTGGGTTGCCTGAGGTCATCGCCCATGGTTTTTTCTCAATAACCGTTTGTAATAGGAAAACGCAATTAGCAGGCTAATTACCCTATTATTAATAATCCATTTACTAATCTAATTGACATTGATATTATGCACATAATATATTTCATTTCCAAATTAAGGAAGCAGGATTTCATAATTGAAATACATCCGAGTACAACATGCTATAGCTTCAGCACTCAGCTACCCCATTAGACAACTGCACCAGCACCAAGTTTCACATGCAACATCTAGAACCATTTGAAATTAGCATCATAGATGATACATAGACAGATGCATCTCATCTAGAAAACTGTTGAAGTTGAATGTGAATATTGAACCTTCATTCACACTACTAGGAAAAGGCCTACTAATGGCGCACCGGTTTTGCCTAGTAATGGCGCCTCACCGGTGCGCCATTAGTAGCACGCCACTAGTAATTTTTACTAATGGCGCACCACTGGTGCGCCATTAGTATCTGGTATACTAATGGCGCACCACCTAGTGCGCCGTTAGTATGTAACGGCATGCGCCATCAGTGTGCCTCCCGGGGGCCATACGTAAGCATGGCTTTGTCATACTAATGGCGCATTCTCTATTGATGCGCCATTAGTATCCTTTGGCATACTAATGGCGCACCTGGTTGTGATGCGCCATTAGTATGAATATTTGGTTTTTTTTCCTTTTCTGATTTTTGCGCAGGTTATAAAATATATTATTAGACAGAATATAGACAGCAACATCAGATTCATCGAATACAATAGAAGATTAGTCTCCGAATACAATTCATCATATTAGTCTCCGAATTCAAAAGACGGAACAAAGATAAAACATTACAAGTCTCAAGACCGCGAGTATCGAGTTTGTCTTCACATTACAAGTCGATATCGATCATCTAAACTACCATCACATAGAAGAGAGCTGTGGTCATCACGATGAGCATCATCGCGATCAAACTGGTCTTCATCCGGTTCCTCCAACGCTCCCTCCTCTCTCCCGCTAGATAGCGGGCGTATCTAGATTCGTCCTCCGCCCTAGTGGTGTACCCTTTGTAACTATTACCGCTGAAACGGTGAACCTGTCTCCGACACTCCTCCCAGTCGTCGTAGACTCCGGGAACCTTACCCTTGTACACGACATACGACGGCATCTCTATGCACAAGCCAAACAACAGACAATACATAAGCAATATGTAAGTATGCAACAAAAGGATCGGAAGAGAAAAGCAAGACATTAATAGCACGATTCATGGTCCTACTAATAAATAGCATCGATTACATCTAAGTTGAACGACTGTCCAAACCAAAGAGACATACGAATTCATTAAAGTATAATTACAACATGAGCCAATCAATGTTTCAGAACTACACATCACTACTTTCGACTCGACTCATCGGACAGGAACGTGGATGAAGCCGCCGTCTGTCGTGATGGTCATGAAATCGCGGTCGTTGTCACCCTGCATTTGTAGCATTTCATCTATCTCACTGTTGGACGGTTGATATCTGAGGAAGAACTGCCCCGAGGTATGAAGGACATCTTGATGGATGATGTCCGCAAACTCCGACTGGATGCGAAAGAATTCTTGTCTGAGGTCCGCGTCCTGGACTGCCGACAAGCTCGTGGCCCAATCTTTGAGATTATCTGGTAGCAGAAGTTGATGATGGTCCCTTACGATCGCCCGCATGTGATGGAGGGCGTAGTAGGCATCCTTCTGACCGCCAGGCGGCTGCTTGACGCAGCAGAACTTCGTATTGTGTGAGAACATGTGCTTGCCGTACTTACGAACTGCCCTGGTGAAGGTGCCTCCAGATTTGGCGTAGGCGGGGAGAACATCATCAAGAACTTGCTTGACATTTGTGTAGTCTATCTTGGAGTTACGGTTCGGGTCTAAATACGTGGCCATGGAATATTTCGGGCTTAAGAGGATGAGTGTGCAATGTGTGTCACTGCACAGAACACGGAATGTTAGAAAAAAAACGATCGAAATCTAAGAAATCATATGTTACGGGGCGGTTAAGGGATGACTTACTCGGGAAAGTAAGGCACAAGGAAGTTATCCTTATCTGGGTTTGCCAGAATGACGCCTTCGAGGTGTGAACTCGCAACTTGGCGGTCCCCAGCGCTGCTCAAGTGCTTGGCACGCATGTAGAAGGGGTCGACTATCACGATGTCCGGGGTCTTGTCTCTAATGATCCGCATCTCCATACTCAGCGAAAACAGCCGAACGAAGGTGTAATGCAGCGGATGAAGGTTAAACATAGCAAAGATGTCATCAAACCGCAGGACGATCGTACCCCCGATGTCGCCATCCACAAAGCCCTTGCCCTCTGGCACCTTGGCCACGAAAACCGGGTATGCCACATCCTTCTCTCTGAGACGCCGCTTCTCCAAAGAAAGAACACTGTCGTGCAGACTCCGCATAGCACCGGTTGCAGCATTCAGCATATTTGGCGGTAGCATCGCCCTACCCGCCACATGCACCCTCCTCGAGATATCCTTAGGTGAAGGTGGCCCGTCCTGAGCACGGATCGAACTCGGTGCCGGCTGGCTCGCACCGGCGCCCTTGTTAGTCTTTCGTTTCCGTCCCTTCTTCTTGATCTCCTGTAATGGGACCGAGTTCTGCTCACAGACCGCCTTCTTGAGCGTGTTGGGGCTGATAATATTTCGCACCTCAGCTATCTGAGGCTCGGTGAAGGCGGGAGCTGGAGGCGTGTCCTGAGAACTGAACGCCAGACGACGCCTGTTGCAATTGGATTTCTCCGCCGTACCAGCTAGATCGCGGTCGTCTTGGTTGGGTTCTTGAGAAAGAGGCCCGCAGAACTCGTCAGCGTACCCATGTTCGGCAAAGTACTTATCAACTTTGGTAAATGTACCGTCGTCGTTGTCGTCGCCGTCCGGATCCTGTGCCATAGGGCTGTCCGGATCCTGTGCCATAGGGATGTCCGGCAGGTCCGGTAGCGTTGCGGCGTTCTTGCCATGGCTTGGCGCCGGCACGACTGGCGGTCTTGTCTGTGGGGTGGTGTCCCCCGCCCCCAAACGAATCTGGCTCTTCGGCTAAAGCAGGGGCGAGTTTACGCAGGTGCTGAGGGTCATCTCATCTTCTTCGTCGGCCCCAGCGGGTCGAATCGGAGGTAACAGCTCGTCGCAGCCTGGCAGCACCCGAACCACTTCAACCCTATACATTGTGGGTGGCATCGGATTACCGTGGAACATGGGGTTGCCCGGTTGAACGATTCTGCCCTTGGCGACATCGACCAACTCGGCGCCCACGAAATGCAGAAGAGTGCAAGGAACGTCGGCGGTGCCCTGTGAAAACATGTACAGGGCGTTAGGGATGCCCAGTCAAAGGCAAGGAGATGAAGTCATCGGCCGAGAGGCTTGGTTACCATGATGCCGTCGAGCTCGGCTAATGTCGAGGCACCGCCAACGGCGGGCGTGCAACTGACGGAGGGGGCGCTTGCTGGTGAGGTGCCAGCCGGCGTACACCCGGGTGCATTAAGCTTCAATGCCCGTGCTGGCGCCGGAGACACAAATACCGCCTCCGCCGGAGACACCAATGGCGCCGCCGCGGAGACACCAATGGCGCCGCCTGCGCGCTGTGCGAGTTGCTGGCCGTGAAGCTGGGAATCGGGGGAGGCCCCTGTTGGCCGCCCGCAATCCACGTCGTCAGCCCATGAATCAACGTAGGCACCATGGCGTTGAGCGTCGTTCCAAGTTGTTGTTGCACTTGCTCTTGGACAAGCTCCGGAACCCGCGCCACTTGTGCCTTGAGTTCTTCAACCTCGCGCGTCTGGCTTTCCGAGCTGGTCTTTTTCTCCTTTCACACACCAGCGGTATAGTATGACCCCCATTTTGTGGACAAGCCTTTGCCGGCCACACGACCAGCTGATGTCGGCTTAGTGAGCTTATCCTTGTTTTTCATTACGTTCAACGCCCTATTTAAAGGGGTGTCGAAAGGGGAGCTCTTAGACGACCCCGCGCTACTGCTTTCAGTTTCCTGCGAAAGGAACGTGAACCATTTAGAAATATTGGGGATTAATTAGAGTGCAACCATATGGAGCTAATTACGCGGGGGTGTATTCCTTACCAGAAGAAGCTCAAGCGCCCTGGTCTTCGGATCCGTGGTAAGCTCCTTTGTTATCGGGTCCTCCTTGTACCGGGCCCTGACATAGTTCCTGGTCTGCTTGTCACCGCTGTATTTCTCGAAGCGGGGCGGTAGGCCTTGCTCGGCACGCTCCGCGTCCTCCTTGTCCCATATAGGCTCCGCCACTCTGTAACCGCCGGGACCGAGTTTGTGTTCCCCTAAGTTCAACTCCCGCATTTCTTTCCCCCACTGACTTGATTCGGAGGTTGCACTGCTCTCGCACTTGATCTTGAACTCCTTGTACTCATCTTCGCTCATCAAAGGATATTTCGCCTTGATCTTCTCATAACTATCACCTTTATCAATCATTCTCTTCACCGCGCTTTTCCAAGTAGACAGGGCCGTGCTCATCTTCGTGAGGGCGGCATTGTTCACTTTATTCCCTGAGAGGCGTGTGTTTTCAAATTCGGCGGGGAACTTGTATCGTTCGTGCAGCTTCGTGAAGAGGAGGTTGCGCAAATTCCCTCGGTCCTTATGCCTAAGGTTCTCGGTGTTGATCGAGGCGGTGCTCCGGAGAATGCACCCGAGCTGAAGCGAGTACCCCTTGACTATATGTTTGGGCTCCGTTGGATTCCCGTCGGAGTCCACTTGAGTGAATTCCTCCTTGAGGGTGCGGAGCGCATTCGGGCGCCGGTCCTTCCTTTGCTTCTTCGGTTGGCTGCCATCTGTGTGTGCGCCGCCATCATCAGTGGTGGCATCCTCGGCGGCACCATCAGTGGTGTCATCCCCGACGCCACTAGGGGTTGTGTAATTAGGATCGGTGTCTTCCGCGGCGTCCTCATAGCGGTGAGGTTGTTCCTCCATCTCCTGGGACAGCTCCCAGAATTTCTTGCCGCCCGAACCACCGGCCTCATCGTTGTGGGCCATGTTTCGCTCTAAATAGGAAAAAAGTTTGGTCAAAAAGTTGGTTATTGTCAAGGAACAAGATCATGGTCTCATCATTTAGGGTTTGTCGACACCGAGGCACCCTAAAAGCCTAAGCTTTCATCATTTAGGGTTTGTCGACGCCGAGGCACCCTAAAAGCCTAAGCGTACATCATTTAGGTTCTCATCGACACCGAGGCATCCGGGGCAGCCAAGTTAAGTTTTCATCATTTAGGGTTTATCGATGCCGAGGCACCCTAGGTTGGGCCTAATCACTTGGCACTAATCACTCGGCTCTATTGCCACCTATGGTTTAATGCAGCAAGAATAAAGGGGCGGTTGATCCTACTTAACTAAGTACTAAGATACCCCAGCCCATGCATTAGTAGCAAGTACCTCATATGTCCGATTTTTAGCAAAGTCATGCTAAAATTCACGGAAAATTTCAGCACGACCTTTGCTGAAAATAGGACATATGGAGTACCCGAATTTGCCGGAACGGAAGTTAATCGACATTCCGGCAAACTC
This sequence comes from Triticum aestivum, assembly GCF_018294505.1. NCBI lineage: Eukaryota > Viridiplantae > Streptophyta > Magnoliopsida > Poales > Poaceae > Triticum > Triticum aestivum. The sequence continues at coordinate 305,911,309 of NC_057812.1, forward strand.
AAGGGCCTCTCGGGGTACCTGCAAAATCATCACGACACAATGGTCGGAGACAAAACCCAGCCATAGACCATATGGTCCTCTGCTTTCATATGGACAAAAATCAGCTCAACTTATGTGAGCTTCCATTCCAGATATAATATGTCACCCAACAAAAAATTATAGTGTATGGATCATGGCATTTTTTATTCTACATTTTTATTCTATGGATCATGCCAGGAAATTATAGTCTATGTCATTTTCTGAAACATATTTTTGCCATGGCAATTTTGAATCAATAGACATACTTCTCAAAAGAGGCATGATCAAATTCTGGTGCCCTTGACTTACTAGTATTTATCTCTTATGACTGATGAATGTGCATTGAGTCCAGAAGCAAAGACTCTACAGTGAAATGAAAAAAACCTTGGAAATATATTTATGATAACTCTAAATGGATCAGAAGGTGCAGATGCACTTGTAAAAAAAAGTATGCATTTGCAGCAGCTTTGTTCTGATTATGACACCATTCTGTTAAGAAGGAAAAATAACATTATCATCCCAATTCATGGTTGACCAGTTCAGAACTAATGCACATTGACCACATAATATTATTTTGCAACCACTCAGTTTGTCCTTGACTGGGACACTTGAAGCACAAAACAACTAATGCAGAGCTAGGTCTACTTTGGTTCTGATGCATAGGTCTACTCTGGTGCATATGTGGGGTTTTTTACTTAGAAAATACAAAACTTCTATTATTGTTTTTATTTTTAACCAGAGCCTAACCACCTCTACAGTTTACAAACTAATTCAGGTAATCACTAATCAAGAAGATTGGTGATACATATGATGGAATTGTCAGTTTAGTGTTCCACTATGATGCATTGGTTCACCTGTGATTTCCTGATGGCACTGGCCATACCTTTGGTCATTTTCATTGTAAATATTCCAAAGTTTGACTGCAACGATGCTTAAACAGCAAGCTATTATCTTACTGATCTTGTACATATCTCCAAGTCTCTTGGGATCTTGTCCAATATTTTCTAAATGAGGCGATAGCTAAGGAAAACTAGTTCAGGCTTCTTGCTCCAGCTGGTAGACAAGTTAATGTAGAACTCTATTTTTTTCTTAGCTGGCACAAGTTTGTCTACTGTGAACCTCAACTAATAAAATTGTTGTGTGTTAGGACCATACACTAGAAAGCCTCACTATCTGGCTTTCAAACTGTTAACCTGTTTTACTATAAGTATAAAAGATAACAAACTAACATATGGAGATTGTGAGAGAACCTAGAAAAATGCACTCCTCTTATAGTGATGCATAAACTAGAAACTGTATACCAAACACACAAATAGAAACCCAGCTCCGGGAACTAGAGTAGCATATTCAGTAAATCAACTTGTAGTGGGAAGTACAGCAAGTTAAATCAAGTAGTCAAAGACAATAGGATTAGTGTACTGAACCATGGAGCAGAGGTGGAGCAAAGACCGGAGTTGAGGTGGCCGGAGTTGAGGAAGACGACGGCGACCCGAGGAAGAGGACGAGGTGGATCCGGTGCTATGCGGCTCCTCGGCGATGGCGGATCCGGTGCAGTCCCCCTCCTGGATCGGCTGCGACGTGAACAAGGACACTGTTACTACTCTGCTCTGCTCTGCTCTGCTCTATGTAGCAAATCGACAGTAGCCAAGAACAGACCTTGGGGATGGCTGCGAGGGGAGCCGGAGCGGGTGTGGAGCGGGCGCGGGGGAGCCGGAGCGGGTGTGGAGCGGGTGCGGGGGTCGTTGGAGCGGGCCGGGGCCGGCAGCGGTGGCGGCAGCGAGGAACCCTAGCTATCGCGCTCGGGAGAGAGGTTGACGCAGGTGGGGCCGCGGGGGAGGGGGACGGCGAGGGCGCGGGCGTGGGCGGAGGGGGACGGTGAGGGAGGTGGTCGGGTGTGGCGGGGGAAGCGAGCACGGCCGGGGACGGCGAGCACGGGGGAAGTGGTGGGCGGTGGTGGTCAGGCGCGGGTGAGACGAGGCAGGGGAGGGATTAGAGAGAAATGGAGATTGGGGATTTTAGTGTGGGGGAGGCTTAGCAATGGCGCACCACCTAGGGATGCGCCATAAGTAACTTTTTTTTTGTATATCAATGGCGCACCACCCAGCGTTGCGCCATTAGTAATTATTATTATTATTATTATTATTATTATTATTATTATTTGCATCGAATAAGTTTTTAGAAAATGAATATGAATATGAAATAGTAATAATTTTTTATAAAAATAGTAATAAATTTTTTAAAAAATATCATCAAATTTGTTATTTGAAACTATTTATGAATATGAAAAAATATCATCAAATTTGTTATTTGAAAATATCATCAAATTTGTTTTTTTTATTTTTAGTTGCATTCATTTGTGAATTGGTAAAACATTTATGAATATGAAAAAATATCATCAAATTTGAAAAAATATTCATGAATTCAAAACGTGCCCATGAAATTTAAAAATATTCATGCATGAGTTCAAAAAATATTACTGTTTTGCAAAAAACTAAAATATATAAATATATATACTAATGGCGCACCGTCTAATAGTGCGCCATTACTAGTTTAAACTAGTAATGGCGCACTGTGAAACGGTACGCCATTAGTAGTTCTGCAAAAAAAAGAATAAGAAAAAAATTACAGTAATGGCGCACTCTGTGCCAGGTGCGCCATTACTAGTTACAACTAGGAATGGCGCATTGTATACCTGATGCGCCATTAGTATGTATGGAAAAATGGAAAAAAAATTAATACTAGTGGCGCACCCTGTTTCTGGTGCGCCATTAGTGTCTTCCACACTAATGGCGCATCACGAACAGGTGCGCCATTAGTATATAGTAGCGGCGCACTGCTTCCCTGGTGCGCCATTAGTATCAATCCTATCTATAGCCCTTTTCCTAGTAGTGTCATGTTGAAGGTCTTTGCAACTTTAGGCCAGTGCCTGCGAATGATTAACCGTCCATCGTTCGACCTCTTCAGGAACACTTCAATATTGAACCGCCGATGTTGTATGAAAACTTTCCTCACCTCCCAACCATAGAGCTAGGCTGAAAACAAAGATGTGCATACATATCTTCTCTCTATTGGAAATGGGGCAAAGGAACAAAAAAGGCAAGGTGTAATAGTTAGTACCATCTTGTAAACCTCAGTGCTTCCCATTGTTTCCCTGCAACACATATAAGGTAGTTAGTCATCAGGTTAAGCCATGGTGAGCAAGCTCCCTAATGTCACCTGGCCCAAGGGGACCTTCGTAGAGACCTTGAAGGGGTGGCAACAGGAGTCACTGCCTCACTTGTGTGCGTCAGTCCTAAACAAACGGTTTTTATCCCCTTTCTACGACGACATTCGGAACCATCGCCAAGTGAGTGTGGGCGATAGTGGGGTCCTTCCCACACGACCCAGAAAGCATTGGGGATATGCGCTCCTGGCACACACGCTCGGCAAAATGAGGTCGTGTGCGACTGGCGAGCACTCAAATATAGAAATACGTACAGTAGTGCTTAAAAGATACAATTATACAGGCGAAATCATATCCGGTCGTAAGTACATCCCAATAGTCAGTCACCACTAAATGTTTCCATTCGTTTATACATCCCACACAGTCACTACAAGGAAAACGTTTGCGCAAGGTGGCGTAACGCAAACAGTTTTGAAGAGAATGTCATGTGTGATTGTTCATTGATCCAACACTGTTTATTCCTAGAAACTGTGTGCGTTGACTGAGGTCATCGCCCATGGTGGTTTCTCATTATCCGTTTGCAATAGGAAAACCCAATTAGTAAGCTAATTGGCCAATTAGCGGGCTAGTTGCCCTATTATTAATAATCCATAACTAATCTAATTGACATTCATATTAAACACATAATATATTCCATTTCCATATTAGGGAAGCAGGATTTCATAATTGAAATTGTCACATCCCTAGTTCTGGTATGACCTAGACCAGCTAGCCATTTGTGCATCATGTTTAAATTCCATTTAAATTTGAAATGGGGATTTGTGAAAACCTCAGAATCATTTCTGGAAATGACCCAGATAAAAAAAATTCTCCAAAAAGGTCAAAGAAAATGTTCATGATGCTCTCTGAAAATATTGGACAGAGATAAAAATCAAACCAATATCTTTAGGAGCTCATAAGTATTTATTTTGGGCATTTGGAATTAATCCAGTAATTATTTGCGTTGGATAAATATTTTATTATATATAAAATATTGTCCAATAATTCTGAAATTTGGTGAGGGGCTTTGGAGTGGTCCAACTAGTCCCTACTAAAATTTACAGAATAAAATAAAATGATTTAGTATTTTTATTAAATAAAAAAATGTCAGAAAAATAGAAAAGAAAACAGGAAAAGGAAAAGGCTTACCTGGCCTTACCTGGCGGCCCAGCCCACGAGGGGCAGCCCCGTCTTCTACCTCTTGCCAGTAGGCAGAGGAGAAGCCGGGCACGACGCACGCCGCGGCCATGTCTTCCGCCACCTCCTGCTTCTCCCTCTCATCGCCTGGATCACCTGCGCGTCGCCACGCGCCGCCCCATTTCCCCATCACTCTCCCATGCCCATTCTCTCCTCTCCCTCGCTCTCTCTCACCGCGCTCGAACGATGCCGTCACCGCCGTTCGCCATAGCCGCAGCCACCGCCCCAGCCTCGCCCCCCGACGTGTCCACAAGCTCCGCGCCACCTTCCTCGTCCTCTTCGTCAAGCCAGGCAACTCCGGGCGCCCCGTATCGTCATCACCGTCGTCGTCTTCTTCGTCAGCCACACGAGATCGCCGGCGACGTTCCGGCTACACCGAGCCTTCCCCGAGCTCGCCGACCCCACCGTTGGATCCACTGTGAGCCCCGCCGTCGAACCCCCTCTTCCCTGCCTCTCCGGCGCCCTCTAGCCCCTCTGCCGCTCGAGCCGTGCTCCGGCCGTCGCTGCGAGCTTCGCTCCGGCGAGCTCCGACCACCCCACGGTCTCCCGCGTGTCCCACTGGATGCGCGCGAGCTTGGGCTTCACGTAGGTTGTCTCTGCCGCCCGAATGGTCGCCGGAGCGACGAATCCGAGGCCCTCCGCCGCGTCTGGCTCGCCGGCGTCAAGCTGCCGGCGGGTTTTGACCCCGCTGACCAGGAGGTTTGACCTCCCGTGGGTCGCTGACATGTGAGGCCCGGCCCTATTAATTTTTAGTTAGGACTAGTTTAACAACTAATTTAACCATGTTAACTAATTAGGTCACTGACGCGTGGGCCCAACCCCATTAACTAAGCCAGTTTAGGTTTAATTTAATTAGGATTAGCCACAGACACTGACGTGTGGACCCCACACGTCAGGTTTGACCTGGTCAGCCACCGTTGACCTGCTGACGCAGGCATGACACAATGCTAACGCAGTTATTCTTTTTCTGGAATTATTTTTTAAACAGGAAATTCCAGGAAATGTTCAAAACTTCAAAAATTCATAGAAATTCAACCGTAGCTCAGATTGAAATAATTTATATATGAAAAATGATCAGATAAATTCAATCTATCCATCTGTACCATTTTCATGCATGACAAACCCACCTATAAATGCTGTATATATATGAAAACACACTTATGGCATATTTAAGGGCTTATTTTGGAGTTGCATTTGAACCCTTGGTTCAAATGGACCTCAACTAGATAAATGCTAGATGCATTAACTCAAACAACATCACATATTCATGCCATCATCATGCATCATATTGTTGCATATACTTGTGTTTGATTTTCCACACCGTTCCTTCTCAATAGGTCCTGCTCCGGAAAGTGTTCGGGAGCACCTATCAGTGGAGCAGTGCCCCCCCTATTGATCTACCAGGCAAGCAACCCCCCTTGTTCATTCCGATACAATCCTACTCTCTCGCTCCTGCTCTCAGTTATTGCATTAGGACAACAACGATTCAACTGCTACTTTATGCTGCGGTAGTTCAACCCATTCATCTGCATGACCTGTCATTACCACAGTAAATAGTTAAAACCCACTAGCATGTGTAGGAGTTGATTGATCCATGTTGTGTTCTTGCCATGCCTGCTATTGCTTAGAGTTGTGTCAGGTCTGATTCATCGGGAATGAATTGGAATGTTATGTTATGTTCTGGTAATGAGAGTTAAGCGTATGAACACGATTTGGTAAAGGTAGCGGTGAGAGGCCATGTAGGAGTACATGGTGGGTTGTCTCATTGGGACCGTCCTTAAGAACTGAGTTCTGTGTAAGTTTTCCAATGACTAGCTACTACCACACATTGGGCTCCGGGCGCTCTAAGCTCTCTCGACTTATTAACCGCCTTGAACTCTGTCCAGGAGTTGCAAATAGTTTCTGGTGTTTGTAGGTAGTGCTATTTTTCTACCGAGTGGCACCCGGCAGGGTGGACTTGGGACAGACTAGGCACATGTGGCCCGGTGTACCGAGTGGCACCCGGATGGTGGGCTCGGGAACCCTGTACACATCGTTTGGGGCCATGAGCGAAACCTCGGCCGGATCTCCTTGCGGATGGAACCCGAATAGGCGATAAACCTAGACTAGAGTCTTGTGTGGTTAGTCAGGTCGTGGCCGACACCCTCGCCAGGCTTCCGCTTGAAGGTTGCCGAGATACATGACGGGTATATGGTGATAAGTGGTGAGAGCGTGTGTGATGAAGTACACCCCTTCAGGGTTATCATGATCTATTAGAATAGCCGTGTCCTCGGTTATGGACTTCTTGGATGCTTACGTGGTACATAGACAACTTAAAGTGGATACTCTAAAATGCTCAAGATAAGTGTGAGTGCTATGGATGGCCTTCTCGTAGGAGAGACGGGGATGAATCCATAGTTGTGTATTGATGTGGTGATTAGTGGACTCGTGTGCACTGCCTCACCTCAAAGCAGTTTCTCATAGTCGTAGAACAGGATAGCCACTGAGTCAAAGCTGCCTTGCTGCAACTAAACCCCACATTACCTTCGTGATACAAATGCATGTATGATAGGATCTGACGTAAGTCTTGCTGAGTACCCTTGTACTCACGTTTGCTTTATTTATGTTTTGCAGATGAGACATTTGTCTCACTAGTAGTACCGCTTGGACTTCGATGAATAGCTTGTTACCTCAGCTACGATCTTGTACCTTGGAGGGACTTGTAGATAGTCAAGCTTCTCGGCCTTTTTCTTTTGTAGTTGTCTGTACTCAGACATGTAATGCTTCCGTTGCTTGTATGCTCTGAATGATGGGTCATGTGACCCCTGTTTGTATTTATGCTATGTGGCTCTTCTGAGCCTTTATCTATATGAGTTGCGTTATGTTGTGATGCCATGTTGTATCTCACATACTTGCATGTTATGCGTACGTGTGACGTGTATTGCTATGTGTGGGATCCGACAATCTAGTTGTTTGTTCTTGGCAGCCTCTCTTATGGGGAAATGTAGTCTAGTGCTTCCTTGAGCCATAGTACTCCGCTACAGCCCGGTTCACCGGAGTCCTTCTAGCCCAGCACTACTGTTCAGGACACTTGACTGGCCGGCATGTGTTTCACTTTGTTCCTGTGTTTGTCCCTTCGGGGAAATGTCACGTGGTGACATCCGGAGTCCTGCCTAGCCTGCTATAGCCCGGGTTACAGGAGTCCTATTAGCCCAGTGCTACAGTCCGGATTCACACACTGCTGACCGACATGCTCGAGGTTGATTCATGTATGCCTGTCCCCATGGGTTAGTGCCGCTTTGGGTTCACGACTAGTCATGTCGGCCCGGGTTCTCTGTCATATGGATGCTAGCGACACTATCATATACGTGAGCCAAAAGGCGCAAACGGTCCCGGGCCATGGTAAGGCGACACCCGTGGGAATACCGTGCGTGAGGCCGCAAATTGATATAAGGTGTTACATGCTAGATCGGTGTGACTTAGAATCAGGGTCCCGGTAGCTTTGGTATCAGAGCCTGACTGCTTGTAGGATTTCCAAGCCAACCTGGTCGAAGTTGAGTCTAGAAATTCTTTAGTTATGTAAGGGAATTGATTGTGGAAGGGAACGGAAGGCTCTTTTTACTCCTTTTACCTCATGCCCTTCTGATCTGAGTCATCCTATCTTTCCAACGGGGTTAAGAAACTAGGCTTCCTCTTCTATCTATTAGGATCACGTGTTACTACTCCGTAGTTCTTAGGATTGGTTGATCAGAGTCTTATCCCAGTTTGAGTACCTCCGGTGTAACCTATTTAGCAATATCCCAGAACCTTAAGTGATGATGTTGAGTATGGTGCTACCCCGTCTTTGGCAGAATGTCTCATTTCGAGGATTTTACTGCTGTTATGCTGCCGAAATTGTCCTAGGAGTTCAAGAGATAGTATTTTTCCTCATACTATAATCTACGTCCTTATGATGATGCTGAACCCATCCTTTGTTTCCTTGGTTGGTTCTTCAGGATGTCGTCAGTTAACCAAAGTTCTGTTGCTCGTAGCCGGAGCCACGGAGATGGTCGGGATGAGGAACCTCCCGACCAGTCTTCTTTGGCAGAGTTCATGTTAGAGGTTGAGAGGAACAAGCGTGAGTCTAACCGCTTGCTAGCACGTATTGAGGAGAACACCTTGTTGGGGAACGTAGTAATTTCAAAAAAATTCCTACGCACACGCAAGATCATGTGATGCATAGCAACGAGGGGAGAGTGTTGTCTACGTACCCAACGCATACCGACTGCGGAAGCGATGACACGATGTAGAGGAAGTAGTCGTACGCCTTCACGATCCAACCGATCAAGCACCGAAACTACGGCACCTCCGAGTTCGAGCACACGTTCAGCTCGATGACGATCCCCGGACTCCGATCCAGCAAAGTGTCGGGGAAGAGTTCCGTCAGCACGACGGCGTGGTGACGATCTTGATGAACTACAGCAGCAGGGCTTCGCCTAAACTCCGCTACAGTATTATCGAGGTATATGGTGGCAGGGGGCACCGCACACGGCTAAGGAATAGATCACGTGGATCAACTTGTTGTGTCTTTGGTGCTAGCCCTGCCCCTCTATTTATATGTTGAGCCCCGGGGTCGAAACTTGGAGCAAAAGCCTCCTCAAAGTCGGTTTTGCCCGAAAGGCAAGAGTCCCACTCGGACTCCAGGACCAAACGCCACAATCCTTGTTGTCTGGCCCAGACGCCATGGGCCTCGGCGTCTGGCCCAGGGCCAGACGCCAGGGTCTCCGGCGTTTGGCCCCCTGGCCTCCGCAAAACTCCTTTTTGCACCGATCTAAAGCCTCATGGGCTTGACCCCTTGGCCTAACCATATCACCCAATATATGAATCTTTACGTCTCGACCATTTCGAGACTCCTCGTCATGTCCCCGATCTCATCCGGGACTCCGAACTCCTTCGGTACATCAAAACATGTAAACTCATAATATAACTGTCATCGTAACCTTAAGCGTGCGGACCCTACGGGTTCGAGAACAATGTAGACATGACCGAGACACGTCTCCGGTCAATAACCAATAGCGGGACCTGGATGCCCATATTGGCTCCTACATATTCTACGAAGATCTTTATCGGTCAGACCGCATAACAACATACGATGTTCCCTTTATCATCGGTATGTTACTTGCCCGAGATTCGATAATCGGTATCCAATACCTAGTTCAATCTCGTTACTGGCAAGTCTCTTTACTCATTCCGTAATACATCATCTCACAACTAACATATTAGTTGCAGTGCTTGCAAGGCTTATGTGATGTGCATTACCGAGAGGGCCCAGAGATACCTCTCCGACAATCGGAGTGACAAATCCTAATCTCGAAATACGCCAACCCAACATCTACTTTTGGAGACACCTGTAATGCTCCTTTATAATCACCCAGTTACGTTGTGACGTTTGGTAGCACCCAAGGTGTTCCTCCGGCAAACGGGAGTTGCATAATCTCATAGTTATAGGAACATGTATAAGTCATGAAGAAAGCAATAGCAACATACTAAACGATCAGGTGCTAAGCTAATGGAATGGGTCATGTCAATCAGATCATTCAACTAATGATGTGACCTCGTTACTCAAATAACAACTCTTTTGTCTATGGTTAGGAAACATAACCATCTTTGATTAACGAGCTAGTCAAGTAGAGGCATACTAGTGACACTCTGTTTGTCTATGTATTCACACATGTATTATGTTTCCGGTTAATACAATTCTAGCATGAATAATAAACATTTATCATGATATAAGGAAATAATAACTTTATTATTGCCTCTAGGGCATATTTCCTTCAGTCTCCCACTTGCACTAGAGTCAATAATCTAGTTCACATCGCCATGTGATTTAACAGCAATAGTTCACATCACCATGTGATTAACACCCATAGTTCACATCGCTATGTGACCAACACCCAAAGGGTTTACTAGATTCAGTAATCTAGTTCTCATCGCTATGTGATTAACACCCAAGGAGTACTAAGGTGTGATCATGTTTTGCTTGTGAGAGAAGCTTAGTCAACGGGTCTGTCACATTCAGAGCCGTATGTATTTTGCAAATATTCTATGTCTACAATGCTCTGTACGGAGCTACTCTAGCTAATCGCTCCCTCTTTCAATATGTATCCAGATTGAGACTTAGAGTCATCTGGATCAGTGTAAAAGTTTGCACTGATGTAACTTTTACAACAAACTCTTTTATCACCTCCATAATCGAGAAACATCTCCTTAGTCCTTACTAAGGATATTCTTGACCAATGTCCAGTGATCTACTCCTAGATCACTATTGTACTCCCTTGCCAAATACAGAGCAAGGTATACAATAGGTCTGGTACAAAGCATAGCATACTTTATAGAACCTATGACTGAGGCATAGGGAATGACTTTTCATTCTCTTTCTATTTTCTGCTGTGGTCGGGATTTGAGTCTTACTCAATTTCATACCTTTGCAACACAGGCAAGAACTCTTTCTTTAACTGTTCCATTTTGAACTATTTCAAAATCTTGCCAAGGTATGTACTCATTGAAAATCTTTATCAAGCGTCTTGATCTATCTCAATAGATCTTGATGCTCAATATATAAGTAGCTTTTTACTGAGGTCTTTTCTTTTTAAAGAACTCCTTTAAAACACTCCTTTATGCTTTGCAGAAAAATTCTACATCATTTCTGATCAACAATATGTCACTCACATATACTAATCAGAAAGGCTGTAGTGCTCCCACTCACTTTATTGTAAATACAGGCTTCATCGTAAGTCCATATAAAACTATATGCTTTGATCAACTTATCAAAGCGTATATTCCAACTCCGAGATGCTTGCACCAGTCCATAGATGGATCGCTGGAGCTTGCACATTTTGTTAGCACCTTTAGGATTGACAAAACCTTCTGGTTGCATCATATACAACTCTTCTTTAATAAATCCATTAAGGAATGCAGTTTTGACATCCATTTGCCAGATTTCATAAAATGTGGCAATTGCTAACATGATTCAGATAGACTTAAGCATCGATACGAGTGAGAAAACCTCATCGTATTCAACACCTTGAACTTGTTGAAAAACTTTTGCAACAAGTCGAGCTTGGTAGATAGTAACACTACTATCAGTGTCCGTCTTCCTCTTGAAGATCCATTTATTTAACATGGCATTGCTGATCATCGAGCAAGTCAATCAAAGTCCATACTTTGTTGTCATACATGGATCATATCTCAGATTTTATGGCCTCAAGCCATCTCGCGGAATCTGGGCTCATCATCGCTTCCTCATAGTTCGTAGGTTCATCATGGTCTAGTAACATGACTTCCAGAACATGATTATTACACCACTCTGGTGCAGATCTTACTCTGGAAGACCTACGAGGTTCTGTAGTAACTTGATCTGAAGTTTTATGATCAATATCATTAGCTTCCTCACTAATTGGTGTATTTGTCACAGGAACTGATTTCTGTGATGAACTACTTTCCAATAAGGGAGCAGGTACAGTTACCTCATCAAGTTCTACTTTCCTCCCACTCACTTCTTTCGAGAGAAACTCCTTCTCCAGAAAGGATCCATTTTTAGCAATGAATATCTTGCCTCCGGATCTGTGATAGAAGGTGTACCCAACAATTTCCTTTGGGTATTCTATGAAGACGCACTTCTCCGATTTGGGTTCGAGCTTATCAGGATGAAACTTTTCCACATAAGCATCGCAGCCCCAAACTTTAAGAAACGACAACTTGGGTTTCTTGCTAAACCACAGTTCATATAGTGTCGTCTCAACGGATTTAGATGGTGCCCTTTTAACGTGAATGCAGCTGTCTCTAATGCATAACCCCAAAACGACAATGGTAAATCAATAAGAGACATCATAGATCGCACCATATCCAATAAAGCGCGGTTACGACGTTCGGACACACCATAACATTGTGGTGTTCCAGGTGGCGTGAGCTATGAAACTATTCCACATTGTTTTAATTGAAGACCAAACTCGTAACTCAAATATTCGTCTCCGTGATCAGATCGCAGAAACTTTATTTTTCTTGTTACGATGATTTTTCCACTTCACTCTGAAATTCTTTGAACCTTTCAATTATTTCAGACTTATGTTTCATCAAGTAGATATCCCCATATCTGCTCAAATCATCTTGTGAAGGTCAGAAAATAATGATACCTGCTGTAAGCCTTTCATCGGACCACATACATCGGTATGTATGATTTCCAACAAATCTGTTGCTTGCTTCATTGTTCCGGAGAACGGCGTTTTAGTCATCTTGCCCATAAGGCATGGTTCGCAAGCATCAAGTGATTCATAATCAAGTGATTCCAAAATCCCATCAGCATGGAGTTTCTTCATGCGCTTTACACCAATATGACCTAAACGGCAGTGCCATAAATAAGTTGCACTATCATTATTAACTTTACATCTTTTGGTTTCAATATTATGAATATGTGTATCACTAAGATCGAGATCCAATGAACTATTTTCATTGGGTGTGTAACCATATAAAGTTTTATTCATGTAAACAGAACAACAATTTATTCTTTTACTTAAATGAATAACCATATTACAATAAACATGATCAAATCATATTCATGCTCAACGCAAACACCAAATAACACTTATTTAGTTTCAACACTAATCCCGTAATTATAGGGAGTGTGCGATGATGATCATATCAATCTTGGAACCACTTCCAACACACATCGTCACTTCACCCTTAACTAGTCTCTGTTTATTCTGCAACTCCCGTTTCGAGTTACTAATCTTAGCAACTGAACTAGTATCAAATACTTAGGGTTTGCTATAAACACTAGTAAAGTACACATCAATAACATGTATATCAAATATACTCATGTTCACTTTGCCATCCTTCTTATCCGCCAATCACTTGGGGTGATTCCGTTTCCGGTGACCAGTCCCTTTGCAGTAGAAGCACTTAGTCTCAGGCTTAGGACCAGACTTGGGCTTCTTCACTTGAGCAGCAACATGCTTGCCGTTCTTCTTGAAGTTCCCCTTCTTCCCTTTGCCCTTTTCTTGAAACTAGTGGTCTTATCAACCATCAACACTTGATGTTTTTCTTGATTTCTACCTTCATTGATTTCATCATCACGAAGAGCTTGGGAGTTGTTTCCGTTATCCCTTGCATATTACAGTTCATCACGAAGTTCTACTAACTTGGTGATGGTGACTAGAGAATTCTGTCAATCACTATCTTATCTAGAAGATTAACTCCCACTTGATTCAAGCGATTGTAGTACCCAGACAATCTGAGCACATGCTCACTAGTTGAGCGATTCTCCTCCATCTTTTAGCTATAGAACTTGTTGGAGACTTTATATCTCACAACTCGGGTATTTGCTTGAAATATTAACTTCAACTCCTGGAACATCTCATATGGTCCATGACGTTCAAAACGTCTTTGAAGTCCCGATTCTAAGCCGTTAAGCATGGTGCACTTAAACTATCAAGTAGTCATCATATTGAGCTAGCTAAATGTTTATAACGTTTGCATCTGCTCCTGCAATAGGTCTGTCACCTAGCGGTGCATCAAGGACATAATTCTTCTGTGCAGCAATGAAGATAATCCTCAGATCACGGATCCAATCCGCATCATTGCTACTAACATCTTTCAACACAATTTTCTCTAGGAACATATCAAAATAAACACAGGGAAGCAACAACGCGAGCTATTGATCTATAATTTGCAAAATACTACCAGGACTAAGTTCATGATAACTTTAAGTTCAATTAATCATATTACTTAAGAACTCCCACTTAGACAGACATCCCTCTAATCCTCTAAGTGATCACGTGATCCAAATCAACTAAACCATGTCCGATCATCACGTGAGATGGAGTAGTTTCAATGGTGAACATCACTATGTTGATCATATCTACTATATGATTCACGCTCGACCTTTCGGTCTCTGTGTTCCGAGGCCATATCTGTATATGCTAGGCTCGTCAAGTTTAACCTGAGTATTCTGCGTGCGCAACTGTTTTGCACCCGTTGTATTTGAACGTAGAGCCTATCACACCCGATCATCACGTGGTGTCTCAGCACGAAGAACTTTCGCAACGGTGCATACTCAGGGAGAACACTTCTTGATAATTTAGTGAGAGATCATCTTATAATGCTACCGTCAATCAAAGCAAGATAAGATGCATAAAAAGATAAACATCACATGCAATCAATATAAGTGATATGATATGGCCATCATCATCTTGTGCCTGTGATCTCCATCTCCGAAGCACCGTCATGATCACCATCGTCACCGGCGCGACACCTTGATCTCCATCGTAGCATCGTTGTCGTCTCGCCAATCTTATGCTTCCACGACTATCACTACCGTTTAGTAATAAAGTAAAGCATTACATCACGATTGCATTGCATACAATAAAGCGACAACCATATGGCTCCTGCCAGTTGCCGATAACTTGGTTACAAAACATGATCATCTCATACAATAAAATTCAGCATCATGCCTTGACCATATCACATCACAACATGCCCTGCAAAAACAAGTTAGACGTCCTCTACTTTGTTGTTGCATGTTTTACGTGGCTGCTACGGGCTTAAGTAAGAACCAATCTCACCTACGCATCAAAACCACAACGATAGTTTGTCAAATAGACTCCGTTTTAACCTTCGCAAGGACCGGGCGTAGCCATACTTGGTTCAACTAAAGTTGGAGAGGCAGTCGCCCGCAAGCCATATCTGTGCAAAGCACGTCGAGGGAACCGGTCTCGCGTAAGCGTACGCGTAAGGTTGGTCCGGGTCGTCTCGTCCAACAATACCGCCGAACCAAAGTATGACATGCTGGTAGGCAGTATGACTTGTATCGTCCACAACTCACTTGTGTTCTACTCGTGCATATAACATCAACATAAATAACCTGGCTCTGATACCACTGCTGGGGAACGTAGTAATTTCAAAAAATTTCCTACGCACACGCAAGATCATGTGATGCATAGCAACGAGGGGAGAGTGTTGTCTACGTACCCAACGCAGACCGACTGCGGAAGCGATGACACGATGTAGAGGAAGTAGTCGTACGTCTTCACGATCCAACCGATCAAGCACCGAAACTACGACACCTCCGAGTTCGAGCACACGTTCAGCTCGATGACGATCCCCGGACTCCGATCCAGCAAAGTGTCGGGGAAGAGTTCCGTCAGCACGACGGCGTGGTGACGATCTTGATGAACTACAGCAGCAGGGCTTCGCCTAAACTCCGCTACAGTATTATCGAGGTATATGGTGGCAGGGGGCACCGCATACGGCTAAGGAATGGATCACGTGGATCAACTTGTTGTGTCTTTGGTGCTAGCCCTGCCCCTCTATTTATATGTTGAGCCCCGGGGTCGAAACTTGGAGCAAAAGCCTCCTCAAAGTCGGTTTTGCCCGAAAGGCAAGAGTCCCACTCGGTCTCCAGGACCAAACGCCACAATCCTTGGCGTCTGGCCCAGACGCCATGGGCCTCGGCGTCTGGCCCAGGGCCAGACGCCAGGGTCTCCGGCGTTTGGCCCCCTGGCCTCCGCAAAACTCCTTTTTGCACCGATCTAAAGCCTCATGGGCTTGACCCCTTGGCCTAACCATATCATCCAATATATGAATCTTTACGTCTCGACCATTTCGAGACTCCTCGTCATGTCCCCGATCTCATCATGGACTCCGAACTCCTTTGGTACATCAAAACATGTAAACTCATAATATAACTGTCATCGTAACCTTAAGCGTGCGGACCCTACGGGTTCGAGAACAATGTAGACATGACCGAGACACGTCTCCGGTCAATAACCAATAGCGGGACCTGGATGCCCATATTGGCTCCTACATATTATACGAAGATCTTTATCGGTCAGACCGCATAACAACATACGCTGTTCCCTTTATCATCGGTATGTTACTTGCCCGAGATTCGATCGTCGGTATCCAATACCTAGTTCAATCTCGTTACTGGCAAGTCTCTTTACTCGTTTCGTAATACATCATCTCACAACTAACATATTAGTTGCAGTGCTTGCAAGGCTTATGTGATGTGCATTACCGAGAGGGCCCAGAGATACCTCTCCGACAATCGGAGTGACAAATCCTAATCTCGAAATACGCCAACCCAACATCTACTTTTGGAGACACCTGTAATGCTCCTTTATAATCACCCAGTTACGTTGTGACGTTTGGTAGCACCCAAGGTGTTCCTCCGGCAAACGGGAGTTGCATAATCTCATAGTTATAGGAACATGTATAAGTGATGAAGAAAGCAATAACAACATACTAAACGATCAGGTGCTAAGCTAATGGAATGGGTCATGTCAATCAGATCATTCAACTAATGATGTGACCTCGTTACTCAAATAACAACTCTTTTGTCTATGGTTAGGAAACATAACCATCTTTGATTAACGAGCTAGTCAAGTAGAGGCATACTAGTGACACTCTGTTTGTCTATGTATTCACACATGTATTATGTTTCCGGTTAATACAATTCTAGCATGAATAATAAACATTTATCATGATATAAGGAAATAATAACTTTATTATTGCCTCTAGGGCATATTTCCTTCACACCTCCCATCAGCACAAAGAGTCAGCGTCCATCTATGATTTCATTGGTCTGAAACCACCTACCTTCCATCATTCCATTGAACCACTCGATGCAGATGACTGGCTCCGTAGTATCACACACAAGTTGCGGTCTATGAACGTAGCTGAAAGTGACAAGGTCACCTACGCTGCATATCACCTGGAAGGTCCTGCTAGTCTTTGGTGGCAGAACTATGAGGCTATGCTTCCAGCTGGCCAGAAAACCACCTGGAGAGATTTCACTGAGGCTTTTCGCGAGCATCACATTCCTCAGGCTCTCATTGATCGCAAGAGAGAAGAGTTCTGTAGTTTCACACAGGGTAAGATGGTTGTTGATGCTTACAGTAGAGAATTTGAGAACCTTGCCCGCTATGCTACAGAAGAAGTGTCCACGGACGCCAAGAAGCAGGCTAGGTTCCGGAAGGGTCTCAACCCCAAGTTACGTCGTGATCTCCACTTGCATCATTGCAATACATTCCAGGCTCTTGTGAACAAGGCCATTAATGCGGAAACAGCTCAGCTCACTTACGAGGAGTCTCGTAAGCACACCCGTGATTTGGGTTCCTCTTCCGGTTCTACTTTGCAGAAGCGCCAGATTTGGGTTCCGAACTCCGCTCTTCCACCCGGTTATACACCAAGGCCATCTTGTGTGGCACCTCGCCCAGTTTAGCAGTATGCTCCACCCAGGCCTAATGGTAGACCGCTTGTCAAAGCGGGTCCACGTCCTACTTCAGGGACTTGTTTCACATGCGGAGAGCCAAGACACTATGCACGTGACTGCTCTCAAACCAACTATGCTCCACCCCAGCCTGAGAAGTCTGTTGGCCGTGGTAAGCCATCACGCAATATGATTAGTGTCAAGTCAGCTCCCACTGAATGTGAATGTATGCATCACGTCTTAGCTAAAGACACTCATGATGATCCGGATGTCGTTCTTGGTACACTCCTTGTCAACTGTCATCCAGCTTCGGTTCTGTTTGATACCGGAGCATCTCATTCCTTCATTTCCGAAAGTTATACCAGCTTGCACAACATATCCTTCTGTGATATGCCCTCTCCACTAGTAATTCAAACTCCTGGATCCAAATGGCAAACTTCTAGTGTAAGCCATGCTAATGAAATCCTTGTTGACAGACTTGTATTCCTTGCTTCACTTATAGCCCTCAAGTCTACGGATATTAACATCATCTTGGGTATGGACTGGATGAAAGCTCATTATGCCAAGATTGATTGTTACACTAGGTCTGTTCAGCTTACACACCCATCTGGCAAGATAGTCACTGTCTCCACCAGAGTTGCAAAGCGTCAGCTCTATTCTCTTAATGCCAACCCTCTTCCTGACCTTGAAGAAATCCCGGTAGTCCGTGACTTTCTGGATGTCTTTCCAGAGGAACTACCAGGTATTCCACCTGACAGAGATGTAGAATTTGTCATAGATCTTATCCCAGGAACCGCTCCAATCTCTTGGAGACCTTACAAGATGGCACCCTTAGAACTCGCTGAGCTTAAGAAACATCTCGATGAATCCTTGCAAAAGGGTTTCATCCGTCCTAGTTCTTCTCCCTGGGCTTGCCCCGTCCTCTTCGTCAAGAACAAGGATGGTACGGACCGGATGGTTGTAGATTATCGTCCCGTTAATTTGGTCACGATAAAGAACAAGTATCCGCTACCCAGGATCAACGGCCTGTAAGATCAGCTCGCTGGATCCTTAGTCTTTTCCAAGATGGATTTGAGGTTAGGCTACCACCAAATCAAGAACAGAAATGGGGATATTCCTAAGACGGCTTTTGTCACTCGTTATGGTCAGTACGAGTACACCGTCATGTCCTTTGGTCTAACCAACGCTCCAGCTACTTTCTCCCACTTGATGAACTCGATCTTCATGGAGTACTTAGATAAGATCGTCGTGGTTTACCTCGATGATATTCTTATTTACTTGAAGAACGAGGAAGATCATGCCGAACATCTTAGACTTGTGCTAGAAAAACTCAGAGAGCACCGCCTTTATGCCAAGTTCTCCAAGTGCGAATTTTGGTTGCCAGAAGTGACCTATCTCGGCCATGTAATCTCTGGTAAGGGCATTGCCGTCAATCCCGAGAGAGTTCAGGCCGTTCTTGATTGGACTCCGCCTGAAACAGTCAAGCAAGTTAGGAGCTTCCTTGGTCTAGCCAGTTATTGTCGCCGATTCGTTGAGAACTTCTCCAAAGTGGCCAAACCTCTCACGGAACTTCTCAAGAAAGATAAAAAGTTTGAGTGGTCCCCACAGTGTGAGCACAGTTTTCAGGAACTGAAAAGACGCTTGACTTCTGCTCCCATACTTGTGCCACCAGATTTCACTAAGGACTTTGTTATCTATTGTGATGCCTCACGACAGGGACTAGGTTGCATTCTTATGCAAGATCTCCATGTGATTGCCTATGCATCTCGACAGTTGCATCCACATGAGGAGAATTATCCTACACATGATCTAGAGCTTGCAGCCGTAGTCTATGCACTTAAGACATGGAGACATTACCTTCTTGGTAAACGTTGCGAGATTTATACCGATCACCAGAGTCTCAAATATATCTTCACCCAACCAGATTTGAACCTTAGGCAAAGATGTTGGCTGGAGTTGATCTCAGATTACCACTTAGGGATTACCTACACCCCAGGCAAAGGGAATGTCATGGCTGATGCGCTAAGTCGTAAGTCCTATTGCAACAATCTCATGTTGCAGCAGGGCCAACCACTTCTCCATGAGGAATTATGTAAGATTAACCTCCACCTTGGTCCTCACAGATTCCTTTCTACCTTGGTGGCGAAACCTATTCTTGTGGATCAAATCATCTCTGCTCAGAAGCAGGATACGGGAATTTCCCGGATCAAGAGAAACATTAACAAAGGAGTTGGTGGTAGTTTCTCTATAGATGATCATGGTGTTGTTTTCTTTGAGAGTCGCTTGGTGGTTCCCAAGAATCAACATCTTTGACAATTAATCCTTAAGGAGGCTCATGAATCTCCTCTCACGATTCATCCCGGTAGTACTAAGATGTATCAGGACCTACGCCAGAGGTTCTGGTGGACTAGGATGAAGAGAGAAATCGCTCAGTTTATTGCTAACTGTGATGTTTGTCATCGCGTGAAGGCAGAGCATCAGAGACCTGCTGGCACCCTTCAACCTTTAGCTATTCCTGAGTGGAAATGGGATAAAGTTGGTATGGACTTCATCACCGGCTTTCCCAGGACCAAGAAAGGGAATAACGCTATCTTCGTAGTCATTGATCGTCTTTCCAAAGTGGCTCACTTCCTACCCGTTCGAGAGAATATCACTGCTAGTCAGCTCGCTGACTTATATATTTCTCGAATAGTGTCACTTCATGGTGTTCCACTAGAGATCAATTCAGACCGTGGTAGTCTTTTCACTTCTCATTTCTGGGAGAGTTTCCAAACTGCCATGGGCACCCATCTTTCCTTCAGTACCGCTTTCCACCCTCAATCAAGTGGTCAGGTGGAAAGGGTCAACCAGATTCTCGAAGACATGCTTAGAGCTTGTGTTATCTCATTCGGTATGGATTGGAAGAAGTGTCTTCCTTTCGCCGAGTTTGCTTATAACAATAGCTACCAATCCAGCCTCAAGAAAGCTCCTTTTGAGGTTCTTTATGGACGAAGATGTCGAACACCTTTGAACTGGTCAGAAACCGGTGAAAGACAATTTTTTGGACCGGATATGATCCAGGAGGTAGAAGAGCAAGTTCGCATCATTCGTGAGAATTTGAAAACAGCCCAATCTCGTCAAAAGAGCCAGTATGACCGTAGTCATAAGGAAGTGGCTTATGAAGTTGGCGACAAAGCTTACCTTCGGGTTACCCCTTTGAAGGGTACCCATCGATTCGGTATCAAGGGCAAGTTGGCTCCTCGTTACATTGGTCCTTTTCGCATTCTCGCTAAACGAGGAGAGGTTGCCTACCAATTGGAACTACCACCACATCTTTCTCGAGTTCATGATGTCTTCCACATCTCTCAACTCAGGCGTTGCTTCTCGGATCCCATCCGCGGAGTGGACCACGAAACGCTTGATCTCCAAGATAACCTCACTTATCGAGAGTACCCTGTTTGCATCCTTGATCAAGCAGAGCGTGTCACCCGACGTCATAACATCAAGTTTCTCAAGGTTCAGTGGTCTCATTATTCCGAGAGAGAAACTACTTGGGAGCATGAAGATCGTCTTCGACTTGAGTACCCCACTTTCTTTCCGCCGACTCCTAAATCTCGGGACGAGATTTCTTCGAGTGGGGGCGAGTTGTCACATCCCTAGTTCTGGTATGACCTAGACCAGCTAGCCATTTGTGCATCATGTTTAAATTCCATTTAAATTTGAAATGGGGATTTGTGAAAACCTCAGAATCATTTCTGGAAATGACCCAGATAAAAAAATTTCTCCAAAAAGGTCCAAGAAAATGTTCATGATGCTCTCTGAAAATATTGGACAGAGATAAAAATGAAACCAATATCTTTAGGAGCTCATAAGTATTTATTTTGGGCATTTGGAATTAATTGGGTAATTATTTGCGTTGGATAAATATTTTATTATATATAAAATATTGTCCAATAATTCTGAATTTCGGTGAGGGGCTTTGGAGTGGTCCAACTAGTCCCTACTAAAATTTACAGAATAAAATAAAATGCTTTAGTATTTTTATTAAATCAAAACAAATGTCAGAAAAATAGAAAAGAAAACAGGAAAAGGAAAAGGCTTACCTGGCCTTACCTGGCGGCCCAGATGGCCAGCCCACCTGGCGGCCCATCCCACGAGGGGCAGCCCCGTCTTCTACCTCTTGCCAGTAGGCAGAGGAGAAGCCGGGCATGACGCACGCTGCGGCCACGTCTTCCGCCACCTCCTGCTTCTCCCTCTCATCGCCTGGATCACCCGCGCGTTGCCACGCACCGCCCCGTTTCCCCCTCACTCTCCCGTGCCCATTCTCTCCTCTCCCTCGCTCTCTCTCACCGTGCCCGAACGCTGCCGTCACCGCCGTTCGCCATACCGCAGCCACCGCCCCGGCCTCGCCCCTCCGACGTGTCCACAAGCTCCGCGCCACCTTCCTCGTCCTCTCCGTCAATCCAGGCAACTCCGGGTGCCCCGTATCGTCGTCACCACCGTCGTCTTCATCGTCAGCCACCTGAGATCGCCGGCGACGTTCCGTGGTCTCATTATTCCCAATTTGTACTCCAACTCTTGCCGTTTCCGACGTTAAGTTATTATATTTTCTCGGGTTCGGGTCTTTGTCTCCGTGTGTTGTGCTCGTTGTCATGCATCTCATATCATGTCATCATGTGCATTGCATTTGCATATGTGTTCTTCTCATGCATTTGAGCATTTTCCCTGTTGTCCATTTTGCATTCCGGCGCTTTGTTCCCCTCCGGTGGTCATTTCTACCTTTCTCTTGTGTGTGGGAATTAAACATTTCCGGATTGGACCGAGACTTGCCAAGTGGCCTTGGTTTACTACCGGTAGACCGCCTGTCAAGTTTCGTATAATTTGGACTTCGTTTGATACTGCAATGGTTAACCGAGTGACCGAAAAGGCCTCGTGTGTGTTGCAGCCCAACACCCCTCCAATTTGTCCCAAAACCCACCTAAGCCTTCTCCATCACCTAGATCGTTCGATCACGATCGTGTGGCCAAAAACCGCACGTCATTTGGACTCTCCTAGCTCCCTCTATGCCTATAAATAGGTCCTCCTCGAAAAATCCGGATCCCCTTCGTCCAAAACCCTAAAAAAATCGTCTCCGCGCCGGCCGGACACGTCCGTCTGGGCCAGACCCTTCCGCCGCCGCCGCCCGAGGCCTATCCGAGCACGCGAGAGGCCCTCCCTGTCCCAGACTGCCGCCGCCCACGCCCGCTCCGCTTCTCCTCCCGAGCCGGCGCCGTGCTCCGCTGCCTCCGCCGCAGCTCCGCCACTCCGGCCGCCGCCACCATCGCCGTGGCCGCCCCGCCCGGCCGCCGCTCCGGTCCCGCGCCGCCCGCCACCACCGGCGCCACCCCGGCCTCTCCTCCCCTCGGCCTCCTCTTCCTCCCTCTACTCCGGCCGTCGCACGGCCATCGACGCTGGCAAGACCCCGGTGAACCTCAGGGCACGTGCAAACCCTAGATCTGGGAGGTGGTTTTTCTTCTAAGTCCCAAAAATCCCAGATCCATATGCTCCTGTTCATCGTGTCGTATCTCCGCATCCGTAACTCCGTTTTTTGGCATATAGCATATCAAAATGTTCATTTCAGAGAGTACATCATTTCATTCCATTGCATCATTTTCATTTGAGTTCATCTTGATGCCCGAAATGCTGTTAGAAGAGTGCTACTTGAGATATTTGTCACATCTGCTACTCTATTTAGATATTTGACATTTTTGCCATGATTTTTGTGTGCATGTTATGCCCATGACCTCTGCATATGTTTTGTTAAGGGTTTTGTCATCTTTCCAGAGGTGCAACCCATGTATTTTTGTGATGTGTGTGGTGACTAGCACGAGCTTGCAAAGAGAGGCACTTGGTAATTCTGATTTCAGGGACTTAGCATTTCCACTAAGTCCTTGAGCTGTTTATCTCATATGGCCATATGTTCATGTTGTTTCCTAGTGATTTGTGCCTCTTTTGAGGATGATCAGTAAGGATGTTTTATTAATCTTGTAGTGTTCTATCCATCCATGTCTTTGTTTGCAATTATGGAGCACCCTAGCTTGAGTCAATCGAGCTCTACTTTTGTTACTTTGTGAATCTGGGCAGATTGTCTACTTGTTAGCGATTTTGCCAATGATGTTGTAGTTGATCCATGCATGCTATGTTATTGATCTTGCCATGTCTAGCTTGTATTTTGTGTAATCTTGAGGGGTGTATGCTTAGATTATCATGACTTGCTCCGTAGTGAGTGCATCGAGCTCGTAAACATGCCTACTTGATATCTGTTTTCAGCATGCTCCAGTTTTCACTAAGTCTGAAAACTGATTATGCTTTTGCTATGTTCACATGCTTGCAATTGTATTTTCTGATCCGTTTTGGCTCAAGGTCACTAAGGGACTTTTGTTAAGCTCTTTGATTAGCTCCATGCCATGCTTTCTTTGCCATGTTCAGGTCCTGTAGCATGTAGTTTTGTTGCTCCGAAGAGTGCTACCTGATCTGAAATTCCAGACAGGTGTTAATTTCACTAAGTCTGAGATCTGTTTGCCATATGCATTTTTGCCATGCTTATTTGAACCTGTTAATGGATCAATTGGCCGTAGCTCAGTGCTAGACTTTTGTTAAGCATCATGAATGCATCCCTGCCATGTATTGTGTTGTCATGTTTGGGTGCTGTAGCATGCTCATCTCATTGCATTTAGATGGCTACTTGCTGTAAATTGCAGACCGGTGTCATATTTGAATTGCTTGCCATTTCCAAACCGTAACTCCGATTCCGGCGTTCTTTATATCGTTTTCAAGCGATTTCATCTCATCTTTCCAGTGGCACACTTGGATTTCCAAGTTGAGGCCAGGTTCATGCATCCTTTGTCAGATCTTTCATATGCATCCCGCATCGCATCCCGCATAGCATACCATCCTTGCATCATATTGTTTGATCCTTGCACGTGGTTGCTTGTGTCCTTGTTGCTTGTTTATATTGTTTGGGTAGAGCCAGGAGACGAGTTCGCTAACGAGGAGCCCATGGAGTTTGCTTTCGAGGATCCAGTCAACTCTGACAACTTTGCAGGCAAGATGATCATACCCTCGAAATCACTACTATCTTTGCTATGCTAGATTGCTTGCTCTTTTGCTATGCCAATGCTACGATGCCTACCACTTGCTTTCAAGCCTCCCAAATTGCCATGTCAAAACCTCTAACCCACCTTGTCCTAGCAAACCGTTGATTGGCTACAATACCGCTTTGCTCAGCCCCTCTTATAGCGTTGCTAGTTGTAGGTGAAGATTGGAGACCGTTCCTTGTTGGAACATTATTTACTTGTTGGGATATCATTATATTGCCATGTTATATTAATGCATCTATATACTTGGTAAAGGGTGGAAGGCTCAGCCTCTCGCCTAGTGTTTTGTTCCACTCTTGCCGCCCTAGTTTCTGTCATATCGGTGTTATGTTCCCGGATTTTGCGTTCCTTACGCGGTTGGGTTATAATGGGAACCCCTTGATAGTTCGCCTTGATTAAATCTTTTCCAGCAATACCCAACCTTGGTTTTACCATTTGCCACCTAGCCTCTTTTCCCTTGGGTTTCCGAAGCCCGAGGGTCATCTTATTTTAAACCGCCCCCCGGGGCCAGTGCTCCTCTGAGTGTTGGTCCACCCTAGAGCCCCTTGCAGCGCCACCTCAGGGAAACTCGAGGGCTGGTTTTAGGTGTACGGATTGCTTATCTGATTGTGCCCTAAGAAAGAGATATGTGCAGCTCCTATCGGGATTTGTCGGCACATTCGGGCGGTGTTGCTGGTCTTGTTTTAACCTGTCGAAGTGTCTTGAAGAACCGAGATACCGAGTCTGATCGGAACGTCTCGGGAGGAGGTCTATTCCTTTGTTGACTGTGAGAGCTTGTCATGGGCTAAGTTGGGTCTCCCCTGTAGGGATTTGAACTTTCGAAAGCCGTGCCCGCGGTTATGGGCAGATGGGAATTTGTTAATGTCCGGTTGTAGATAACTTGAATCTTAATTTAACTAAAATGAATCAACTGAGTGTGTTGCCGTGATGGCCTCTTCTCGGCGGAGTCCGGGAAGTGGACACGGTGTTGGAGTAATGTTTGCGCAGTTGCTCTCTAGTTTCTGGCTCGCGCTTTGCTTCCTCTTCTCGCTCTCTTTTGCGAACAGGATAGCCACCATATTTGCTAGTCGCTTGCTGCAGCTCCACATATTTACCTTGCCTTACCTATAATCTTATATAGTCTTGATCGCGAGGGTGCGAGATTGTTGAGTCCCTGTGGCTCACAGATTACTATTACACCAGATGAGCTCAAGTGGGAGTTCGACGAGGACTCTCAACGTTACTATGTTTCCTTTCCTGATGATCAGTAGTGGTGCCTCAGTTGGGGTTGATCGGGACCGTGTCGCATGTTGGGTTATCTTTTATTTTGGTGCCGTAGTTGGGCCATGATTGTTCGGATGATGTATTGTTATTTATGTACTTGATTGACGTGGCGAGTGTAAGCCAACTATGTTATCTCCCCTTTTATTATCTATATTACATGGGTTGTTGTGAAGATTGCCTAACTTGCGACATATGCCTTCAATGCGATTATGCCTCTAAGTCGTGCCTCGACACGTGGGAGATATAGTCGCATCGAGGGTGTTACATCCGGCGTCATGGTTGGCAAGGCGGCGCTGCCTCCGAGGCTCTGCCTTCGAGGAGGTGGTTGGTGCCTTGGCGGCCGGCGGTGGCGGAGGCCTGGAGGATGGAGGGACCGAAAGGGAGAGATGGAATCGGGGGAACGGGGGCGGCGGGGGTGGGGGCACGGGGGCGGCTGGGGTGGGGGCGCGGGGGCCGCGGTGGTGGGGGCGCGGGGGCTTGGTGAGGGCGGGGGTGGAGTCCGGTGAGGGTCGAGGCGGTGGCGTCGTGGGTCGGGGCAGCGTGCGGGTGGATCTGGTGGCAAGGGAGAGAGGGTCGAAGGGGATCTGACGATGGAGAGGGAGATAGCTAGGGGGAAGCTTACTAATGGCGCACCACACCTCGGTGCGCCATTAGAAATCTTTTTTTAGATAGCAATGGCGCACCCCTCAGTGGTGCGCAATTATAAATCTTTTTTTAGATAGCAATGGCGCACCCCGCGGCGGTGCGCCATTAGAAATCTTTTTTTTAGATAGCAATGGCGCACCCCGCAATGGTGCGCCATTAGAATTTTTTTTATTACAGTTCGAGCACAGGTTATATTGCACCTAACCCGATCCACATCAGAACCCGCCCACTAGCCCGACTGGTCAGCACGCAGCACACACACCAGGAGCTCCTGGGTTTGATTCCCAGGCTCCGCAATATTTTTTTTGCATTTTAAATGCTGTTTGATATTTATTTGTGTTTAAATATATTTTTTATAAAAACAGTAATCATTTTTTAAAAAACATATACAAATTTGTTACTTGAAAATATCATGGGCGGCGGCGGTGGAGCGGGAGAGGGTGCGGGGGTTGCCCGTTGGCGGCGGAGGAGCGGGGGAGGGTGCTGGGGGCCCGGTGCTCGTCGGCGGCGGTGGAGGGGGATCGAGATCAAGTGTCCTCGTGAATTCAAAAAGTGCCCGTGAAATTTAAAAATATTCATGATATCAAAAAGTGGCCATGAAATACAATTGAGAAATGAAGACTACGATTTAAATACAATCGATCTTAGCTAGCTATCTGTTCACAATCTTCTTGCCCTTCTTTTTCGCAAATGGAGTTCTTCTGTGGAACGGACGTCCTTTAGGTAGGGTGGTCCTGCTACTTCTTGTGGTGTGTGCTTCTACTTCTTCGTCGTCGTCATGTTTGATCTTCGGGTCGCCGTACTTGTCGAAGTCTTGCTCATTGGCTACTCCATCCATTCCGATGATCTTCCTTTTGCCTCTCCTCATGACAACACGACTGGGCTTTGACGGGTCGGTAATGAAGAAGCATTGGTCCACTTGGGAAGCCAGTACCCATGGCTCAATTTTCGCGGTGACGTTTGCGCCCGCGGTCTTGGATTTGGCATCGGGTGTAACCATGGTTGTGAAATACCGGTCTTCTTTTAGGATGCTCTTGGCCCATCTGACACGGAACATCAGGACCTTCTCTCCAGCGTAGCTCAGCTCCCAGATCTCCTCGATCCTTCCATAGTATCTGTCCTTGTCGTTATCGGTGTAGGATTCCATCGTTACCCCGGAGTTCTGATAACCATCGCTCTTCATGTCCTTGTTCTCGGTGTAGAATGTGTAGCCGTTGATATCGTACGCCTCATAGGTCATCAGGTTGTGCTCAGCGCCCTGTGACAAGGCGAATATGAGTTGTTCTTCCGCGGAAGAATCCTCATGTAAAGGGTACGACAGAAGCTTCTGCTTGAACCAACGCGTGAAACATGAGTTGTGCTCTTTGATTATATCTCCGTCCGTCCTCTATTGGCCTCGGTCATTGTACGTCTTCTCAATAAAGGTTTTGTGCTCTACCACCCAAGGATCGACCACGTCTATGTCTTGTAGTGCGACTAGGTTTGCTCTTTCAAAGTCGGCGAGTCGACCCTCGAAGTCAACATGCATTTCGCGGCGACCCTCACGGTGACACCATCCAGCGAGCCTGCCAAGGTGCCTGTTGACGGGCAGACCAACGGGGTTCTCGATGCCTAGATAATTCATGCAGTAGGAGATGCACTCTTCCGTCAAAAAGCCCCTGGTTATACTTCCCTCTAGACGTGACATGTTGCAAACGTATCCTTTGATGACACCATTCATCCTTTCGAACGGCATCATGCTGTGCAGGAACGTCGGCCCGAGTTGGATGATATCCTCCACGATATGGACCGGCAGATGCACCATAACGTCAAAGAATGCAGGCGGCAAGTACATCTCAAGCTCGCATAGTATCACCATGATCTCTTCCTGTAGCCTTCTGAGTTGCCTCAGGTCAATCGACTTCCGAGAGATGATGTTGAAAAAGTTGCATAGGCCAAATAGCGTTTCACGGACGTGCGCGTCCATGATCCCACGGATTGCAACTGGAAGTATCTGCGTCATCAGCACATGACAGTCGTGAGACTTCATCTCGCTGAACTTCTACTTCGCTGGGTCTAGGTATCTACTTATCTTCCCCGCGTAACCGTAAGTAAGTTTTACTCCTACGAGGCAGGTGAAAAACTGCTCGATCTCCTCCTGACTTAGAGTGAAGCACGCGGGAGGGTAGTCACTTCTGGTCATCATCATCATCATCATCATCATCATCATCATTAGCGTGAAGCTCCTGCCTGATGCCCATTGATTTCAAGTCTGCCCTTGCTTTCGGCCCATCTTTGGTACTGTCTGGCATGTTGAGCAGGGTACCAAGCAGACTCTCGCACACGTTCTTCGTGATATGCATGGCATCAAGGCTGTGAGGCACACGGTGGATTTTCCAGTATGGCAAGTCCCAGAAAACAGACCTCGTTTTCCATACCTTCAGCAGCGTCTCTAGCGCCTTTTGCTTCTTTCCCGGCTCTGGCGCTTTTTGCTTTTTGCCCGGCAGTGGGCAATCTTTCCAATTTTTCAATAGCTCGTCTATTTCCTCGCCGCTCCTCATACGCGGGCGTTTTCGGGGTTCGGTTTCACCATCGAACAGATCCTTGCGTTTCCTCCACAGGTCATCATCGTGAAGCCAGCTTCGATGTCCCATGAACACAGTTTATGAAGACCCGGGATCTCTATCTAGCTGGCGATACGTTGTGTCATCCATGCACCTTACGCATCTAGAAAATCCATGGACTACCTG
Organism: Triticum aestivum; assembly: GCF_018294505.1. Classification (NCBI taxonomy): domain Eukaryota; kingdom Viridiplantae; phylum Streptophyta; class Magnoliopsida; order Poales; family Poaceae; genus Triticum; species Triticum aestivum. The sequence continues at coordinate 305,940,703 of NC_057812.1, forward strand.
CTCCGCGAGATATCTGTAACCGAGATAGTCGTGCATCGTCGTGAGCAGTGCAGCTCCCATAGGGAAATATTCTTTCTCTGCGGCGTCCCATGTATTGGCTGGCGTTTTCCACAGCGTGTCTAGCTCCTCTTTCTGCAGCCTCAGATACAGATTGATGTCGTTCCCTGGTTGTTTCGGCCCTTCAATTAGCATACTCATGTGAATGTACTTCCTCTTCATGCACAACCAGGAGGGAAGGTTGTACATCCACACAAACACAGGCCACGTGCTATGTGTGCTTCTCTGGCTGCCAAACGGATTGACTCCATCGGTGCTCGCGCCCAGCACGATGTTCCATGGATCCTTCCCAAATTCTGGGTATTCAAAGTTCAACGCTTTCCACTGGCTCGCATCCTTAGGGTGACTCAGCATCTTGTCTTTTTTATTTATCTCCGGATCATTTCCGTCATCTTCCCGCTTCTTCTCCTCCCTATCCACGTGCCAACGCAGGAGCTTTGCTACCTTAGGGTCCGTGAAATACCGCTGCAGACGAGGAGTGATCGGAAAGTACCACACCGATTTTCGAGGAGCTTTCTTCCTCTTCTTGTATCGAGTGACGCTGCACACCGGACATATGGTAGACTCCGCGTGCTCGTCCCGATAAATGATGCAATTGTTCATGCACACATGGTATTTCACGTGCGGTAAATCCAAAGGACACATGATTTTCTTCGCCTCCTCGAAACTGGTCGGGCACTTGTTCCCCTTGGGAAGACATTCGTGCCAGAATGACATGTTCTCGTCGAAGCATGCGTCGGTCATTTTGTGTTTTACCTTCATCTCCAGAGCCATGAGCATTACTTTCAGGCGGGTATCCTCGGGCCTGCATCCTTCATACAATGGAGTAACCGTGTCTATCTCCAGTTGATCCAGCTTGGCTTTCTCTCGGGCGGCAGCTCTAGCGTTATCCGTCTGCTTGAGAAGCAGCTCTTGAATATGAGGGTCTTGCACCCAGCCTCCATCGTCGTCTGCTCCGGCATCTTCATCTTCATGATCCTGCCCTTCGTCTTGATCTTCCTCATCATCATGTACGACATCTTCTACATGATGACTGTGTATAGCATCACCGTCGTGATCATGTCCTGGAGATTCTTCGTCTTCTCGCCCGCCCTCGCTGCGGTGGTACTTGTCTTGTTGCCCTTCCTCATTTCTTGCCCGGCCCCCATGGACGACTTCATAGTCATCTTCATCACCTTGCCACCAATAGCCATCCATGAAACTACGCAAGAGCAGGTGGTCCCGCACCTGCCCGGAATCCGGGTCCGCAATAAGGCTCTTCAGCTTGCATCTTCGACACGGACATCTTATCTCCATCTCGTTCTTTTGAAGCATCTCGGCCTTCGCGGAGCTCAAAAACCTATTCACGATGCCTTCGGTCATCGTGCGAACCATGGTCGCTTGCGGGGTAGAGCAAAACGATATTTTAGAACCAAGAAAAAATTTGGCATGACCTTCCCTAAAAATAGGACCAAAAAGAATGCATAGTGCCAAAATTCTCGCCAAAACAGAAATGAATCAACATTCCGGCAAAATATTGGCAACTATCGCATTTCAAATACCGGTACCTGCAAAGACAAACATATACGCAACACCACAAACACATGCAACACCACAAACATACATAGATCTAGCTAGGGCACAAAAAGTGCATGTGCATGTTGTTGGAGCGAGCTAGTGAGAAAAAAAGTAGATCTACATCATGAAGATAGCTTTCCCCTTACTTACCTATCAAAAAAAGGTAATTTCACCACTTAATTTTGATGAATCTATGGTGGAAATGAGGTGAGGAGGAGGAGGCAGCCGAAAGCTTGGAGAAGGAGGTGGAGGGAATGAAGTGGGGAAAGTGAGTGGGTAGGTGTGGGGCTGTCCAAAATATCTTGTTGGGGTCCCAGGTTACTAATGGTGCACCACCTGCACATGAGCCATTAGTAACCCTGGTTACTAATGGCGCACGTACAGGTAGTGCGCCATTAGTAGTTTTGCAGAAAAGTAAATATATATATATATATATACTAATGGCGCACTTTTACAGGGTGCGCCATTAGTAGTTTAAACTATTAATGGCGCACGGTGAGGCGGTGCGCCATTAGTAGTTTTGCAAAAAAAAGAATAAAAAAAATTCAGTACTGGCGCACTCCTTGTCTGGTGTGCCAATACTAGTTAGAACTAGTAATGGCGCACCAGACATAGGATGCGCCATTAGTATGTATGTAAAAAAAGTATCACTAGTGGCGCACCTGTTTTCTGGTGCGCCATTAGTGTCTTCCACACTAATGGCGCATCACTAACTGGTGCGCCATTAGTATATAGTAGTGGTGCACTACTTCCCTGGTGTGCCATTAGTGTCAATCCTATCTATAGCCCTTTTCCTAGTAGTGTGCCCTGGGGGGTTTATATAGGCCTACCCCCCAGGGGTACAATGGTAATCTGGCTGGACGCGGGCCCAGCCGTCAGTGCCTCTGGCCTCCATCTTCTTTGCCGACCGCTGGGGCCCGCCGACTGGTGGGCCCCGCCGACTGGCCTGGTACGGAGCCGACAGGTCGCGTCCTCCGCGGGCGGGTCTTGCCGGCTACTGATTAATGTAGTCGTGCTTCTGATGACGCGGGCTTGATCATGAGGTCGTGGCAACAGCCCCGCTGCCCGGCAGGCGATCACTGTCGCCACTCCCCATCACTTCTTGATTAATGGCGCATGGGCCCCAGGAGTGGGCTCGGCCGACTCCCCCGGGCCGATTCCCGATGGGTCTGACTGGTGGTTCTCCCGCCGTCTCCTCAGGTCTCACTGACTGGTGGGGTCTGCTGCCTCTAGGCCGTACAGACGAGCCGCCATGGGTGCAGGATTCAGCCCTGCCGTGCTGATGTCAGGGCCGGCATGGCAACAGTGCCACGCCGCATGGAGATCTTCCGGGGCACGGCGTGCTGTGGCCATGCCTGCCCTTGGTAAGGGGTGGGGGTGGGCTTCGCTGTAGCCACACCCCTGCCCCATCCCCTTTGGTGAGGTCATGGGGTTTGTTGGAGTCGCAGGACGACTCCCCAAAGCCGGCTTCTCTGGAAGTCGCCAGTCGGGGGTCAGCTTTATCTTGAAGCCGTCCCTGGGACTCGGCCTTGAGTGGTCAGTCGGCCATCTTGCCGTTGACTTCTTGAAGGCGGCTCCTCGTCCTGGGGTCTTGAGGGGCGGCAGCCTGCCCCGATGTCTTGAAAGGTTCTGGGACTCGGGTTGGCCTACCTGTGGCCCATTACTCCGACATCCTTACTGTCATTTCCATTCCTCTGAATTAAGCCACCTATCTTGATCCATTTTCGCTTTTGCAGGGATGCAGAGACGTTGGGCCAGAGGGTGAAGAGGGCGAGGAACTCGGCGAGCAGCCAGCCCCCGGCTGGGGCTTCAAAGACACCACTGGTGGTGCTGAGCAGCCCGGACAGCATCCCCCGACGTAAGTTCGTCGCCCTCTTCTTACTCGACATGTGGTAGGCGCTCGATGCTATGATGCTGACCTTGCTGGGTTTGCAGGAGGGGAGTGGCAGCAGGAGGAGCCACAGAGGGCTACTCCTAACACACCACCCCCATCGACTACGCCTCCGCGGGGGGCGTCCCCGGCAAGGGCATCAGGCACGGAGCCCACACCCATGGAGGAAGAGGGGAACTTGGGCGCTGGTGGCTCTGCCACGGCGCCATATCCTGGTGGAGAGGGGACTTCTGCTTCACAGTCTGGCACTGGTGAGTCGCTTGTCCTTCGTCTCTATTTTTCCCTTATTCTTTTCTTGGCTTCATTGCTCCCATTGCTGCCCAGGACCTCCTTCAACGGACATGGAGGACGTGGACACTTTTGTCGGGGATATTCCTGAGGAGGTCGCGGCGGAGGCCAGCAGGATTGCCGCCGAGGAGGCCGCCAAAGACGTTGACGAGGCCGCCGCCGACGAAGCCGCCAAGGGTGCCGCCGGGGACGCCGCTGCGGGGGGCGACAAGGCGACCGGCGAGGCTTCTGTCGAGGGCGCCAGCGGTGGACCAGTCGGTGATGCCGGCAAGGCCTCCACCTAGGAAGAGGTGGTGGGTGACCAGCCACCCTCCTCCTCAACCTCGGGCCCCGGCAGATATCTGAAGGTGGGCAACGATCTCTTCGTCCACCTCCCAGGGGCGTCAAGCCGGGCGCCCATCGAAGGGAAAGTTTTTGACAGCGAGGTGCTTGCCGCCAGTGGGCTCGAGGTGGTTGATGAGCCGGGCGTTGGTGGCGACAATTCTCCAGGAGAGCAGCTTTTCCGTGCCATGTGGGCCAATTTCCAGAAGCTCCAAGTGCTCTATCGTGCTCGCCTGGACAAGGTCAACTCCAGGATGGCAACGGTGGACAATGCGGAGGTGGACTTCAAGGCGCACGTTGCCAAGACGCAGACCTGGTTCCACCAGACTCGCGAGGAGCAGAGGGCCTTTCAGGAGGAATTGGCCAAGCGCAATGTCGAGCTCACCATGAAGATGGCTGACATCGAGAAGGCCCAGGAACAGGCGGCGAACTTGGCTGCCGCGGCCGAGGCCGTCTGGAACCAGCATCAAGCCGCACTGGATTCCCAGGAAGAGGACCTCACCGCGCGTGAGGCGAAGCTTGCCGCGGCACTCCGTGGCAAGGATGAGGAGCTCGAGGCCCTTGTCGCTCGGCGGACTCGCGAGCTGGAGTAGAGGCACAAGGAGGCACTCGATGCGCAGGCTCTGGCCCATGCCGGCAAGGAAAGGGAGTTGGAGGTGGTGCAGGACAAGCTGAAGGAGCAGGTCGTCAAGCTGTCCAACAAGAAGAGCACGCTCAACAGCACCTTGTTGGAGGCGCAAGGAGCGGTCATCAGCAGGGCTGGGGAGCTCTCCGAAGCGCAAAACTCCGTCAGAGATCTCAAGCTAAAGCTGGAGGACCTCGAGAAGATGCTGCCGGAGAGCAGGGCTCGGGAGGAGACCTTGACCAGGAGCCTGGAGGAGGAGAAGCAGCTGCGGGCGAACGAGGCCGCCTCCCACCAGGATTATGTGGCGAGCGAGAACAGATGGATCAGCCGTCTGGAGGAGGTCGCCGGCAGGGTCACCTCGCAGTTGGCCACCATGGGGATGCCAAACGTGAGGTACGCCCCTGAGCGCAGCGGGACCGTCAACACCAAGTTGACCCTGTTCTTCGAGGGCGTCCTCGGAGCCTTGGCTTATCTTCAGTCCAACCGAGCGGCCACGTTGGCCAGGGAAGCCTGGCGACTTTGCCGGGGGGTCGTGACCAAGGTCCTCACCAAGATGGCGTACTGGAATCCCGACCTCGACTTCGGTGCCGCGATGGATAGCTTGCCGGAGGGTGTTGACCTCACGGTGCTCAAGGAGCGCATCAAGCCCGTCATCAGCATCATCGACGAATTCAAGAGGGTGCAAGGCCAGCGCCGGGATTAGGCATCCCATTCTTCACCGCCGCTACAGGTTCACGACCAAGACAAATTTCATCTTTAGTTAGAACCGTAGAAATGATGTGATGTAATATAACTTTGCAGTACTTTTAATTTCATGCACGTTATTTCCCCGTTCAATTCCTCTTTGTATGCGCGCCCTACGCCGATTGGGTAGGCTCGCCAGCGCGGAAGCCCCTAGCGGCGTTTTGGGGACGGATCCCCATGGGCCTGCTGGGTATGTGTGCTGCCGGACGAGCCACCTTTCCGTTCCGAACGTGGCCACTCGAACTGTCGAGCTTGACTCAAGTCAGAATCGAGAGCGTTGTTGGTCGCGGAAGGCTACTCTGCCATTCTCGACGCAACCGCTTGAGCTGTTGAGCGGACTCGAAACAGGGCAAGGGCGTTGCCGATCGTGGGAGAGCCCCCTGGCGTGCAGGTTTCTCATACAAAGGTGTGACATCTCCGGGGGGAATAACCTCATATAAAAAGGATAGAACAAATAAGGGTTCAATGCAACTTAGCTTCTGTTTGTAGTCACTCGAGCGCTGATCTTCCGGCCTACGTCCTTCTCCAAGAGCCACGAAGACGAAGGTGTGCTGATCTGATTGCTAGAGCCAATTCTCACAACTGCGCCCCCTACCTGGCGCGCCAAAGATGTCGGTGGGAACGACACCTATGGGATCACAAGAATCCCTACTACGGTTGCGGGGCGCGGGGTTGTGAAAAGAGCGGATCAAACAGATAGCACACGGTTCGTTTATCCAGGTTCGGGCCGCGAGGATGCGTAAAACCCTACTCCTGCTTTGGTGGATTGTATATCTGTGTTCTTGAGCTAGCTATGGGGCGTGAGGAGCTCCAAAAAGCCGAATCCTCCTCCTGCTCGCCTCGGGTCTCCTTTTATAGGAAAGGGGTTGCCACAGTGGCACACAGGAGGTGGAAAGGGTACAGTGATGTGAGGTTATCCCTTGCATTACATGACAAGGCGCATTTCATGCGTCTTGCCCAGGTGTCCCTGCTTTATCGGGGACGGGGGAGAGCCCTGTCTCGTCCGTCGCCGCTCCCTCTCGTGTCGACACGCGCCCTGGCCAGCGGCGCCCGCGGTGCCATGTAGGCAGGCAGGCAGCTGAGGTGGCGCAGTGGTGGGCCTCCACGAAGATCCGCATGCCACCATGCAGGTGCCTGCCCAGCTGGTTGGGTCGGGAGCTGCATGCGAACGGCGGTGGAGGTTTGACTGGTGTGGCCCTGATGGTGGCCCTACGGGTGTTCTTGGCAAGGTCCTTGCCGGGGACCCGGCAAGGGTCCTGCCGTGGCGCCTGCTGTCATCCCCGGCAAGGCTCTTGCTGGGGGCCTTGTGGTCCTTCTTGGCTGGGATCCCGCCAAGGATCATCATCTTCTAAAGGGTGTATCTGATCTTCTGATCTTGAATGTCTTCACAAAGATCTGCATGCCACCACAGGGATGTCTCCCGAATCCTTGCCCCATGGGGGCAGTGGACTCGAGGGTGACTCACTCCTTAGGTGTGGGGCGAGCTGCCACGGTAAGGGTCTTGCCGGGTTTGCTAAAACCGCCTCCCGGCAAGGATCTTGTCGGTGGGGGGGGGTCTGCTTCGTCCCCTTTGCTCTTTGTGGTCTTGGTCTTGGCGTCGTTCTGCTTCTCCTGAGCTTCGGCCTTACCTTGGCTCACCTCCCTTGCCTTGCTCAGTGTGGTGGTGCCCGTGGCTCAGACTGCCCGTGCACAGTTATAGGGGTACAAAAAGTGTACCCCTCTTTTTGTACACCGACAGTTTCCATCCTTGCATTCTCTATGTTCACATCCTCCTGGGCCTTAGTGATCTCCGCCTGAATCTTTACCATCTTTGCATTGTGTTCTGCTTGATTCGCCACAATCACCTTAGTTGCCAACAAGGTTGTCAAATTTCCTAGGAGATCCGACAAGACTTGAGTCGGCGGTATCTCTGAGCCGCCAGTCCCAACCGCCGCAGCCGATCTACACATCATAGCTGCAGTTGTTGATGAATTTAAGGTCGGCCCTATGCCAGCCATGAAGATACCAGCCCTGCTTGGCGGCTCATAGGGGTCCGGAATACTATTGCCATCGGAATATCCCCAAAGATAATCGTCTTGAAGCTGATACATTGATTCTGACTCTTCGGTTGAGGACTCATCATCTGAGTAGAGGAGAATCTCTCCACTAGATGCAGAATTTTCTGCAAGCTTCAAGCTTTGCGTGAAACCGACTAAGGCATACTTCCGGGCGGGTTGAATCTGGGCGGGTTGCGTGCGCCGAGCCGACTCGAAGAGGTCGGTGGAGGTGTCCAGCTCAGGCTCCGATTCGCCGATCTTGCCGATGAAGACGTGATTTCATCCAAAGGGGACCCGGTACCCGTACTCGACTGAGTCATCCTCGGGGCCCTAGCCAGCATCGTCGGTGTAGAGCTTGCTGTGGTGACTGTTGGTCATCCTGCCAACGGCGTGCCCCTCGATCCCTGGGAAAGAGCCCATCAAGAACTCGAAATCACGGTGCACTAGCCCCACGGTGGGCTCCAACTGCCATGGTTTTGTCACGACAGATGCCCTCATGAAAGGACTTAGGTGTGAGGCCATGGCTAGGATGATTATCTTAAAGGGGTTGAGCGGGACGAGAAATATGAGTTCACCCAGGTTCGGCCCCACACTAACGAGGTAAAAGCCTATGTCCTACTTTGTGTTTTATTGATTGAGAATTGATTACAAGGGAGCATAATCACTTAACCTAGCACTCGGTCGATTGTAAATTGCCTTAACCCGCCATAGGGTCTTGCTTTTATATATACAGGTCGAGGCCCTCGGCTTACAAGAGTCCGGGTCGGGTCATGATACATGACCGTCCCTGGTTCTAAGTCACCTTGTCTTACTAGGAAAGTCATTGTTGGGCGTCTAACAACGCTAGGTCTCGAACCATCTTCTGGGCTTCGGCCTCCGGCTCTTCTCCATGTAAGTCGCCCTCTGGGTTCCACATCTAGTTTCTTGGGCCTACTTATGCCTTATCTCTGAGTCACCAACAGTGTAACCTGGCCCCTCCTGGGTGGGTCATAGCATGGGGTTATATCCCCAACACATTCATGTTTTTATGTTGATATTTATTGCATTATGGACTGGGTTTTCACATTATGGTACAATTCTTATGCCTTTTCTCCCATATTTTACAAGGTTTACATGAAAGAGGGAGAATGCCAGCAACTGGAATTCTGGACCAAAAAGGAGCAAATCTGAGGTACCTATTCTGCACAACTCCAAATGTCATGAAACTTTACAAAGAATTATTTTGGAATATATAAAGAATATTGGGCGAAGAACAACAGAGGGGGACCCACCAAGTGCCCACAAGCCTGGGGGCGCGCCCTACCCCCTAGGCGCGCTCCCTGAGCTTGTGGGCTCCCTAGCTAGCCCTTGGTGTCTATCTTCTTCTATATGAAAGGTTTTTTCCTAGAAAATCATAAGGAAGCTTTCGGTACGAAGCGCTACCGTCTTGAGGTGGAACCTAGGCAGAAGCAATCTAGGGCTCCGGTGGAGCTATTCTGCCAGCGAAACTTCCCTCTAGGAGGGGGAAATCGAAGCCATCATCATCACCAACGATCCTCTCTTCGAGGAAGGGTCAATCTTCATCAAAATCTTCACCAAAACCATCTCCTCTCAAATCCTAGTTCATCTCTTGTACTCAATCTTTGCCTCAAAACCTCAGATTGGTACGTGTGGGTTGCTAGTATTTTTGATTACTCCTTGTAGTTGATGCTAGTTGGTTTATTTGGTGGAAGATCATATGTTCAGATCCTTAATGATATTCAATACCCCTCTGATCTTTAACATGAACATGCTTTGTGAGTAGTTATGTTTGTTCCTGAGGACATGGGAGAAGTATTGTTATAAGTAATTATCTGAATTTTGTATTCATTCGATACTTTGATGAGATGTATGTTGTCTTTCCTCTAGTGGTGTTATGTGAACGTCGACTACATGACACTTCACCTTGATTTGGGACTAGGCGAAGGCATTGGGAAGTAATAAGTAGATGATGGGTTGCTAGAGTGACAAAAGCTTAAACCCTAGTTTATGTGTTGATTCGTAAGGGGCTGATTTGGACCCACATGTTTCATGCTATGGTTAGATTTATCTTTATTCTTCTTTCGTAGTTGCGGATGCTTGCGAGAGGGGTTAATCATAAGTGGGAGGGTTGTCTAAGTAAGTGCAACTCCCAAGCACCGGTCCACCAACATATCAAATTAGCAAAGTAACGAACATGAATCATATGAGCATGATGAAAACCAACTTGACAATAATTCCCTTTGTCCCCGGGAGCTCTTTGCTTTATATAACAGTTCATCCAGGATTATCCATTGCTATAAAAAGGATTGGGCGACCTTGATGCACCTTTGTTACACTTGTTACTTGTTACTCGTTACCAATTATCTTACTACCAAACTATCCATTACCGATAATTTCAGTGCGTGCAGAAAATACCTTGCTGAAAACCGCTTGTCATTTCCATCTGCTCCTTGTTGGGTTCGACATTCTTACTTATCAAAAGTACTATGATTGATCAGCTATACTTGTGGGTCATCAGACCGCACACACTCGCTTGAGCGGTCATTTTGCATGGAAATCGAGGCAGTTGTCTAACTAAACAACTTTTACAAGGGGACCCCGTCGAAATGTCAACAAAATGAGAGAAAGAGGAGCGTCGGGCACAGCCAGAACCTGTTCATCATCATCTTCATCCACAAACCATAGCCGCCGCCATTTTCACCGTCATAGCCATGTCCACCATCATAGTGCTATCTCATCTAGTTCATACTTGTAATCGTGCATCGCACAAGGCATCCATTGTAAGATATATTGCAATCAATCAATACCAAGATGTGTTCTTCAATGTTTTCTTCCCATGATCTTATCTCCATGTGTGAGTATTTCGGTAATGTATGGGGTGAGGCATGGGCCTTGCAACTGCAGGTATTTGGTGAAGGGATCAATGGAAGTCTTTCACACAACGTCTTGTATGTGTGAAATAAAATTATTTCATGGAGTATCTCTTGTCTTGTCCGTGATCTTCATCCCTCTAGGTACCCGGGATCATGGAGATTAAGCATCGATGAGGCTAGGATCAAGGGGACCATGAAGTGTTATACCAAACATTGGTGATAGTAAGGTTTAGTAGGGTAACATGGATCATATCCTTGGGGATTCATGAGGTGTAGTCATTAAACACCCAATGATTTTGTGTGATATTATTATCTTAATTATTAGGGCAACCTCGCGAGATGGATAGGGCCTTCAACGGGACAACTGATTATTGATGCAGGCCTCATGCTGGTCAAGATGGTATTTCGACACATCCCTCACTATGATACAAAGCAAGCACCTCTTGGTGTGTGACTTCCCGAGCACAAACTAATATCACTTTTTATCCCAACACCAATACATGGTTGTAAGGATTAAGGCCTCATCCCCGTACCTTCTTTTTATTATAAGTGTTTGAATCACAATTTTCTTGTTGATCCAGTCAAAAGCTGGATTTGACACTTTGGCAAAAGCTTGCTAGAGACCATTTCTTCAAGGGAGTCTTCCTATCATAGGTTCAATATCCAGTGTGACCTCTAGGGAATAGGTGTGGGATACCCTTTCTTGTTCCAATACCGTGTCAATAAAAAGGAGATATCATGCACCAGTGATGTGAAAATGGAAACTACTGCTATATTAGGCCAATTATTGTTGTACAGTTTTGTCAGTATAGCTCATATTTGCATAACTTCGTAAAAATGCACAAAAAGTTACTAGTCATCTAAAAGATCTTATTTTAGTTCACATAGGGAGTAATACTTTTTCATTCACATCATCATAATATTTGCACATGAAAGTAAAGCTCATATTTGGTTAACAAATTATCTTGTTTGTATTAATTAGCATGCCGCTTTTAATAGATAATATTCACCTATTCATATATTTCTTTCATATATGAATGATACATTATGTCTTCATTGTTAACGAATATATCATGTCTTGCTATTTCTTGCAGTACATCCCTTGCTTTGCAACCAAACGTGTGGTACACAAGTTTTGCATCTTCTTAGATGAAGGCTCTCCTTAGTTCACACTGCACACAAACCATGGATATACGTTCCAACCGATAGTGAAGGTCGCTCCTATTTTCATTCATGCCTGTGGAGAGAGCTTGCTACGCGTTACTTACTAAAAGTTGGCACTGAATTGTTAGTGGATATAACATAGCATGATCTTATCATCCATCTTTCCATACCATCTGAGATTCCTCAATGGGCGAACAACCTAAGCTAGTTTCCTTTCAAATTCTTGCATGCTGAACTACAACTTAGCAAAAATAATGTATCTCTCACTGGTACGCGTCGGTGCTATACAAACGGTTTTTAACCCCTTTCCGCGATGGCGTTCGGAAACGTCACCTAGTTAGTCACTGCGATAGGGGGGGTCCTTCCCACATGACCTAGAAATAGTCGGGGATATGCCCTCCTGGCACACACGCTCGGCAAAATGAGGTCGTGTGGAACCTACGAGCGACCAAATACGGTTATACGTATAATAGTGCTAAAAAATACAATTATACAGGCGAAATCATTTCCGGTCGTAAGTACATCCCACACAGTCACTCCCGCTAAACAATTTTGTTAGTATATACATCCCACACAGTCACTCCAAGGAAAACGTTTGCACAAGGTGGCGTAACGCACACAGTTTTCAAGAGAATGTCGTGTGTGATTGTTCATTGATCCAACATGGTTTATTCCTAGAAACTGTGTGCGTTGCCTGAGGTCATCGCCCATGGTTTTTTCTCAATAACCGTTTGTAATAGGAAAACGCAATTAGCAGGCTAATTACCCTATTATTAATAATCCATTTACTAATCTAATTGACATTGATATTATGCACATAATATATTTCATTTCCAAATTAAGGAAGCAGGATTTCATAATTAAAATACATCCGAGTACAACATGCTATAGCTTCAGCACTCAGCTACCCCATTAGACAACTGCACCAGCACCAAGTTTCACATGCAACATCTAGAACCATTTGAAATTAGCATCATAGACGATACATAGACAGATGCATCTCATCTAGAAAACTGTTGAAGTTGAATGTGAATATTGAACCTTCATTCACACTACTAGGAAAAGGCCTACTAATGGCGCACCGGTTTTGCCTACTAATGGCGCCTCACCGGTGCGCCATTAGTAGCACGCCACTAGTAATTTTTACTAATGGCGCACCACCTAGTGCGCCATTAGTATGTAACGGCATGCGCCATTAGTGTGCCTCCCAGGGGCCATACGTAAGCATGGCTTTGTCATACTAATGGCGCATTCTCTGTTGATGCGCCATTAGTATCCTTTGGCATACTAATGGCGCACCTGGTTGTGATGCGCCATTAGTATGAATATTTGGTTTTTTTTCCTTTTCTGATTTTTGTGCAGGTTATAAAATATATTATTAGACAGAATATAGACAGCAACATCAGATTCATCGAATACAATAGAAGATTAGTCTCCGAATACAATTCATCATATTAGTCTCCGAATTCAAAAGACGGAACAAAGATAAAACATTACAAGTCTCAAGACCGCGAGTATCGAGTTTGTCTTCACATTACAAGTCGATATCGATCATCTAAACTACCATCACATAGAAGAGAGCTGTGGTCATCACGATGAGCATCATCGCGATCAAACTGGTCTTCATCCGGTTCCTCCAACGCTCCCTCCTCTCTCCCGCTAGATAGCGGGCGTATCTAGATTCGGCCTCCGCCCTAGTGGTGTACCCTTTGTAACTATTACCGCTGAAACGGTGAACCTGTCTCCGACACTCCTCCCAGTCGTCGTAGACTCCGGGAACCTTACCCTTGTACACGACATACGACGACATCTTTATGCACAAGCCAAACAACAGACAATACATAAGCAATATGTAAGTATGCAACAAAAGGATCAGAAGAGAAAAGCAAGACATTAATAGCATGATTCATGGTCCTACTAATAAATAGCATCGATTACATCTAAGTTGAATGACTGTCCAAACCAAAGAGACATACGAATTCATTAAAGTATAATTACAACATGAGCCAATCAATGTTTCAGAACTACACATCACTACTTTCGACTCGACTCATCGGACAGGAACGTGGATGAAGCCGCCGTCTGTCGTGATGGTCATGAAATCGCGGTCATTTTCACCCTGCATTTGTAGCATTTCATCTATCTCACTGTTGGACGGTTGATATCTGAGGAAGAACTGCCCCAAGGTATGAAGGACATCTTGATGGATGATGTCCACAAACTCCGACTCGATGCGAAAGAATTCTTGTCTTGAGGTCCGCGTCCTGGACTGCCGACAAGCTCGTGGCCCAATCTTTGAGATTATCTGGTAGCAGAAGTTGATGATGGTCCCTTACGATCGCCTGCATGTGATGGAGGGTGTAGTAGGCATCCTTCTGACCTCCAGGCGGCTGCTTGACGCAGAAGAACTTCGTATTGTGTGAGAACATGTGCTTGTCGTACTTATGAACTGCCCTGGTGAAGGTGCCTCCAGATTTGGCGTAGGCAGGGAGAACATCATCAAGAACTTGCTTGCCATTTGTGTAGTCTATCTTGGAGTTACGGTTCGGGTCTAAATATGTGGCCATGGAATATTTCAGGCTTAAGAGGATGAGTGTGGAATGTGTGTCACTACACAGAACACGGAATGTTAGAAAAAAAACGATCAAAATCTAAGAAATCATATGTTATGGGGCGGTTAAGGGATGACTTACTCGGGAAAGTAAGGCACAAGGAAGTTATCCTTATCTAGGTTTGCCAGAATGACGCCTTCGAGGTGTGAACACGCAACTTGGCGGTCCCCGGCACTGCTCAAGTGCTTGGCACGCATGTAGAAGGGGTCGACTATCACGATGTCCGGGGTCTTGTCTCTAATGATCCGCATCTCCATACTCAGCGAAAACAGCCGAACGAAGGTGTAATGCAGCGGATGAAGGTTAAACATAGCAAAGATGTCATCAAACCGCAGGACGATCGTACCCCCGATGTCGCCATCCACAAAGCCCTTGCCCTCTGGCACCTTGGCCACGAAAACCTGGTATGCCACATCCTTCTCTCTAAGACGCCGCTTCTCCAAAGAAAGAACACTGTCGTGTAGACTCTGCATAGCACCGGTTGCAGCATTCAGCATATTTTGTGGTAGCATCGCCCTACCCGCCACATGCACCCTCCTCGAGATATCCTTAGGTGAAGGTGGCCCGTCCTGAGCACGGATCGAACTCGGTGCCGGCTGGCTCGCACCGGCGCCCTTGTTAGTCTTTCGTTTCCATCCCTTCTTCTTGATCTCTTGTAATGGGACCGAGTTCTGCTCACAGACCGCCTTCTTGAGCATGTTGGGGCTGATAATATTTCGCACCTCAGCTATCTGAGGCTCGGTGAAGGCGGGAGCTGGAGGCGTGTCCTGAGAACTGAACGCCAGACGATGCCTGTTGCAATTGGATTTCTCCGCCGTACCAGCTAGATCGCGGTCGTCTTGGTTGGGTTCTTGAGAAAGAGGCCCGCAGAACTCGTCAGCGTACCCATGTTCGGCAAAGTACTTATCAACTTTGGTAAATGTATCGTCGTCGTTGTCGTCGCCGTCCGGATCCTGTGCCATAGGGCTGTCCGGATCCTGTGCCATAGGGATGTCCGGCAGGTCTGGTAGCGTTGCGGTGTTCTTGCCATGGCTTGGCGCCGGCACGACTGGCGGTCTTGTCTGTGGGGTGGTGTCCCCCGCCCCCAAACGAATCTGGCTCTTCGGCCAAAGCAGGGGCCAGTTTATGCAGGTGCTGAGGGTCATCTCATCTTCTTCGTCGACCCCAGCGGGTCGAATTGGAGGTAACAGCTCGTCGCAGCCTGGCAGGACCCGAACCACTTCAACCCTATACATTGTGGGTGGCATCGGATTACCGTGGAACATGGGGTTACCCGATTGAACGATTCTGCCCTTGGCGACATCGACCAACTCGGCGCCCACGAAATGCAGAAGAGTGCAAGGAACATCGGTGGTGCCCTACGAAAACATGTACAGGGCGTCAGGGATGCCCAGTCAAAGGCAAGGATATGAAGTCATCGGCCGAGAGGCTTGGTTACCATGATGCCGTCGAGCTCGGCTAATGTCGAGGCACCGCCAACGGCGGGCGTGCAACTGACGGAGGGGGCGCTTGCTGGTGAGGTGCCGACCGGCGTACACCCGGGTGCATAAAGCTTCAATGCCCGTGCTGGCGCCGGAGACACGAATACCGCCTCCGCCGGAGACACCAATGGCGCCGCCGTCGGAGACACCAATGGCGCCGCCTGCGCGCTGTGCGAGTTGCTGGCCATGAAGCTGGGAATCGGGGGAGGCCCCTGTTGGCCGCCTGCAATCCACGTCGTCAGCCCATGAATCAACATAGGCACCATGGCGTTGAGCGTCGTTCCAAGTTGTTGTTGCACTTGCTCTTGGACAAGCTCTGGAACCCGCGCCACTTGTGCCTTGAGTTCTTCAACCTCGCGCGTCTGGCTTTCCGAGCTGGTCTTTTTCTCCTTTCGCACACCAGCAGTATAGTATGACCCCCATTTTGTGGAAAAGCCTTTGCCGGCCACACGACCAGCTGATGTCGTCTTAGTGAGCTTATCCTTGTTTTTCATTACATTCAACGCCCTATTTAAAGGGGTGTCGAAAGGGGAGCTCTTAGACGACCCCGCGCTACTGCTTTCAGTTTCCTGCGAAAGGAACGTGAACCATTTTGAAATATTGGGGATTAATTAGAGTGCAACCATATGGAGCTAATTACACGGGGGTGTATTCCTTACCAGAAGAAGCTCAAGCGCCCTGGTCTTCGGATCCGTGGTAAGCTCCTTTGTTATCGGGTCCTCCTTGTACCGGGCCCTGACATAGTTCCTGGTCTGCTTGTCACCGCTGTATTTCTCGAAGCGGGGTGATAGGCCTTGCTCGGCACGCTCCGCGTCCTCCTTGTCCCATATAGGCTCCGCCACTCTGTAACCGCCGGGACCGAGTTTGTGTTCCCCTAAGTTCAACTCCCGCATTTCTTTCCCCCACTGACTTGATTCAGAGGTTGCACTGCTCGCGCACTTGATCTTGAACTCCTTGTACTCATCTTCGCTCATCAAAGGATATTTCGCCTTGATCTTCTCATAACTATCACCTTTATCAATCATTCTCTTCACTGCGCTTTTCCATGTAGACAGGGTCGTGCTCATCTTCGTGAGGGCGGCATTGTTCACTTTATTCCTTGAGTGGCGTGTGTTTTCAAATTCGGCGGGGAACTTGTATCGTTCGTGCAGCTTCATGAAGAGGAGGTTGCACAAATTCCCTCGGTCCTTATGCCTAAGGTTCTCGGTGTTGATCGAGGCGGTGCTCCGGAGAATGCACCTGAGCTGAAGCGAGTACCCCTTGACTATATGTTTGGGCTCCGTTGGATTCCCGTCGGAGTCCACTTGAGTGAATTCCTCCTTGAGGGTGCGGAGCGCATTCGGGTGCCGGTCCTTCCTTTGCTTCTTCGGTTGGCTGCCATCTGTGTGTGCGCCGCCATCATCAGTGGTAGCATCCTCAGCGGCACCATCAGTGGTGTCATCCCCGACGCCACTAGGGGTTGTGTAATCAGGATCTGTGTCTTCCGCGGCGTCCTCATAGCGGTGAGGTTGTTCCTCCATCTCCTGGGACAGCTCCCAGAATTTCTTGCCGCCCGAACCACCGGCCTCATCGTTGTGGGCCATGTTTCGCTCTAAATAGGAAAAAAGTTTGGTCAAAAAGTTGGTTATTGTCAAGGAACAAGATCATGGTCTCATCATTTAGGATTTGTCGACACCAAGGCACCCTAAAAGCCTAAGCTTTCATCATTTAGGGTTTGTCGACGCCGAGGCAAAAGCCTAAGCGTACATCATTTAGGTTCTCATCGACACCGAGGCATCCGGGGCAGCCAAGTTAATTTTTCATCATTTAGGGTTTATCGATGCCGAGGCACCCTAGGTTGGGCCTAATCACTTGGCACTAATCACTTGGCTCTATTGCCACCTATGGTTTAATGCAGCAAGAATAAAGGGGCAGTTGATCCTACTTAACTAAGTACTAAGATACCCCGGCCCATGCATTAGTAGCAAGTACCTCATATGTCCGATTTTTAGCAAAGTCATGCTAAAATTCACGGAAAATTTCAGCATGACCTTTGCTGAAAATAGGACATATGGAGAACCCGAATTTGCCGGAACGAAAGTTAATCGACATTCCGGCAAACTCAAGGGCCTCTCGGGGTACCTGCAAAATCATCACGACACAATGGTCGGAGACAAAACCCAGCCATAGACCATATGGTCCTCTGCTTTCATATGGACAAAAATCAGCTCAACTTATGTGAGCTTCCATTCCAGATATAATATGTCACCCAACAAAAAATTATAGTGTATGGATCATGGCATTTTTTATTCTACATTTTTATTCTATGGATCATGCCAGGAAATTATAGTCTATGTCATTTTCTGAAACATATTTTTGCCATGGAAATTTTGAATCAATAGACATACTTCTCAAAAGAGGCATGATCAAATTCTGGTGCCCTTGACTTACTAGTATTTATCTCTTATGACTGATGAATGTACATTGAGTCCAGAAGCAAAGACTCTACAGTGAAATGAAAAAACCTTGGAAATATATTTATGATAACTCTAAATGGATCAGAAGGTGCAGATGCACTTGTAAAAAAAGTATGCATTTGCAGCAGCTTTGTTCTGATTATGACACCATTCTGTTAAGAAGGAAAAATAACATTATCATCCCAATTCATCGTTGACCAGTTCAGAACTAATGCACATTGACCACATAATATTTTTTTGCAACCACTCAGTTTGTCCTTGACTGGGACACTTGTAGCACAAAACAACTAATGCAGAGCTAGGTCTACTTTGGTTCTCATGCATAGGTCTACTCTGGTGCATATGTGGGGTTTTTTACTTAGAAAATACAAAACTTCTATTATTGTTTTTATTTTTAACCAGAGCCTAACCACCTCTACACTTTACAAACTAATTCAGGTAATCACTAATCAAGAAGATTGGTGATACATATGATGGAATTGTCAGTTTAGTGTTCCACTATGATGCATTGGTTCACCTGTGATTTCCTGATGGCACTGGCCATACCTTTGGTCATTTTCATTGTAAATATTCCAAAGTTTGACTGCAACAATGCTTAAACAGCAAGCTATTATCTTACTGATCTTGTACACATCTCCAAGTCTCTTGGGATCTTGTCCAATATTTTCTAAATGAGGCGATAGCTAAGGAAAACTAGTTCAGGCTTCTTGCTCCAGCTGGCAGACAAGTTAATGTAGAACTCTATTTTTTTCTTAGCTGGCACAAGTTTGTCTACTGTGAACCTCAACTAATAAAATTGTTGTGTGTTAAGACCATACACTAGAAAGCCTCACTGTCTGGCTTTCAAACTGTTAACCTATTTTACTGTAAGTATAAAAGATAACAAACTAACATATGGAGATTGTGAGAGAACCTAGAAAAATGCACTCCTCTTATAGTGATGCATAAACTAGAAACTGTATACCAAACACACAAATAGAAACCCAGCTCCGGGAACTAGAGTAGCATATTCAGTAAATCAACTTGTAGTGGGAAGTACAGCAAGTTAAATCAAGTAGTCAAAGACAATAGGATTAGTGTACTGAACCAAGGAGCAGAGGTGGAGCGAAGACCGGAGTTGAGGTGGCCGGAGTTGAGGAAGACGACGGCGACCCGAGGAAGAGGACGAGGTGGATCCGGTGCTATGCGGCTCCTTGGCGATGGCGGATCCGGTGCAGTCCCCCTCCTGGATCGGCTGCGACGTGAACAAGGACATTGTTACTACTCTGCTCTGCTCTGCTCTGCTCTATGTAGCAAATCGACAGTAGCCAAGAACAGACCTTGGGGATGGCTGCGAGGGGAGCCGGAGCGGGTGTGGAGCGGGCGCGGGGGAGCCGGAGCGGGTGTGGAGCGGGTGCGGGGGTCGTTGGAGAGGGCCGGGGCCGGCAGCGGTGGCGGCGGCTAGGAACCCTAGCTGTCGCGCTCGGGAGAGAGGTTGACGCAGGCGGGGCCGCGGGGGAGGGGGACGGCGAGGGCGCGGGCGCGGGCGGAGGGGGACGGTGAGGGAGGTGGTCGGGTGTGGCGGGGGAAGCGAGCACGGCCGGGGACGGCGAGCACGGGGGAAGTGGTGGGCGGTGGTGGTCAGGCGCGGGTGAGACGAGGCAGGGGAGGGATTAGAGAGAAATGGAGATTGGGGATTTTAGTGTGGGGGAGGCTTAGCAATGGCGCACCACCTAGGGATGCGCCATAAGTAACTTTTTATTTGTATATCAATGGCGCACCACCCAGCGTTGCGCCATTAGTAATTATTATTATTATTATTATTATTATTTGCATCGAATAAGTTTTTAGAAAATGAATATGAATATGAAATAGTAATAATTTTTTATAAAAATAGTAATAATTTTTTTAAAAAATATCATCAAATTTGTTATTTGAAAATATTTATGAATATGAAAAAATATCATCAAATTTGTTATTTGAAAATATCATCAAATTTTTTTTTATTTTTAGTTGCATTCATTTGTGAATTGGTAAAACATTTATGAATATGAAAAAATATCATCAAATTTGAAAAAATATTCATGAATTCAAAACGTGCCCATGAAATTTAAAAATATTCATGCATGAGTTCAAAAAATATTACTGTTTTGCAAAAAACTAAAAAATATAAATATATATACTAATGGCGCACCGTCTAATAGTGCCCCATTACTAGTTTAAACTAGTAATGGCGCACTGTGAAACGGTGCGCCATTAGTAGTTTTGCAAAAAAAAGAATAAGAAAAAAATTACAGTAATGGCGCACTCTGTGCCAGGTGCACCATTACTAGTTAGAACTAGGAATGGCGCATTGTATACCTGATGCGCCATTAGTATGTATGGAAAAATGGAAAAAAAATTAATACTAGTGGCGCACCCTGTTTCTGGTCCGCCATTAGTGTCTTCCACACTAATGGCGCATCACGAACAGGTGCGCCATTAGTATATAGTAGCGGCGCACTGCTTCCCTGGTGCGCCATTAGTATCAATCCTATCTATAGCCCTTTTCCTAGTAGTGTCATGTTGAAGGTCTTTGCAACTTTAGGCCAGTGCCTGCGAATGATTGACCGTCCATCGTTCGACCTCTTCAGGAACACTTCAATATTGAACCGCCGATGTTGTATGAAAACTTTCCTCACCTCCCAACCATAGAGCTGGGCTGAAAACAAAGATGTGCATACATATCTTCTCTCTATTGGAAATGGGGCAAAGGAACAAAAAAGGCAAGGTGTAATAGTTAGTACCATCTTGTAAACCTCAGTGCTTCCCATTGTTTCCCTGCAACACATATAAGGTAGTTAGTCATTAGGTTAAGCCATGGTGAGCAAGCTCCCTAATGTCACCTGGCCCAAGGGGACCTTCGTAGAGACCTTGAAGGGGTGGCAACAGGAGTCACTGCCTCACTTGTGTGCGTCAGTCGTAAACAAACGGTTTTTATCCCCTTTCTACGACGACATTCGGAACCATCGCCAAGTGAGTGTGGGCGATAGTGGGGTCCTTCCCACACGACCCAGAAAAGCATTGGGGATATGCGCTCCTGGCACACACGCTCGGCAAAATGAGGTCGTGTGCGACTGGCGAGCACTCAAATATAGAAATACGTACAGTAGTGCTTAAAAGATACAATTATACAGGCGAAATCATATCCGGTCGTAAGTACATCCCAATAGTCAATCACCACTAAATGTTTCCGTTCGTTTATACATCCCACACAGTCACTACAAGGAAAACGTTTGCGCAAGGTGGCGTAACGCAAACAGTTTTGAAGAGAATGTCATGTGTGATTGTTCATTGATCCAACACTGTTTATTCCTAGAAACTGTGTGCGTTGACTGAGGTCATCGCCCATGGTGGGTTCTCATTATCTGTTTGCAATAGGAAAACCCAATTAGTAAGCTAATTGGCCAATTAGCGGGCTAGTTGCCCTATTATTAATAATCCATAACTAATCTAATTGACATTCATATTAAACACATAATATATTCCATTTCCATATTAGGGAAGCAGGATTTCATAATTGAAATTGTCACATCCCTAGTTCTGGTATGACCTAGACCAGCTAGCCATTTGTGCATCATGTTTAAATTCCATTTAAATTTGAAATGGGGATTTGTGAAAACCTCAGAATCATTTCTGGAAATGACCCAGATAAAAAAAATTCTCCAAAAAGGTCCAAGAAAATGTTCATGATGCTCTCTGAAAATATTGGACAGAGATAAAAATCAAACCAATATCTTTAGGAGCTCATAAGTATTTATTTTGGGTATTTGGAATTAATCCAGTAATTATTTGCGTTGGATAAATATTTTATTATATATAAAATATTGTCCAATAATTCTGAATTTTGGTGAGGGGCTTTGGAGTGGTCCAACTAGTCCCTACTAAAATTTACAGAATAAAATAAAATGATTTAGTATTTTTATTAAATAAAAAATGTCAGAAAAATAGAAAAGAAAACAGGAAAAGGAAAAGGCTTACCTGGCCTTACCTGGCGGCCCAGCCCACGAGGGGCAGCCCCGTCTTCTACCTCTTGCCAGTAGGCAGAGGAGAAGCCGAGCACGACGCACGCCGCGGCCACGTCTTCCGCCACCTCCTGCTTCTCCCTCTCATCGCCTGGATCACCTGCGCGTCGCCACGCGCCGCCCCGTTTCCCCATCACTCTCCCATGCCCATTCTCTCCTCTCCCTCGCTCTCTCTCACCGCGCTCGAACGATGCCGTCACCGCCGTTCGCCATAGCCGCAGCCACCGCCCCAGCCTCGCCCCCCGACGTGTCCACAAGCTCCGCGCCACCTTCCTCGTCCTCTTCGTCAAGCCAGGCAACTCCGGGTGCCCCGTATCGTCATCACCGTCGTCGTATTCTTCGTCAGCCACACGAGATCGCCGGCGACGTTCCGGCTACACCGAGCCTTCCCCGAGCTCGCCGACCCCACCGTTGGATCCACTGTGAGCCCCGCCGTCGAACCCCCTCTTCCCTGCCTCTCCGGCGCCCTCTAGCCCCTCTGCCGCTCGAGCCGAGCTCCGGCCGCCGCTGCGAGCTTCGCTCCGGCGAGCTCCGACCACCCCACGGTCTCCCGCGTGTCCCACTTGATGCGCGCGAGCTTGGCCTTCACGTAGGTGGTCTCTGCCGCCCGAATGGTCGCCGGAGCGACGAATTCGAGGCCCTCCGCCGCGTCTGGCTCGCCGGCGTCAAGCCGCCGGCGGGTTTTGACCCCGCTGACCAGGAGGTTTGACCTCCCGTGGGTCGCTGACATGTGAGGCCCGGCCCTATTAATTTTTAGTTAGGATTAGTTTAACAACTAATTTAACCCTGTTAACTAATTAGGTCACTGACGCGTGGGCCCAACCCCATTAACTAAGCCAGTTTAGGTTTAATTTAATTAGGATTAGCCACAGACACTGACGTGTGGACCCCACACGTCAGGTTTGACCTGGTCAGCCACCGTTGACCTGCTGACGCAGGCATGACACAATGCTAACGCAGTTATTCTTTTTCTGGAATTATTTTTTAAACAGGAAATTCCAGGAAATGTTCAAAACTTCAAAAATTCATAGAAATTCAACCGTAGCTCAGATTGAAATAATTTATATATGAAAAATGATCAGAAAAAATCAATCTATCCATCTGCACCATTTTCATGCATGACAAACACACCTATACATGCTGTATATATATGAAAACACACTTATGGCATATTTAAGGGCTTATTTTGGAGTTGCATTTGAACCCTTGGTTCAAATGGACCTCAACTAGATAAATGCTAGATGCATTAACTCAAACAACATCACATATTCATGCCATGATCATGCATCATATTGTTGCATATACTTGTGTTTGATTTTCCACACCGTTCCTTCTCGATAGGTCCTGCTCCGGAAAGTGTTCGGGAGCACCTATCAGTGGAGCAGTGCCCCCCCTATTGATCTACCAGGCAAGCAACCCCCCTTGTTTTCCGATACAATCCTACTCTCTCGCTCCTGCTCTCAGTTATTGCATTAGGACAACAACGATTCAACTGCTACTTTATGCTGCGGTAGTTCAACCCATTCATCTGCATGACCTGTCATTGCCACAGTAAATAGTTAAAACCCACTAGCATGTGTAGGAGTTGATTGATCCATGTTGTGTTCTTTCCATGCCTGCTATTGCTTAGAGTTGTGTCAGGTCTGATTCATCGGGAATGAATTGGAATGTTATGTTATGTTCTGGTAATGAGAGTTAAGCGTATGAACACGATTTGGTAAAGGTAGCGGTGAGAGGCCATGTAGGAGTACATGGTGGGTTGTCTCATTGGGACCGTCCTTAAGAACTGAGTTCTGTGTAAGTTTTCCAATGACTAGCTACTACCACACATTGGGCTCCGGGCGCTCTAAGCTCTCTCGACTTATTAACCGCCTTGAACTCTGTCCAGGAGTTGCAAATAGTTTCTGGTGTTTGTAGGTAGTGCTATTTTTCTACCGAGTGGCACCCGGCAGGGTGGACTTGGGACAGACTAGGCACATGTGGCCCGGTGTACCGAGTGGCACCCGGATGGTGGGCTCGGGAACCCTGTACACATCGTTTGGGGCCGTGAGCGAAACCTCGGCCGGATCTCCTTGCGGATGGAACCCGAATAGGCGATAAACCTAGACTAGAGTCTTGTGTGGTTAGTCAAGTCGTGGCCGACACCCTCGCCAGGCTTCCGCTTGAAGGTTGCCGAGATACATGACGGGTATATGGTGATAAGTGGTGAGAGCGTGTGTGATGAAGTACACCCCTGCAGGGTTATCATGATCTATTAGAATAGCCGTGTCCTCGGTTATGGACTTCTTGGATGCTTACGTGGTACATAGACAACTTAAAGTGGATACTCTAAAATGCTCAAGATAAGTGTGAGTGCTATGGATGGCCTTCTCGTAGGAGAGACGGGGATGAATCCATAGTTGTGTATTGATGTGGTGATTAGTGGACTCGTGTGCGCTGCCTCACCTCAAAGCAGTTTCTCATAGTCGTAGAACAGGATAGCCACTGAGTCAAAGCTGCCTTGCTGCAACTAAACCCCACATTACCTTCGTGATACAAATGCATGTATGATAGGATCTGACATAAGTCTTGCTGAGTACCCTTGTACTCACGTTTGCTTTATTTATGTTTTGCAGATGAGACATTTGTCTCACTAGTAGTACCGCTTGGACTTCGACGAATAGCTTGTTACCTCAGCTACGATCTTGTACCTTGGAGGGACTTGTAGATAGTCAGGCTTCTCGGCCTTTTTCTTTTGTAGTTGTCTGTACTCAGACATGTAATGCTTCCGTTGCTTGTATGCTCTGAATGATGGGTCATGTGACCCCTGTTTGTATTTATGCTATGTGGCTCTTCTGAGCCTTTATCTATATGAGTTGCGTTATGTTGTGATGCCATGTTGTACCTCACATACTTGCATGTTATGCGTACGTGTGACGTGTATTGCTATGTGTGGGATCCGACAATCTAGTTGTTTGTTCTTGGCAGCCTCTCTTATGGGGAAATGTAGTCTAGTGCTTCCTTGAGCCATAGTAGTCCGCTACAGCCCGGTTCACCGGAGTCCTTCTAGCCCAGCACTACTGTTCAGGACACTTGACTGGCCGGCATGTGTTTCACTTTGTTCTTGTGTTTGTCCCTTCGGGGAAATGTCACGCGGTGACATCCGGAGTCCTGCCTAGCCTGCTACAGCCCAGGTTACCGGAGTCCTATTAGCCCAGTGCTACAGTCCGGATTCACACACTGCCGACCGACATGCTCGAGGTTGATTCATGTATGCCTGTCCCCATGGGTTAGTGCCGCTTTGGGTTCACGACTAGTAATGTCAGCCCGGGTTCTCTGTCATATGGATGCTAGCGACACTATCATATACGTGAGCCAAAAGGCGCAAACGGTCCCGGGCCATGGTAAGGCGACACCCGTGGGAATACCGTGCGTGAGGCCGCAAATTGATATAAGGTGTTACATGCTAGATCGGTGTGACTTAGAATCAGGGTCCCGGTAGCTTTGGTATCAGAGCCTGACTGCCTGTAGGATTTCCAAGCCAACCTGGTCGAAGTTGAGTCTAGAAATTCTTTAGTTATGTAAGGGAATTGATTTTGGAAGGGAACGGAAGGCTCTTTTTACTCATTTTACCTCATGCCCTTCTGATCTGAGTCATCCTATCTTTCCAACGGGGTTAAGGAACTAGGCTTCCTCTTCTGTCTATTAGGATCACGTGTTACTACTCCGTAGTTCTTAGGATTGGTTGATCAGAGTCTTATCCCAGTTTGAGTACCTCCGGTGTAACCTATTTAGCAATATCCCAGAACCTTAAGTGATGATGTTGAGTATGGTGCTACCCCGTCTTTGGCAGAATGTCTCATTTCGAGGATTTTACTGCCGTTATGCTGCCGGAATTGTCCTAGGAGTTCAAGAGATAGTATTTTTCCTCGTACTATAATCTACGTCCTTATGATGATGCTGAACCCATCCTTTGTTTCCTTGGTTGGTTCTTCAGGATGTCGTCAGTTAACCGAAGTTCTGTTGCTCGTAGCCGGAGCCACGGAGATGGTAGGGATGAGGATCCTCCCGACCAGTCTTCTTTGGCAGAGTTCATGTTAGAGGTTGAGAGGAACAAGCATGAGTCTAACCGCTTGCTAGCACGTATTGAGGAGAACACCTCCCATCAGCACAAAGAGTCAGCGTCCATCTATGATTTCATTGGTCTGAAACCACCTACCTTCCATCATTCCATTGAACCACTTGATGCAGATGACTGGCTCCGTAGTATCACACACAAGCTGCGGTCTATGAACGTAGCTGAAAGTGACAAGGTCACCTACGCTGCATATCACCTGGAAGGTCCTGCTAGTCTTTGGTGGCAGAACTATGAGGCTATGCTTCCAGCTGGCCAGAAAACCACCTGGAGAGATTTCATTGAGGCTTTTCGCGAGCATCACATTCCTCAGGCTCTCATTGATCGCAAGAGAGAAGAGTTCTGTAGTTTCACACAGGGTAAGATGGTTGTTGATGCTTACAGTAGAGAATTTGAGAACCTTGCCCGCTATGCTACAGAAGAAGTGTCCACAGACGCCAAGAAGCACGCTAGGTTCCGGAAGGGTCTCAACCCCAAGTTACGTCGTGATCTCCACTTGCATCATTGCAATACATTCCAGGCTCTTGTGAACAAGGCCATTAATGCGGAAACAGCTCAGCTCACTTACGAGGAGTCTCGTAAGCACACCCGTGATTTGGGTTCCTCTTCCGGTTCTACTTTGCAGAAGCGCCGGATTTGGGTTCCGAACTCCGCTCTTCCACCCGGTTATACACCAAGGCCATCTTGTGTGGCACCTCGCCCAGTTTAGCAGTATGCTCCACCCAGGCCTAATGGTAGACCGCTTGTCAAAGCGGGTCCACGTCCTACTTCAGGGACTTGTTTCACATGCGGAGAGCCAAGACACTATGCACGTGACTGCTCTCAAACCAACTATGCTCCACCCCAGCCTGAGAAGTCTGTTGGCCGTGGTAAGCCATCACGCAATATGATTAGTGTCAAGTCAGCTCCCACTGAATGTGAATGTATGCATCACGTCTTAGCTAAAGACACTCATGATGATCCGGATGTCGTTCTTGGTACACTCCTTGTCAACTGTCATCCAGCTTCGGTTCTGTTTGATACCGGAGCATCTCATTCCTTCATTTCCGAAAGTTATACCAGCTTGCACAACATATCCTTCTGTGATATGCCCTCTCCACTAGTAATTCAAACTCCTGGATCCAAATGGCAAACTTCTAGTGTAAGCCATGCTAATGAAATCCTTGTTGACAGACTTGTATTCCTTGCTTCACTTATAGCCCTCAAGTCTACGGATATTAACATCATCTTGGGTATGGACTGGATGAAAGCTCATTATGCCAAGATTGATTGTTACACTAGGTCTGTTCAGCTTACACACCCATCTGGCAAGATAGTCACTGTCTCCACCAGAGTTGCAAAGCGTCAGCTCTATTCTCTTAATGCCAACCCTCTTCCTGACCTTGAAGAAATCCCGGTAGTCCGTGACTCTCCGGATGTCTTTCCAGAGGAACTACCAGGTATTCCACCTGACAGAGATGTAGAATTTGTCATAGATCTTATCCCAGGAACCGCTCCAATCTCTTGGAGACCTTACAAGATGGCACCCTTAGAACTAGCTGAGCTTAAGAAACAACTCGATGAATCCTTGCAAAAGGGTTTCATCCGTCCTAGTTCTTCTCCCTGGGCTTGCCCCGTCCTCTTCATCAAGAACAAGGATGGTACGGACCGGATGGTTGTAGATTATCGTCCCGTTAATTTGGTCACGATAAAGAACAAGTATCCGCTACCAAGGATCAACGGCCTGTAAGATCAGCTCGCTGGATCCTTAGTCTTTTCCAAGATGGATTTGAGGTTAGGCTACCACCAAATCAAGAACAGAAATGGGGATATTCCTAAGACGGCTTTTGTCACTCGTTATGGTCAGTACGAGTACACCGTCATGTCCTTTGGTCTAACCAACGCTCCAGCTACTTTCTCCCACTTGATGAACTCGATCTTCATGGAGTACTTAGATAAGATCGTCGTGGTTTACCTCGATGATATTCTTATTTACTTGAAGAACGAGGAAGATCATGCCGAACATCTTAGACTTGTGCTAGAAAAACTCAGAGAGCACCGCCTTTATGCCAAGTTCTCCAAGTGCGAATTTTGGTTGCCAGAAGTGACCTATCTCGGCCATGTAATCTCTGGTAAGGGCATTGCCGTCAATCCCGAGAGAGTTCAGGCTGTTCTTGATTGGACTCCGCCTGAAACAGTCAAGCAAGTTAGGAGCTTCCTTGGTCTAGCCAGTTATTGTCGCCGATTCGTTGAGAACTTCTCCAAAGTGGCCAAACCTCTCACGAAACTTCTCAAGAAAGATAAAAAGTTTGAGTGGTCCCCACAGTGTGAGCACAGTTTTCAGGAACTGAAAAGACGCTTGACTTCTGCTCCCATACTTGTGCCACCGGATTTCACTAAGGACTTTGTTATCTATTGTGATGCCTCACGACAGGGACTAGGTTGCATTCTTATGCAAGATCGCCATGTGATTGCCTATGCATCTCGACAGTTGCATCCACATGAGGAGAATTATCCTACACATGATCTAGAGCTTGCAGCTGTAGTCTATGCACTTAAGACATGGAGACATTACCTTCTTGGTAAATGTTGCGAGATTTATACCGATCACCAGAGTCTCAAATATATCTTCACCCAACCAGATTTGAACCTTAGGCAAAGATGTTGGCTGGAGTTGATCTCAGATTACCACTTAGGGATTACCTACACCCCAGGCAAAGGGAATGTCATGGCTGATGCGCTAAGTCGTAAGTCCTATTGCAACAATCTCATGTTGCAGCAGGGCCAACCACTTCTCCATGAGGAATTATGTAAGATTAACCTCCACCTTGGTCCTCACGGATTCCTTTCTACCTTGGTGGCGAAACCTATTCTTGTGGATCAAATCATCTCTGCTCAGAAGCAGGATACGGGAATTTCCCGGATCAAGAGAAACATTAACAAAGGAGTTGGTGGTAGTTTCTCTATAGATGATCGTGGTGTTGTTTTCTTTGAGAGTCGCTTGGTGGTTCCCAAGAATCAACATCTTTGACAATTAATCCTTAAGGAGGCTCATGAATCTCCTCTCACGATTCATCCCGGTAGTACTAAGATGTATCAGGACCTACGCCAGAGGTTCTGGTGGACTAGGATGAAGAGAGAAATCGCTCAGTTTATTGCTAACTGTGATGTTTGTCATCGCGTGAAGGCAGAGCATCGGAGACCTGCTGGCACCCTTCAACCTTTAGCTATTCCTGAGTGGAAATGGGATAAAGTTGGTATGGACTTCATCACCGGCTTTCCCAGGACCAAGAAAGGGAATAACGCTATCTTCGTAGTCATTGATCATCTTTCCAAAGTGGCTCACTTCCTACCTGTTCGAGAGAATATCACTGCTAGTCAGCTCGCTGACTTATATATTTCTCGAATAGTGTCACTTCATGGTGTTCCACTAGAGATCAATTCAGACCGTGGTAGCCTTTTCACTTCTCATTTCTGGGAGAGTTTCCAAACTGCCATGGGCACCCATCTTTCCTTCAGTACCGCTTTTCACCCTTAATCAAGTGGTCAGGTGGAAAGGGTCAACTAGATTCTCGAAGACATGCTTAGAGCTTGTGTTATCTCATTCGGTATGGATTGGAAGAAGTGTCTTCCTTTCGCCGAGTTTGCTTATAACAATAGCTACCAATCCAGCCTCAAGAAAGCTCCTTTTGAGGTTCTTTATGGACGAAGATGTCGAACACCTTTGAACTGGTCAGAAACCGGTGAAAGACAATTCTTTGGACCGGATATGATCCAGGAGGTAGAAGAGCAAGTTCGCATCATTCGTGAGAATTTGAAAACAGCCCAATCTCGTCAAAAGAGCCAGTATGACCGTAGTCATAAGGAAGTGGCTTATGAAGTTGGCGACAAAGCTTACCTTCGGGTTACCCCTTTGAAGGGTACCCATCGATTCGGTATCAAGGGCAAGTTGGCTCCTCGTTACATTGGTCCTTTTCGCATTCTCGCTAAACGAGGAGAGGTTGCCTACCAGTTGGAACTACCACCACATCTTTCTCAAGTTCATGATGTCTTCCACGTCTCTCAACTCAGGCGTTGCTTCTCGGATCCCATCCGCGGAGTGGACCACGAAATGCTTGATCTCCAAGATAACCTCACTTATCGAGAGTACCTTGTTTGCATCCTTGATCAACCAGAGCGTGTCACCCGACGTCATAACATCAAGTTTCTCAAGGTTCAGTGGTCTCATTATTCCGAGAGAGAAACTACTTGGGAGCGTGAAGATCGTCTTCGACTTGAGTACCCCACTTTCTTCCCGCCGACTCCTAAATCTCGGGACGAGATTTCTTCGAGTGGGGGCGAGTTGTCACATCCCTAGTTCTGGTATGACCTAGACCAGCTAGCCATTTGTGCATCATGTTTAAATTCCATTTAAATTTGAAATGGGGATTTGTGAAAACCTCAGAATCATTTCTGGAAATGACCCAGATAAAAAAATTTCTCCAAAAAGGTCCAAGAAAATGTTCATGATGCTCTCTGAAAATATTGGACAGAGATAAAAATCAAACCAATATCTTTAGGAGCTCATAAGTATTTATTTTGGGCATTTGGAATTAATTGAGTAATTATTTGCGTTGGATAAATATTTTATTATATATAAAATATTGTCCAATAATTCTGAATTTTGGTGAGGGGCTTTGGAGTGGTCCAACTAGTCCCTACTAAAATTTACAGAATAAAATAAAATGATTTAGTATTTTTATTAAATCAAAACAAATGTCAGAAAAATAGAAAAGAAAACAGGAAAAGGAAAAGGCTTACCTGGCCTTACCTGGCGGCCCAGATGGCCAGCCCACCTGGCGGCCCATCCCACGAGGGGCAGCCCCGTCTTCTACCTCTTGCCAGTAGGCAGAGGAGAAGCCGGGCATGACGCACGCCGCGGCCACGTCTTCCGCCACCTCCTGCTTCTCCCTCTCATCGCCTGGATCACCCGCGCGTTGCCACGCACCGCCCCGTTTCCCCCTCACTCTCCCGTGCCCATTCTCTCCTCTCCCTCACTCTCTCTCACCGTGCCCGAACGCTGCCGTCACCGCCGTTCGCCATACCGCAGCCACCGCCCCGGCCTCGCCCCTCCGACGTGTCCACAAGCTCGCGCCACCTTCCTCGTCCTCTCCGTCAATCCAGGCAACTCCAGGTGCCCCGTATCGTCGTCACCGCCGTCGTCTTCATCGTCAGCCACCTGAGGTCGCCGGCGACGTTCCGGCTACACCGAGCCTTCCCCGAGCTCGCCGACCCCGCCGTTGGATCCGTTGTGAGCCCCGCCGTCGAACCCCCCTCTTCCCTGCCTCTCCGGCGCCCTCTATCCCCTCTGCCGCTCGAGCCGAGCTCCGGCCACCGCCGCGAGCTTCGCTATGGGGAGCTCCGACCACCCCACGGTCTCCCGCGTGTCCCACTGGATGCGCGCGAGCCTGGGCTTCGCGTAGGTGGTCTCCGCCACCCGAATGGTCGCCGGAGCGACGAATCCGAGGCCCTCCGCCGCGTCTGGCTCGCCGGCTTCAAGCCGTCGGCGGGTTTTGACCCCGCTGACTAGGAGGTTTGACCTCCTGTGGGTCACTGACATGTGGGGCCCGGCCCTATTAATTTTTAGTTAGGATTAGTTTAACAACTAATTTAACCATGTTAACTAATTAGGTCACTAACGCGTGGGCCCAACCCCATTAACTAAGCCAGTTTAGGTTTAATTTAATTAGGATTAGCCACAGACACTGACGTGTGGACCCCACACGTCAGGTTTGACCTGGTCAGCCACCATTGACCTGCTGACGCAGGCATGACGCAATGCTGACGCAGTTATTCTTTTTCTGGAATTATTTTTTAAACAGGAAATTCCAGAAAATGTTCAAAACTTCAAAAATTCATAGAAATTCAACCGTAGCTCAGATTGAAATAATTTATATATGAAAAATGATCAGAAAAATTCAATCTATCCATCTGTACCATTTTCATGCATGACAAACCCACCTATACATGTTGTATATATGAAAATACACTTATGGCATATTTAAGGGCTTATTTTGGAGTTGCATTTGAACCCTTGGTTCAAATGGACCTCAACTAGATAAATGCTAGATGCATTAACTCAAACAAAATCACATATTCATGCCATGATCATGCATCATATTGTTGCATATACTTGTGTTTGATTTTTGACACCGTTCCTTCTCGATAGGTCCTGCTCCGGAAAGTGTTCAAGAGCACCTATCAGTGGAGCAGTGCCCCCCTATTGATCTACCAGGCAAGCAACCCCCTTGTTCATTCCGATACAATCCTACTCTCTCGCTCCCGCTCTCAGTTATTGCATTAGGACAACAACGATTCAACTGCTACTTTATGTTGCGGTAGTTGAACCCATTCCTCTGCATGACCTGTCATTGCCACAGTAAATAGTTAAAGCCCACTAGCATGTGTAGGAGTTGATTGAGCCATGTTGTGTTCTTGCCATGCCATGCCTGCTATTGCTTAGAGTTGTGTAAGGTCTGATTCATCGGGAATGAATTGGAATGTTATGATATGTTCTGGTAATGAGAGTTAAGCGTCTGAACATGATTTGGTAAAGGTAGCGGTGAGAGGCCATGTAGGAGTACATGGTGGGTTGTCTCATTGGGACCGTCCTTAAGAACTGAGTTCTGTGTAAGTTGTCCAATGACTAGCTACTACCACACATTGGGCTCCGGGAGTTCCAAGCTCTCTCGACTTATTAACCGCCTTGAACTCTGTCCAGGAGTTGCAAATAGTTTCTGGTGTTTGT
Organism: Triticum aestivum; assembly: GCF_018294505.1. Lineage (NCBI taxonomy): Eukaryota > Viridiplantae > Streptophyta > Magnoliopsida > Poales > Poaceae > Triticum > Triticum aestivum. The sequence continues at coordinate 305,973,731 of NC_057812.1, forward strand.
AGGTAGTGCTATTTTTCTACCGAGTGGCACCTGGCAGGGTGGACTTGGGACAGACTAGGCACGCGTGGCCCGGTGTACCGAGTGGCATCCAGATGGTGGGATCGGGAACCCTGTACACATCGTTTGAGGCCGTGAGTGAAACCTCGGCCGGATCTCCTTGCGGATGGAACCCGGATAGGCGATAAACCTGGACTAGAGTCTTGTGTGGTTAGTCAGGTCGTGGCCGACACCCTCGCCAGGCTTTCGCTTGAAGGTTGCCGAGATACATGACGGGTATATGCTGATAAGTGGTGAGAGCGTGTGTGATGAAGTACACCCTTGCAGGGTTATCATGATCTATTCGAATAGCCGTGTCCTCGGTTATGGACTTCTTGGATGCTTACGTGGTACATAGACAACTTAAAGTGGATACTCTAAAATGCTCAAGATAAGTGTGAGTGCTATGGATGGCCTTCTCGTAGGAGAGACGGGGATGAATCCATAGTAGTGTATTGATGTGGTGATTAGTGGACTCGTGCGCGCTGCCTCACCTCAAAGGAGTTTCTCATAGTCGTACAACAGGATAGCCACTGAGTCAAAGCTGGCTTGCGGCAACTAAACCCCACATTACCTTCTTGATACAAATGCATGTATGATAGGATCTGACGTAAGTCTTGCTGAGTACCCTTGTACTCACGTTTGCTTTATTTATGTTTTGCAGATGAGACATCTGTCTCACTAGTAGTACCGCTTGGACTTCGACGAATAGCTTGTTACCTCAGCTACGATCTTGTACCTTGGAGGGACTTGTAGATAGTCAAGCTTCTCGGCCTTTTTCTTTTGTAGTTGTCTGTACTCAGACACGTAATGCTTCCGTTGCTTGTATGCTCTGAATGATGGGTCATGTGACCCCTGTCTGTATTTATGCTATGTGGCTCTTCTGAGCCTTTATCTATATGAGTTGCGTTATGTTGTGATGCCATGTTGTACCTCACATACTTGCATGTTATGCGTACGTGTGATGTGTATTGCTATGTGTGGGATCCGACAATCTAGTTGTTTGTCCTTGGCAGCCTCTCTTATGGGGAAATGTAGTCTAGTGCTTCCTTGAGCCATAGTAGTCCGCTACAGCCCGGTTCACCGGAGTCCTGCTAGCCCAGCACTACTGTTCAGGACACTTGACTGGCCGGCATGTGTTTCACTTTGTTCCTGTGTCTGTCCCTTCGGGGAAATGTCACGCGGTGACATCCAGAGTCCTTCCTAGCCTGCTACAGCCCGGGTTACCGG